>NC_134953.1:62940661-63251828 GCF_965638725.1 Aptenodytes patagonicus
GGGGGAAATCATTGAAAACATGAGTACTAAATTATTTTTGCACTGCGTTAGGTTCGGATATTTGTCTTAACATCTGGTTTCTCTACCACTTTCATCTTAAATCTAAGCTAGATTTTCTTAGTAAACAAGCAGCAAATTTATCACTGTGAGCTTTCTAAAAAGCATTATAAGTTATTTTAAAGATATTTTTTGAGTTTTATTTTAATTGCACAATAAGCTTCCATTCATGACTAAAGATGCCTGCTTCAGGCATCAACAACCATTTTTCTTTCCTGCATTTCAGCCATATTCTGTGAAATTGGACAAAAAAAATCTGTTCAATTAGATACACCAATAGGAATTGATTTTGAAATGGAGAAAAAAAAATTATTATTCCTTCTGATATTCATACAGCTGTGAATACATCTTGATTCAATTTGTACCAAGCAGTGGGAAAACACTTTTTGAACGGTTTGAAAGCATTTAATAGTCCTGTGATGCACAGTTGATTTACAACTGAGCTGTACTGGATTTCAGTGCCATGTGTCTGAAAGTTTGAAGGTATGATATGGAAAATTATTACCTTCCCTGTTATTCTGAGTAATTGCTCTCTAATGGACTTTTCCAGCTTTGAGATTGTTTTATTGCTTAAGGTAACTGATAGCTGATGCCAGGTAATACAACTATGATTATATACCAGCTCCTGGGAGGATATTGTCTGTTCCCTAGGTGACAGAAGCCCTGTGCTCTCTACCCCTGTTAGCTTTGCAATTGCTTTCTTAAAACAATTATAAAACAACTCAGAAAATGAAAAAGAAAAGCTCTTTCCTTGTAGGAATGATAACTTAGAATAGCAGAAACACAGGGCTTGCCAAAGTGATTTGGACCATTGGGTCCATCTAGTTGAGAGTCCCATCTTAGGCAGCAGTGACTCCTAGATGCTTCAGAGAAGGAGATACTGCAGCAGAGTAGTTATGGGATAGTTTCTTTCTACTGAAGTTTTGTTGAAGGTCCTCTTCTTATGATATGAGGAGGTGAGAATTAACTATTCCATGGTTAGCTTTATACCATTCATAATGTAGCTTGGTCACCTCCTATTTATCTCTGTTTTTGAGATAAAGTTCCAGATCTCTGCGGGATCTCTTAATCTGAGGTGCATTCTCTGCTTTTGCTCATCTTTACCACCTGTGTCTGACATTCCCTCTGTTTCTATAGTGTCCCTTTTGTCTTGGGTGTTAACTGTATTCTTGATAAAAGGTAGCCATTGATACATTGAACAGTTTTTTTGCTATTTTGATTTGTTCACTATCCTCAAGTGCTCTTACACCGAGTTTGTAGCATGGTGACGTGCCATCTGAGATTTCTTATATTTACCAATAGGACTGATATTAGGTACTTGACAACGGAATGGTTTCGGGGGTCACAGTTTTCTGCTGACTGGAAGTGAAGCCTGTTCATCAGCCACAGACGTTAGAAAATCATGGGTGCGACTTGTGGCACTGGTGGAGTACATGGGAAAATTGTGCCTTGGATGAGCAAGTACTCATCTGAATAGGTACTTTCCGCAGTTAAGCATGCTTTTGTGTACTTATTCCATTCATACCTCATCTGCCCTGATCCTTGTATTTTCTTTTAGTCTCAGTGAGGAACCAGATTGTTTCAGGTTGAAACTGCATGGGAAGAGAGAGGAAATATTTTAAATAATTGAGAAATAAGGTAGCTACAGCTATGAATTACTGAATATGGTGTCAAGTGCTGAAAGAAAGTAGAATAAACTGAGACTTCTAAAATCACACTAAAACATCTGAAAGGGGAGCTTGATTTCTTCATAAGGTGCTGAGCAGCTGTGGAGGGCAGGTGGCAGTGGAAATTTGTGGACATCAGCAGCAAGATGAGCTCTGAAAATACTGTCATTGTCTGTATCTCTTGGAAGTTAAATGATTTTGAGCTTGGCAAAAAGGAATTCAAGTGGCTTAGAAATCAATTCTAAAGACTGGTGACCACTGATTTCTCAGCAGAGGAGTTCAACTCTGCTCTGTGCTACCTAGCAGTTTTCCTCAAGCCGATGCAGAGGTTTCCAGAGGCTTGGTGTGTATCTTACTCTTTTCTCGTTTGTAAGCTCTTCATGGCAGGACATACTTCATCCTTACATAAATCACCTCAGCCTTTCTTTATCAAGCCACCCTTTGGCTGCTCTTTGTTGTTCAGATATGACTGGACTTTTCTTCAGGAAAGAGGTAAGTTTCTGACAAGATTAGCCCAAAGAAAAGAGGTGGTCTTCCAGTTATTAATGAGCTTGATTTGCTTGTGGGATGATCACCTTCTCTCCAAAAACCTCTTCTGATTAATTTGAACAGATAGAAGTTATCTGCGAGTCTGATCTTAGCACCACCTTCTTATTTGCCTTTTTTTCTTTAGGACTGTTAAGTATGAAAGTAGTCCTGACCAAAACTCCCCATGTAGAACATGCTGTGCAGGGTGCAGTCAGACTGGATTTCTTATCTGGTTTAGTAAGGATGCAGTTACTAGTAAGGCAGACCAGTGTGGGCTGGTGGTGCTGAGATGTGGCTGAGCAAGCTGCAGTGTGGGGAGATATGGGCTCTTGGCTCTGCTGTAATCCTGCTGTGCAGGAGGGAACATCACCTCTCAGCAACATGGAGGGAGGCTTCAGATTAAAAGCTGAGGAGTGGCAGTATTGGCATCTCTGCGTTCAAGAACTGGGACTTTTTAATTGTTATTTTTATCTATTTATTTGTAAGACTAACAGGCTGTTCTGTGTCAAACAATAGTTGTGGACCTGTAAGGCCCCTCTCAGTACTGAGCCTGGAGATACAAATGAAGATCCGAGCATGCTTATTTCACTGGACTGGTGTTGTGATGAGGTTGTAGCTTGCTATACACATTAAATGTGTTGAGATGTAATGATCTAACGTACATCAATGGCCAGTCATCAAAGTGTTTCCCATTATGGATGGTGAGAAGAGAAGGAAAGTGGGCAGCTCTTTCCTTTCTGCTTCAGAAGCAGTGCCTTTGGCAGTGTTGATGGTGGTGCAGTCCCATTCCTGTGTCAGTACAGGTACTATACTTCCCAGGCTTCTCCAGATTAGGCTTTTATCCCCACTTTTTCCCTATTCCTTTCCAGGACATTTTGCCCAGATAGAAAGAGGGGAGGCTAGTCCGAGGCTTTCTAGAATGCTGTTGGCTGTTTAGGTGTCCGGCCACCAGACATGGTCAGAGAAGTACTACAGAGCATATGGTCAGCTTGTCACACTCTGGACATATCAGCCTTGCTGTGTGTAAGAGTTTATGTATGCGTACTCTCTAGCGTGCAGGCATAACTTGGGGAGAATCAGAGGTGCCTTTTTTCTGAACAAATGAAAGAGGAACCAATAATTCTTATATAGGGGTACATAAATGCCCAGGGGCCTTTTTTGTGGGTTATTCATGTCCCATGCATAAGACTTTGTCTCCTGGACGAATCTGCCTCAAGGGAATTCAGTGGTCTTCCTGAGGGGAGATACAAGTGGCGTGCAGGTTGGGAAGCAAAGGAATTGGACTGCAAGGAGGGAACTGCATCACACTAAAGGACAAAAAGAGAGAAAATAATGATCTTTTGAAACAGGGTGATACGCATCTATAGACTGATGCTGAGAACAGAGAGGAGTTTAGGGGAAGGACAGGGACTGTCACTGAATGATCCAGACCATAGGAGACCTGTCTAGTCAACAGAGCAGTAAATCTGAGCTTTCCTGTGTATATTTATTTTCATGTCACAATCTTTTTAAGCAAGAAAAGCACATTCTAATTGCTGTTTCTTGTATGCAGTGCCAAGCTGATCTTGGTGAGATATTCTAGCACAGCACGGACATGAGCCCAGTAGGCGGATGTTTCTTTTGCTGCATTTTCATTCACTGTTTCAAGGGGCAGTTGAGAGTCTGTTTTGCTCCTTCATAATGGTTTATAATTCATGAAGTCCATTATTGTGTACAGAACTATACATCTGGCATAGAAGCACTCTGGTGGCCCAAAGACTCTGCTCAGCAAGAAATTAAGATGCTTTTGGAGTAAACGCTGCAGTCTGACTGGAGTTAACTTCATTTAAGACTAAAGAGCAAAGATAATAGATAAGGTAGTGGCTGCTGGAAAAGTGATACCAGGAGCTGAGCTGAGTTACAATACCTGTGACATCTCAGAGCAATGTGAAATGCTTTGGGCTGTAAAGGTCTTGCATCCAGTTATAAGATACATGTACAGTGGTAACCTAATGATTTGATCCTGCTCTTGTTGAGCTGATAAGAGTTTGGCTAAGTGCAATGAGAGTTTGGATAATAAGCACAATGTGAGCAACAGAAGAAGGGACATTACCTATGGTAGAACTTTGTTAGAAAACTTGCCTTTCTGTATCTTCTCTGTAGTTAGCTTTGAGGGGTCTTTGTTTCCTAGATTCTGAATTCAGAACATTTTCAAAACAGAAGTCAAATCCATTTTATTTAAGGGCTGACATTGTGTTCAAGAGAAATTTTCCCATCAGGCAGTGTGAAGTCTTGAAATAAGAAGAGGCAAGAATTTGTACTGTGAAAACAAGCTGGATCCTGCAGTTGTGTTACACAAGCTAAGAGCAACACCTTTGATTAGGATGCAGCAGAGCGCAAGTATGTGTTGCTGGGAAGCAGCTGCGCTGTACCCTCTGCAGCGATGCAGCCTGAGCAAGTCCAGTCTTTTGCTCAGTTTACGATTGCAATGTCACCCCACTAGAGGGATTTTTCACTTGCTGAGCTCAGTCCCACTGCTCTGCATTTGTGCACAGGCTGCTGGTAGCTACAGCTGAGACACAGAGGCTTCTTCTCTTGCACACAGCAGGTCACCTGCTCTCCCACTGTTCTAAAACTTTTAGCAGTGAGAAATGAGAATGGGGCTAGCAGTTTCAAACCGAAATGCAGTGAAGTTACATTCTTTGTCTTCATTCATGCACTTATATGACAAGCCAGTGTCTTGGAAAGCAAGACATTGTCTTTACATTTAGATGCTTGTAGGTGTCTGGTTGCAAAATATGCATTTGAAAACTGTAGTCTGTATTTCTAAATTAAAAAAAACAAACAAACAAACCAGTGATTCTCGAGATAAAAATAAGGGATCTATTCCATCTGAAGAATGAAATGCACCATAAGGTCCCTCTGGACTAAGACATCTTACAAGTGGCATCCCAGCTAAATTTAGACTTTCAAATTAAAACCGTCTCTGCTGAGAGGCCAAATCTGTACGCTTGTTCTGGAGTTAATGAAAAGACAGAGATACTTCCCAAAGGTTGATTCAGCCACCTAAGATCTGGAGTTGTGTGTGTGTCTCTGCTAACTCTCATGCAAGGCTCTGATGCTCCTGAATTAGACAGAATGAATTCAGGACTGAATTTAAGTGTAAAGTTTTGGGTAGGCTGTACTAAGTTGAGCCACAGATTTTGATTAGCTTTCAAAAAAGGGTGAGCCAGGCTGGTACTTTTCAGCACGAAAGGCTAGATACAGAGTGGTTATGGACATGAAGAATCTCAATAAAGGATGAGATGAAGTCCATATTAATCAAAAGTGGCTTTAATTTTATTTTTTTTTTAAATGGAATAGTACGAGAATCCCACTGACTTTCAATGGACCTTATATTCAGCTTCTTTCTGTGACCCATTGCCCATAGTACGCAACAATTTCTATACTTGTGTTTTCTGAAATGTCCTCTTGATCAGTATGCTACTGCAGACAGCATCTTTGTGAGCCTTGCTGACTTACTAAGAAACTGTACAAAGCGGGTGAATGACAGCACATGAGGAGGGATGACAGACAAGGAGTTAGATGCTACATTTATCTTGGGAAGTGGCATCATTTGGAAGATTCACAGACTAGCTGCAGTGCTGACTATATCTCAGTTTTCAGATCATAACAGACATACGAGTCTGAAGGAAGTACAGTATGCAATATTAGGAAGAATAGGGATTCTTTTCAGAATAGTCTGACAAGAGGTCCCAACGGAAACTTTGGAGTAGTCATTAACAGATAAATGAGAGCAAAAATGAAACAATTATTTTATCATTAAAACCATGTCAGGGATGCTATCCTCTACCAGTTCCATTAGAGGAGTCGTAAGAATCAGGCCCAAAGAAGACCAGAGGGGAAAGAAAATACACTTCAGTGGAATCAATCATAATTCCAGTTTATGGATGCAAAACCTATCCCATTTGCTAAACAAAAGATTTTCCTGCTTTGCTTATTTTCAAGTTCCCACACCACTCATCTACTGATATATTACCTATATAAAATTTTAGGTGTAAAATCTCCTTTCATTTGCTCTCATGGTATGGACTGTATTTATTCTAGTTTCAGTTAGTGAGAACAGAATGTGGCCACTTCGTTGTGTAATAAATTAGTGTTCTCTACTTCAGCCTAGTAAGTACCCATTTTGCTTCATTTAAATATTATCATTTTCTTCTCCGCCTCTGAAAAAATGGAGAAGAAAGGAGTTCTTTTGAAATTTTGACTCACACCCGAGGGCTTTGTAAAAATGGAATGTGCAATTAACATAAAACCAATTCTTCTTATCTGAAATTGGGGGGGGAAAGGCAGAATTGATTCTTGATGCCTCTCTTGTGCAACCCAGCATTCCCTCAGAGTAGCAAGATTCCAGTATTAGTGGAAAGCATTTTTGTAAGACATCCCAGCCTGTGCCAGCACGGCGTGTAATGCACACCAAACAGGCTAGCTCAGGAAGAAAAACATGTTTACAGAAACTGAAATGACTTCTTTGTTTTTTACTCGTGAAAAGGAGAATGGCATCAGGAGTACTTCGAGAGAGAATCTAGCTTTTGAATTATGACTGAAACAGCATTGCAGTGTGACTAGGCAGAATTTTCATGATCTTGAGACAGTTCCAGGAGCTGCTGAGCAAATGCTTCATCAAACAGTTGATCTGTTAGGTACAGAGAGCGCCATTGTCACCTAAACACACGGCTGTACATACCACACTGCCCAGTCACCCCAGGGAAAGTGACTCACTGTTCAGTAAAAGCAAACCCTGCTCCATAACGTCACCTATCTCGACAGCACTTCCAGAGTTTGCTGTCTTCTTTTGCTGATGGATCAAGCTCACTTGACTATTTCAGTGCTTTAGCATGTGCCCTAAATTGTCTGAGATCATCAGTAATGTGTGAGGGTTTACATACAAAAATACTGCTTGTGCTGATGCACGCTGGCCCTCTTACAGCACATTGTAGAAATCTTGCTCCCAGTTGCAGGATTTTGGAATTCCTCTGGTTATTTCCTGTTTGCTTTTATCTGCTCCCTTCCAGGGATCTGTAATTGCCCCTGAATTTTTTTACCTCTGATAGATATGCATCATCAGTACTTGTTAAAGGTTTCCAGCCTCTCTGGTTTGAGGTGGGTTTTTTTTTGGTTCTTTTGCTTTGTTTTGTTTTGTTTTCCCTAAAGAGCAATTTGTAATTCATGCAGTGGAAGTGTCTTTTGGCTCCAGGTTTGAGATCCTGGAGATCCTACCCACCCGCTGTTTCATCTCTGTTCACCTGGCTATGGAAGGTATTTGAGTATTGCCTATGCAGTCAATCAAATTACGTATTTGTACCCTTCTTGTTCCAGTAATAGCTGAGTGTTTGCCAGGCTAACCAAGATCCGTGGGTATACTGACAGTACCTGGGCAGGAAGCAGCTCAAGGCAAGAGAAGGAAAAAAGCTGACGAAATTAAAAATACTGACTGTAGAGGATGCCAAGCAGTAGGCTGTAGAGGATGATTTTACCTTCATCTTTCCTGGTAGAATAGCTGCCCAACAGGGCTTCCAACTAGATGCTGGAGGAGAAGTTGTCACCACGAGCAACATTAGTGGAAAGTGTTTGTGTTGTGAATGTCCAGCCAGCACAGCTCTGAGTGAGTTATTTGTATGAAAAGCAGTACAGAAATATGTACCTTTTTTTTTCTTTTTTTTCCTACAGAGAGTAGGCAATGGGGAAAGGGGTGATTCACACACGAGTTAGACATCACTTACTGTAAGTCTGTTTCCCTTAAAGAGCTTACTCAGGCAATTCTGCAAACACAGCAATGCTCTTGTAGGGCTTGTCATATAATTTTTAGGTCCTCATCCTTTCATTTTCTTTCTGCTCCTGGGTGGTACTCCTTGTCTTTGCTCCTCTAGATTGTCTCCCATTTTAACAACAGCGTTCTGTACTTTTTACAGCATCTTCTATTACAGGCTCTTCTGGTTTTTTTAAAGTTTACATTACCCTTGTGGCATGAAGTTATCACTGTTTGCAAGTGAGGAAACAGAGGCACTGAGAATCAGTCCACAGACCTCTTGGCCCTTCTTGGTGTGCCTTATATACAAAGTTGTTGTACGATGTGCCTGTCATGGTTTAACCTTAGCCGGCAACTGAGCACCACACAGCTGCTCGCTCACTCTCCTCCCCGGTGGAATGGGGGAGAGAATCAGAAGAGTAGAAGTGAGAAAACTTGTGGGTTGACATAAGAACAGTTTAATAATTGAAATAAAATAGTAATAATAATAATAACAATATTAATAAAAGAATATACAAAGCAAGTGATGCACGATGCTGTTGCTCACCACCCGCCAACTGATGCCCAGCCAGTCCCCGAGCAGCGGCCCCCCAGCCAGCTTTCCCCCAGTTTATATACTGAGCATGACGTCACATGGTATGGAATATCCCTTTGGCCAGCTGGGGTCAGCTGTCCTGGCTGTGCCCCCTCCCAGCTTCTTGTGCACCTCCAGCCTTCTCAGTCGGTAGAGACTAGTGTAAGCACTACTTAGCAACAGCTAAAACATCGGTGTGTTATCAACATTATTCTCACCCTAAATCTAAAACACAGCACTGTACCAGCTACTAGGAAGGAAATTAACTCTATCCCTGCCGAAACCAGGACAGTGCCCTATCCTAATTTCTGTCAAAGAAAGAAACAAAGTCTGAAGAGTCATTTGGCCAAATGCTTTTCCTCCTGCTAGTGTGGGGTTTCTCTGTACTGCAGATTTACTAGTAATTTATCCATATGGCCAAGGAGTGCATTTTCTGGAGAAACTTCTGTGTAGCTGAATAGATCTCCCTCATCAGGCTGTATTTTCCTGCTTTCTGTCCTTAATTTCATCCTGTGCATTTACCTATGCTTCCCTTTTTAAACACCAAATGGCAGTGTGTTCTGTAGGATCATTGCTGTCCACTTGTCTTCCTCCCTCCAACCACCTTCCTAGGATGCATCTCTCATTCTTTCTCCCCAGATTAATGAAACTCTGCTTTTCCAAACCAAATGTCAGGTTTTTATACTTTCCAGGCCTTTCCTCCCCTTTCTTATTATTTCTCTGACTAGCTGGAGTGATCTCTTCCTTTTCTTGGCGTCTGCTCTGAAGACAGGAGCTATCCTGGCGCTTTCTCTGCTTCAGCAGTGAGAGGTGAGTGACTGGATGACCATTGCCACATAGCTGTCTTGTGCTGCCCTCAGCATGTCCAGGAGACACAGACACTGGGACAAAAAAATTGCAGGGATAAGATAGCTGGGTTCACAGGGGAATGTAGGGGTGAGTCACACGGGATCAGAAGTGTGACAGAAAACGGTGTTGCAGCAGTGGCAACTGCTTCATCCTCAAAAGCTGATGGCTCTGTGGGAAGCAGATTGCGTATGACTCAATTGGCTTTGCTGACTCCTGCACAAGTTTGAATGAAGCCCAGGCTGACCCCAGAGGTCTGCAGTGAGTTCATCCTATTGATGCACACAGCTGTGAGACGTCTGAATTCTGTCTCTGGTTGCAGTGCTGGCAGGAGTTAAGGTTGCTACAGAACCTTTGCTCAGAGCAGAGGAGAGCACAGCATGGGAGAAAGTCTTCCAAGGCTCACTGTGAAGCAGTGCTTCAGAGGAAGAAATTAAAGGGTAATGGGGATGTCTCAGAGCTCTCCTTATCTTGTTAAAATAATTATACTAATAGCAACCAAAGGATAGCTTTCTAGAGGTGTTTAATAGCCATGATAGGTTCTGACAGCCCCAGCTGCTGCTGCAGTATGTTCCCTGCATATAGAGCAGCTATTGACTGACTGTGGGCAAGGCACACACTCAACTCATTTTCCTTTCCTCCTCCTCACCCCATTTCACCTTTCTGTTTGATCGGTGTGTACAAAATCAGTGGGTGTCTGTCCTATTTCTGGCACAAAGGAGCCTTGACCTCTGTGATTGCTGTTGGACACTGCTGCTAACATGTCGCATCACTGGAGTCAGGTATTTGCTGAATGGCTCCATGGTGGAGTAAGCAGACAGCACAGCAGTGTGGCTATTTTCCTTACGCTTCAACCTTTTACTGACATCATTGCTGTGAAAGGGTAGCATGAAATGGATGTTGGGCCAATATAAAAAATGAACAAATAGGGTGGTGGCGGGCCAGTTAGTGGGACTTCATATTTGGCAATATCATGGTTTGATGAAGTATTGAAGAATAGGCATACAGTTAGTTTACCGTGGTTGTAAGGAAAGTGCATCTTGTCCAAGAAAACTGACATCAGATTTCCATGAGGTTATGAGGTTAATGGATTGAGGTTTTCTTAAAAAAAAAACTTCAACAATCAAAACCCAAAAAAACCCCACCACACATTATGTGATACTGCTGAAACATCTACTAAACAGATTAAGTACTGGCTCAGAGTAGCTGACAGTAGCAAGTAGAAAGTAGGTGGATTCAGTGGTTTTGCATATGGAGTGGTTAGATTTTTTTAATACTTGAGGCTAGAACTTTAAAACCATTGCTGGTCAAAATTTCTGCATGATGTGAAGGTTGGCCCAATGCCAAATAATGACAAGAGCAGAGCAGTGCAACAGGTAGCTTGTCAATCACTTGGTAAGTTGGAACCCACTGAGGAAATATGATTTTTATCACAGCTTGGTATTAGGTCCTGCAACTGCTGGGGAAGCAAGGAAGGCAGGCAGGCAGTATCTGCAGAAGGATTGTCCTAGAAAGCCTGAACTCTGTAGGTGATTTTGCATATGTGGGGAGCAGTGGCAATATGTGCAGTGAGGTGTTGCATAGTCTTGTGCTGCTCCCAGTAGAAATGATGACAAGTTGGAGAAAGTGCATTAAAGAAAAAGAAACCTTTCTGGACTTGAGGGTTTTAGTCTCTAGCTTATCAAAAAGGTTAAGTGACTTGATGACAGGAAAACTGTACATTAAAGGATTCTTAATGCAGCAGAGAAAAGCGTAGGAAAAACTGGGGGCTGGAAACTGAGATCAGACAAAAAAAATTTAAAAAGTCATAAATTCTTAATAAAAGATGTAAAGAATCCTTGGAACAAGTGAAGGCTCTTGGCCTCCTGAAATCAAGACGGGATGCTTTTTTGGCAGTTGTGTTCAGCTAGAACATGAGTTTACAGGATCAGAGGTAACAGAGAAATTCGGGGCCAGGCAATGGGATTCAATGGGTCCAGCAGTCTCTTTTTTTTTTTTTTTAGAAAGTCTTGAAAAATTGTGTCACCTAAAGCATAGGGTCAGGCATAGAGCCAGTTTTCTCTCGTGGATGGTAAAGGCAGATGTTAATCATAACACATTCCTGGTAACCTTCACCAGATTTTCTTTGTCATCCTTAAAAGGGTCTGATTTAGCTCAGTGGGAGGGTTTGCATTGGCTTCAGTGAAAATGAGTGAGTCAAAATAGCATTACTTTTACTCCCAGATCAGCACTCTGATTTGGTAGTGTTCACTTCAGATATCAAGTGCAAGGGATTCACTAACACATTCTTCTACGGGAAGCCCTTTTGAGTGTAGTTTTAAAGCATTGGGATATAGTTATTTGACTGATTATCTTTCCAAGAGCTAACACAGAAATCAGAATTCGGATACTGCATTTTCCAGTGTCATTTGGTAACAACTGCAATAAATTTGATGTATTCCTACCCATATAAATTAACTGAAAGATCAGAATCAGACTTGTTTATATTTGCATGATTCAGTTGTAATTGCTTTCGTGTCTTCACTGTTCTTTCTGTGGAGATCTCCTTGGACTTTTGAGTTTGAAGAATTATTTTGAAAAAGGATGTGCAGGGAGAAAGGGGAGGATAAAGGCAGAGAGCGAGAAAGCCTGTCTGCAAGGCAGATTTTTTTCCAGGCTCTCACAGCTATATTAAAAAGTACCCGGAGACAAATAAAAACCCCATATATTCCTAGGCCCAGCACAGAACTTACTGTTGCTCATAAAAACAGCATAGACGGTAGTGCCTAACAACGTATTTGGGCAGCTCTTGTTTGAGCATTGCACTGGGTTACTGTGTAACGGATTATCCGTGCTGTGTATCTCTTTCTGCCTGGAGGTGAGTCTGCCAATTCCTGATCATGGTCCAAACCTCTGCTTTTGCTACCTGTTTCCCAGTGACTGTGAGAAGAGATGGTACTTAATCTGAAAATAGGTTGTGTGTGTTTGTTTTGCATGCTATTAGGCGAGTATTCTTTGCAGGCCTCAGCCAGGATCTCTGTTTTCTGTTCGATGCGCGTGCAAAATTCCCATGAAAGCAAATGGATGTGCAGTGGAAGAGGCTGGGGAGGGCTTTGCAGGTCGGTGCAGTGAGTGAAGGGACTGCCAAGTTTCTGTCTGTTGCTGTGTGCACAATGCACACTGCAGCCAGAAGGCAGAAATAGCATGCCATGAAGGCCAGCATGAAGTCTCTGCTGTCTTATCTTGTCTTAGCAGGGGGGATGTATTAGGAATTGAAGGGAAGGAGCTGTATTCCTCTAGGTGGTGAGAGAAAAGCTGTACTAGGGACAGTGAAAGGAGCGGTACCTAATGGGGACAATACACCTGAGCCTCAGAGGCTGCTGCTGTGTGGGAAAAGGAGCTGCAGGCCTGTGCTGGTGACTGTGAGGTCCCAGGCAGGGTGTTCCTGAGATGCAGGAGTGCTCTGTGGAGAGAGGATGCCGTGTATTGCCCAGATGGCTTGCTAGCTCTGTGAGAGAGGGAGTAATTTACTATTTGTTTCTCATTATACTCCTGTTCCCCCAGAAGCCGCCACATTCAGACCAAACTTGGAGTTTGTCTGCCTTGATACTCTGAACTGAGAGGTGCCAGCAGACTGACAGAAAGGGAGGGGGGTTAGGCATGAGAATAGAGAAGGAAGAGAGAGAAGTTGTCAGTATAAGAGAATACCAGGAAAGTTGTTTTGAACTCCATGGGCTCAGGGAAGCGCAATAGGGCTGGATGGATCATTTCAGGTGAATGATTGCATTGGTCAGTTTAGCCCTTTGCGTGTGTCTGAACTACCTGGGGCTAGAATTTATCCAGAAGTTCACATACATCCCATGCAATCATATTTTAGTTATGGGATCTACTCTGCGCACCCTCTCTTCAGCAAGGTCTTCCCATATTTCCTAGTGCTGGTAAGCTGCTTGATAACATTTCTGTCTCTTCGTTGGCTAACCAGAATACCCATAACTGGAGAGCAAGTAGTTCACAAGAGTATTGACACAAAGCATATTAATCCTAAAAATTTGCTAGAACAAAACAAAAACAGAAGTGGTAGCAGAAATGTAATGTTGTGTGAATGCCGCCCTTCAGAATTCCCTGGTCGCCTGGATTTGAGGCAGACCGAAAGGAAAGAAGACGGCCATTTAATTTCCTGTGGTGCAGGTTGTTGGGATTTGTCTGATACCAGACTGTGCCGTTCTGTCCTCGGGTTGCCACTTGAGTTTTACAGCAGACACACAGCAAAGTATAAATTCCTCATGTTTCAGTGAATCAGGATTTAGCTTTGTCCAGCCACCAACATGTAGTTGGTCCTTTCGGCATGGAAGACTGCTTCAGCTTTGTCCTCATCTGAGTTTAAGGCATCATTGTAGTTTGTCCAGGCTCCATCTGCATGTTGCCATGTATGTAGCACCTTTTTTTTTTTTTTTTTTTTTTTTTGAAGGGCACATAAAGATTAAGTTATCTGTTAAATTGCAAAAAGACTGACATCTTCTGTCATTGGAAAAAATGAAAAGAAATTATAGCAGTACAAATAATATTTCTCAGGTCTAGTTTTCTGATACAATGACAAAAATTTTGAGTCAGCCCTGTTAATTACACTAAACAAATCAGTGCACAGTGGGGTCTAGCGCAAAATTAAATGAGCTACAGTCTTACGGACAACCTAGAAATGCATTCCTCAGTGTCAGAGCCATCCACTGGTTCCTCCAACCTATTTTTCAACCACATAAGATTTAATTGTTGCAAATGGAATACTTGTTCTACAGAAGTCCAATAAATCTGCAGTCTGTCTTCCCAGTAATCAATCACAGATTGTGAATTGCATGAGGAAAAATCTATAAGATATGTTCTTCATGTCTAGTACGTTGGGTTATTTTCATGTCTTGTGGTTTGAATTTGGCCACTGTCATTTTAGAGGAATTTCCTGCCATCTGCGTTCAATTGAATTTTCTCACAGATTTGGGCTTGCTTGTAAATACTGGGATCTGGCAAAAGGAGTATCTTTGTTCTTCAGGGGCATATTCAAAAACCGTTAACATGGTGTTGGCAATGTGCTGGGTTAGGGAAGATCCAGGAGATGAAAAAGATATAAATTCCCCCCTCCCCCTAACAGCTGATGATTTGTCTGGGAAGGAAGAATAACGACGAGTGCCTGAGTTTGTGGCAGAGTTTATCTTGAGCTATCGTGGTATTTCATATTTTGCTCATTAGTAGGGTGTTGGTCTTACTGTCTGCTTGTGACCACGTACGCAGGCAACAGACTGAGCAGCCAAAATATTACAGTGAATTCCTGGGGGATCTCATTGCACAGTCCCAAACAGATCCGGAATCGATTTACCACCAGCTCTAATTTGTGTTTTGGCTGCTGATTTTGCATTGCGAGTTAATATCCAAACAGCGAGCATTAGCATATGTAGATTCTTAGAAATCACAGGTACCTCTGGTGATGTTGGGGCAAAGGGGCTACTCCATCCTCACTTCAGGGCATTGCTGCAGTGTTATGAAATTCAAGGTAATCTCATCATCCTAATTGAAAGCTGGAGAGAGCCCTCTGCATTCCTTTCTGAGAATAGTGTGTATAATCAAATAAATAAAAAAAATCCAAATGTTGAGGATTGAGTTTAAACCAACAAAATCAAAACAATTCAGAATGGAGTTTATTGCTGTCTTGATCTTAACCTCACAACAAGAAATAATAGATAAAATGGATTTATGTGTGTACTCCACTGTGTTACTTGCTAGAGATGGAAGAGGTGTCCCAACTCAGAAGGAATGTGCTTTAATTTATCTCATTTTGCATATTTCAATTTGTCAGACTTTGTGTTGTTTCGGCATAAATCAGGGCCAGTTCCAGCCTTGCTGTGAAAAGTAGGCCTGTGAAAATAATGGCAAGGGCTTCTAGATTTATCATGTCTCTGGTTGCTTAATAGTTTATTCCGTTTGTGGATAGAAAGATGTGTTTTCTGACTGCCAGTTTCTCAAACTAACCTTGGTCTTTAAGAATGGGTTATTTCATCTTGTATGTCACTGGGCCAAGATTAGATCTTCCCCAGTTCCTTTAAACACGCATTGTGCATTTAAATATGTGCAACTGCCTGGAGTTCAACACAGTGGTCTGTTGATAATGCAGCAGAGGGAACCCTGCTTCTGCTCCTTTAGTTCTACAGAAAGGGGAAAAACAAGCGTTTTGGCCAGTGATTTCCTTAGAGTGTCTCAGTATTGTTTAGCTTTTGGTTTCTGTAGCAAGCATTTTCCAAATTCTGTCAGTATCTGAAAGCAGTCCAGTCTAGGATGTTAAACAACAGCTCTGCCCAGGGAGCTAGAGGGTGACATTTTGGCATAATTTCTCTTTTAGAAGAGCTGCAGCATGAGAATCAATGTGTTGTTTTCAAATTTTTATTTTCTATGGTCTATGAGGAGGCTCCTTGCAATATCTGTGGACACACTTAAAACTAGCAGGCTTTGTTACTGCAACCTCTGGTCTGCCCAGGGATGCTGAGATCTGGTGGGAACAAAGCAATTTGCTCTTACTAGCATGAGCAGCTGCACTTGCGTTTATGTCTCTGGGTGCTTTTAGGACAGACAGCTTTATCAACAAGGAATGGTGTACGCCCTGGTTACATGGGAAGCTTACTGCTTCAAATGGATCCTGCGGAATATTTGCACTTCTGCAACAGGCAGGCTGACACTGTGAGTAAATGGGCATAATTCAACTGAAGCAGGTTGATGTTGTGTGGTTCTGCCTTGTGCCTTTTGGGATGACTGTGTGTAGCCCTGGCTGGCATGGACCTATTCATTGCTTGGGAGGAACCTCTCATGTGGAATATTCCCCCGAGATACAGTGTATATCTTAGTTCATCTTTCCTAAGATTTCAAAAAACTTACTGAAACTTTGGAGGGCTTATCCAGTTCTTGCTGTGCATATTTTTCTTTCCTCTTGCCCTGTTTCCTTATTTTTTTTATAGTCTTCCTATCGTAACATTGGTATAGATACTTGTCTTTTTTGAGGCTATTTCCAATGATGTAACTGTATTTTAACTCATTTATAATACATTGGGCAGCACTGTTCTGGCTTGACCAAGAAGCTGAGGCCACTGTTGCTTTATGAGTAAATAGATGTTTATTCACTACTTCTATTTTTAATATGGCATGACTATATTAGCAAAGGTTACCTATTTGATCTTGACAGCAAAGCCCATGATAAACATCTGGAAACACACCTTCCAACGGGTTTTAAGCCTTGACTCTGAGAGAGAGAGAGGCTCCTTTATTTAAGTAAAGTTTCCAAGATTCTCTGGATCACCAGTTTAATTTGCTTGTTTACCAAACAAAGGGTTGCATTTTACACAAGCCAAATGAGCCTGGCACTGCAAATAAAAAACAGATTACGTTCGTTGCCATTAGTCACTCAAACTTAAAGGGCAGCTCCTCCCTGAAAAGCAGCTCTAAAAACGGCATTGAAGATTTCCATGTCTTTTGTCCCTTAATATTTCCAAAGCATAGGCACTAAAGTAATACTTTTGTTTTCTTATGTCAGTCTTGCACAATTCTAGTGTGTGATAGCTGTGATGACACCTACCTTCATTTTCTAGTTTGACCTTCTACTAAAAAGTGTTTTCACATCTGACAAGCCTGTCTCCTGTTCACTTATGCAGTCCACTCTGTCCAGATTTTGTCCCTGATTATACTGAGGCAAATCTGGGATCTGTTGCAGTCAGGAAGAGCTGGAACCCCTTGATTTTAGTGATTTTTTTTTTTTTTTTTTTTTTTTTTTGATAAATGATGGATGGGATAAATCTTCAGCATTTCCTCCCAGTGATTAGATCACATCATGTCCTGAATGAATCCTGCTGTTTGCTTCCAATGTTCCTCTACTTTGGGTATAATACTTCTTGCTTTGTCTTCAGGAAAGTTGATAATTTGCTTTGTCCCTGATCATTTGTCTTTATCACTAATCCTATTATCCCCTTGTTCCCTCTATCGTGCCTTCATGCATTAGGTTATTTTCCTGTGTCTCAAACAACTACCTCTCTCCCTTCTGCTGGATTTCCCAAACACATGCCAGGCTCTCACTGAGATCATCTGCACCATGCTTTTCATCTAAGTCTCTACTGGAGACCAATAAAGCCAATAGGGAATTAGCTGACAAAGACAATTGTTATTGTTATTTCCTAAGAAAACATGCTTGCATTTTCTTTTTCTTTCTCTGAATAGCTAAATGATCTTAACAATAGTTCTCTTGTTCTTTCTGCTTTATTCACTTCTCCCTGCCATTTTGTTTCATGAAGTTAAACTACTGATATATCTTGTGTGCTGAAGGTCATCTGTCAGGCTTGCCACAGTAAGAAATATGTTATGGTGAGATTCTAGGTCATTCTGCATAAGTTTAACTCTGACCCGCAATACATGTGGTTATTCCAGAAAGAAGAGCACCACATTAAGATTCTGCATGATTTTAGCTTTGGTAAGAACAGCATGCTTACCCTATGGATAGTGAAAGATTCCTAATGGTCTTAATAATCCAGTCCAGCTTCCAGATGCTTGGGTTTTGTTCTAATTGCAGTATGTATATCATTGTTGCTGGGAAGCTTCCCTGGGTGTGCTAACTCAATTTCATTTGGATCCGGAGCTATATCTCAGTAAGAATATAGACAATCTCTGCTGAGGTGTCAGAGAGAGAGGCAGAGAGAGAGAGGCAGAGAGAGAGAGACAGAGAGAGAGTGAGAGTGTGTATGTATGTATGTATGTATGACTCTTGGGGATTCTCCAGGCAGAAGTTTCTGGTGTCAAGGGCAAAGTGCCCCAGCAACACAGAGCAAAATAACCTGGAGCCTTGCCTTAATCTCCCACTGTAAACCTTATAATTGCAGATGTTGATGTCCCCATGAAATACTCATGAGCTACCTGATGAGATCAGATTAGCTGAATACAATTTTACACTGTTATCCAAATATTGCATTTGTTCAAGCCAATCTGATGTATATTCCGCTTCTTTTAATGTAACTATGTAGAGGTTGCTGCTTCGTCATTAAAGATAATCATGTGGCTTAGTAGACTGAGCTTCAAAATATGTCATTGGAGATTGCTATGCTAAAACCTCCTGTAAATAAAACCAAGAGTAAAAACTAACATTCCTATTAGAGATTTCCACGGATCCTCACCAAAGGGTTCTATTAAAGGTGGCATAAATCTGTGTGTTTGAACTGTGTTTACCTAGCTGAAATTTTGACCCGGGTAGCACTGATGATTGGAAAGTACATTTGCATTGCACTTACCTATCATGTCTTTTATAGAGGCCAAATGCTTAAGTGCAAGCAGATGAGTAATTTAAACCATTGTGGACTATACACAATCCACAGAATAAACAGATCATTAGATAGTGTAAATCAGCAGTGAAGCTGTAGAAAAAAACATGCCAGCTAAAATATTTGATATATTATCCTTACAGTTTTCAAAGACATGCACGTTTCATCCTGATACAACCATCTTAATTTAAGCCAGAATTTGTCTCTGAAGTTAGTATGCAGCCCTGAGAGATAGAGGAGACATGGGAAGCACCATTCAAGAGAGTGAAAAGCTCCACAGTAGGGTATCATCTGTGGGTGGTGCAGGGATCTCTGACTTCAGCCATGTTGTTATCGCCTTTTATGATGTGTGACTTGTGCTGTGACAGATTAGAAATATGTTGTTGGAAGCTCAAAGAGGCATAGATACATACAAGTTCAATGAAAGTGATTAAAAACATGAGTGACATTTCCTAATTATATGCATTAATTTCTTCTAATTTTTTGGCTATTGCTTTGTTCTGTGGTTCTTGATAAACAATTGGTTTTATTTAAACTGAAGCTCTCTTCTCCCCAAACCCTCAACCTCCTTGTGAGTTGGATACAAAACCCATCATTTGTGGCCTCACACAGTCACTATGGGGATCTTCAGGAATAATGTTATCACACATCCTGCTTGGTGTGAAGTAGAAAGACTAAAGAAGCAGTTGAGGATAAAAAGAGAAAGCCTGTTTTCACAGAAGAAAATTACAACTTCATAGCCAGTACCTTTGCTCTTGGAAAGCTGAGAACCTCCCAGAAAAAGCAGTTAAAATGCTTAGTTAGGTTTGTATCATAAGCTCGCAACAGGCTGCCGAAAGCATGGGGCCATTATGTCTTTCTCAGCTCAGGACAAAAGCTTAGTTGCCCAGAAGCCAGTGAAGGGGAGCTGAAGTCAAGGCAAACACCCAGCACAGACAAGCTCTCAGATCTCATGCTTTGGCCAAAAGTCTGCCCTGGGCTAATTCCCCAAGTGATGCTGATATTGCCAAGAGACAAGGGGGCTGTAGCTGTTCCTCCTCAGCTGTTAGTATTAAAACAGCATGACTATGGGAGAGATCAAATTGCATCTGCTGGGGGAAAACCCTCTGGCTTATACTCCCTTTGTGCCTGCTGGAAGATATGGTGTAGGGCTGCAATATTTGGGTAGTGAACGTTACCATGTTGTCTTAACTTGCAACCTCTTCCCATGCAGAGCTCCTTGGAAACGATGTGGTTAACAGCGTGTTTGTTTAAAAGGTAAGGGGGGAGGGAAATTAGTATCAGGTAAAAACGTATATGTGTGTGTGTATATATATAAATTCCCAAAGCATTCACAGCTAGCTACTTAATAGTTTTCATTGAATTAATTTTAAAATGAGAACCTTGTTTCCTTTATTTAATAGAACAAAACGACTTCCATATTCTTGCCTGTAACTAGCAGGGTTTATATAGCAATCTGCAAACAAAGTAAGCATTAAAGTCCCTTTTGCCCATCTGTGGAATGAATAATTTTGTGCAAAGTATTTATTATAAGCACACTATATACTTAAACTTTTTACTGTAGTGGTGACAGATCCAGTACAGAACTGGATTGTTAAGTAGCAAGCACACCAGGCTTCTATACTGTATAAAAATTTACCAACCTTTCTAAAGGCTCATGGGTTCAAAGGAAAATGTTAGCTCACTTAGCTAACTTTTGGGTGCTACTTAAAATTATTCTGGATGTTGGACGTAGAGCCTAAGAGGTTGTGATGACTTTCAGTTAGAATTGTACAACGTCATGAAGGTGAATGGAAAGGTTTGGGTCTGGTACACATGGAGACTGGCCACCCGCCTACCTCCCTGGGAAATTGCACTAGGCAGCAGCTGGGTACCACTGAGTTAGATACTAAAATGTCCTTGGGAACCACCTCGGGAAAACTTTAAGATTTCCCTGTTATGTGGCAGAAGTTGGGACTAACCCAGAGGTGACATGTCACAAGTACCTCCCTCTAATGTAGGTGCTTTTAGGATGATTTACAATAGGTTGATATAATTTATACACACAACAGTCATATTACGCTGTAAGTTGAAGTAGTCCCTTCCCTTCTTTGAGTTGCACTTTCTTTTACATTCCAGTTAGTTGCTCCCAGAGTTGTACTCTTCCCCGCCTCTGGGATTCAGTATATGCTTAATATTCAGCTTTCTTCTCAGATCCCAGAGTTTGGGCTCCCCAAAACATCCTTCACATGCGTATATATGCAGAGAGCCAAATTCAGAGGTAGGGCATGAGGAGCATGAGGATGTGCGAGTTAGCCACAGATAAGCATATACCAGGCTGGAGGGAGTCTGAGTGGAGATGACATATAGGCCAAGGACTCTTGGAGGTGTGACATAAGTCACACCACCATAGGTTTCCTGTAGCCTTGCTTATACTCGCCTCTGGATTTGGCCCACTCACTCTCTGACGTGATCTCTGCAGAAAGTCGTGGACGTGGCAGTATAGGCAGCTGTTTTAGTTTGTCTCTCGTACTGGTATTACTGATTGGAGAAAAAAAAAGAGCCAAGTTTAAGGTAAAGGTATTTAAAAATGTATTTCCAATGTTTTCTGGCAGCCAAAGCACCAGACTCCTTTCTGTTTATCCCTTCCAATCTGCTGCCCTCACCATTTGGAATAAGCTGCCTGCCATGCCTTTACATCCACTTGCGGGGCCAGTCTTGTCTCCAGCAAAACCTCTCCCTCATTTAATTGAGCACTCTGGAATGAGCATTCAGGGATCAGCTGAGATGCAATATTTGCCGTTCTCCATCTATCTGGTCCCATTTACGAGTGCTGTTTTCTGTTTGGTTATTTGAATCATATCTGCAGACAGTGATAGAGAATTCGTGGCACAAATCCATCATACATCATGTCCTTTATTGTCTTGATAGGGCCGCTGCAAGTTTGGTGAATATTCTGTCCTCTGAAGTGAGGTTGTTTGTCACTGATGTTTCATCTGTGAGGAGAATGTCTCTGACTTCTGTGCTGATGTGTTCTGACTTTTATGCTAGAAAATGTCTTCTGGTTTTGCTATGGTTGGGTTACATCCTCTGTGTAGAATGGCACCTGAAGTGGGCTTAGGGATGAATCATAGAATCATTAAGGTTGGAAAAAACTTCTAAGATCATCGAGTCCAACCGTCAACCCAACACCACCATGCCCACTAAACCATGTCCCTAAGCGCCTCATCTACACGTCTTTTAAATACCTCCAGGGATGGGGACTCAACCACTTCCCTGGGCAGCCTGTTCCAATGTTTAATCACTTTCAGTAAAGAAATTTTTCCTCACGTCCAATCTAAACCTCCCCTGGCGCAACTTGAGGCCATTTCCTCTCGTCCTATCGCTTGTTACTTGGGAGAGGAGACCAACACCCACCTCGCTACAACCTCCTTTCAGGTAGTTGTAGAGAGCGATGAGGTCTCCCCTCAGCCTCCTTTTCTGCAGGCTAAACAACCCCAGTTCCCTCAGCCGCTCCTCATAAGACTTGTTCTCCAGACCCTTCACCAGCTTCGTTGCCCTTCTCTGGACATGCTCTAACACCTCAATGTCCTTGTAGTGAGGGGCCCAAAACTGAACACAGTATTCGAGGTGCGGCCTCACCAGTGCCGAGTACAGGGGCACGATCACTTCCCTACTCCTGCTGGCCACACTATTTCTGATACAGGCCAGGATGCCATTGGCCTTCTTGGCCACGTGGGCACACTGCCGGCTCATGTCCAGCCGGCTGTCAACCAGCACCCCCAGGTCCTTTTCCAACAGGCAACTGAAGAATGTGTCCGTCCACTTTTCCAGCTATAGCACCAGCTTTAAGGCTGGTGGTGGGCTGGCCTTGCAGCTATTCTGAAAAGAAACCATCCGGACATATGGCTTGTGGAGCAACTCTCATAATAAACATTTAATTCCTTTTTGCATCTTTGAAATACAGCTGAAGATCAGAGGGGTACACGCGTATGATAGAGGATAGATATTGTTCTTTATATGCAACTGCATTCTCTCATAGGATGCTTTTACCCTCCAGCTTATGGTTAGTAAAAAAGATCCCTGGAGCCCTCTTTCTCACTGTTCAGCAGGAATGCTGCATTCTTTTTCAAGCTTTGCTTCATGTAGTGTTCCTCTATCGTCACTATGTATATAATGCTGCTTTCAGGAGAGATTTGCTCTTGTTCTTGCCCAAATCCCAGAGGGACCTGTAAGAAAGGTAAAAGCCAGAGGAGTGCTGAGTTCCTGTATTCCCTTTCTGGATCAGAAGGGTGAAGGAGAAGACATTCCTGAATGCAGGTCTCTGGATTGGGTTTCTGTTGCTCCTAATTCTTTGAGCCTGCAGAGGTGCTGGTTGAGCTAATGCAGCAGAGGGCAACTACTTCCCTAGCACGTGCAGTTTGTCAGATCCTTGAAATCTCGTGATCAGTCTTGGAGAAAGGTTGGAAATAACAGCTCTTTTGCTATGCCATTTCCAAAGTGTCCTCAGAGTTACACCCTGCAAGGTTAGAGGCGTGGACAAATACAGGGAGGGAGGACCAGTGGGAATGTTTCATGTTATTGTGAGTTTGGGAAAATGTCTTTGGTGTGTAGTTGGAGTTTATTGTATTAACCAAGAACAATAAACATAACTGAGAATACATAGAAGTATTTCAGGAGGTTACGAAGTGACAAAAAATAAAATTATTTGTCCTGTAAAAGCCCTTTTTTTTCTTTCTGTTGGATAATGACCTAAACCCTGATTATTACCAAGCAGTCAATTTGCACATCTGTTCTGATGTTACTGTCCAGGTTTGTTGGCTATTATTCTTTGATGGGAACACCTAAATTATTTACAGTTCACAGCAAGAGCTAATTGGTTGGGTCAGTTGGTTTCTTCATGCATGTAAGACATTCAGGGGTTCATCTGATATGCAGATGGGAGGAATCTGATGAAATACTGTATAAAATACTTATACTGAAATACTGTAGAAGTGGTGAATGTGATTTTTACTTCTGTTGAGTCTTGCACCTGATCCAATGTTAGCTAGAGTTTTAAATTTATAATGCTTGGGTCAAGGAGAAACTTGAAAATAAATCATGTTTTATAGTCTCGATAATGTGGTGTCTGTTCCAGCTGATACTTTATTTCTTCAGTCCTTTGATTCTTTCCATATGAAGGCAAGAAATACTTCCATCAGGTTGATATGGCTGTTTCTTTCCTTAGAAGTTGGATACCTTCAAAATGGTTTGAGCAACTGCATCTCTAAAATTTGCATAAATAAATCAACTATGTACTGTGGCTTTTGTGATGTTCAGTGTCTTTTTATTATTTGATGATTAAACGTATTGCAATTTACTAATGAAGAGATGTATTTTGAAGAGCAAAGGTCAGGGCCAGATTTGAAGACTTCCATTGCCTGAAATGTCTAAAGTAATTTTAATCAGGGAATTTACTTGCCATCATCAAAGTGCTTTTCCTTTCATGATTTGAAAAAGTCTTACTGCTGATGTTTATAATTATGGAACACCACCATCAAACCCTTTGCTCATCAAACTTCATTACAATGATTTATTTGACATGCAGTAATACTTGTAATGCAGAACAGAAACAGAGCTATTGATTTACCAGCAAATTCATTAAAATTGTGTAAGTATTATTGCCAATAGATACACAAGGAACATAAATTATTTTATTCTGGTTTTTGAGTTACAGAGGGTCTGTCAAGAAGTTCCATATAAAGCAGTGCAGAAAGCTAACATTTCTGTACGTTAGCAGATACTGCTGGAATAGCTTTTCATATTTCAAGAGCTTGTACTGTCGCATTTTGCTTAAGAAAGTATTTTGGTTGGTGCAGTCCTGTCTTGCGAGGAGACATATTTGATGACCTGTAATGAAGTCAAGAATATGGTGAGTGACATATCAAGACTGTTCTTTAGATACTAAATAGATTACATAATGGGAAGGAAAAATCTTTTGCATTTTTTTGCATCACAAGTTTCGGGTTGATCCAGAAGCTACCGTGCATTTGGAACATTTTGCTGGTATAAAGAACTCCTTAAATTTGTTTTTATTTATATTAAAATGATTCCAGAAGTGTAGGGCAGGACATTTGCTTGTGTTGTATCTCCAGAGTGTTCTTTGTTTTGTATCTCTTAGATTGCATAGTATGTTATACAGCACCTGCTCCAATGGAGCTGCAGTACTGATTAGGTCTTAACTGACACCATCTGCTAGAAACTGTTACTAACTTCCATGTTGTCATTAGTAAGTGCTGTGAGTTGTTGGTACTACGCAGGATGAAAAGCACCATCCTGTTAGCCTGGTGATGGAACTATCGGGAGAAATGTGAAGACTGACTTGGGCTCCAGAGTGAGTTTGTCTCTATGGGACTTCTCCAGTGAAGTGGTACACTGGTACACTTAAACTGTGCTGAGTTTAAGGGCGCATTTTGTTCTTTGTGTGTTTTACTGCTTTCCCTGGATTTTTTTTTTACTTTGCCATTTTCTGTAGGCAGCTCCATTTTGTGCTTATCATGGCTCTGCCAGATGCCACACTAAACAGTATGCTCCTTTCCCCAGTACAGAGCATCTACTCCACTGTTGTTTGGTTTCCTTGCCTAGCCTCAGGCAGGATTTGTTTTTTTAATTACAAAGTTAATTTTTTTCTTTGGACACAATTCAAACAGCTAACAGTAATGCTCATATATCCCCTAATGCCTATGACAGGTTTTCCGTGTAAACAAAAATTGCATCTGTCCTCAGGGACTAACTTCTATGAGTATATATCGTGAAATGTTGGCTATTTTTATAAGGTATGTAAATGAAAATGGAAAATACTGAGAGGCTGTCCTGGAATGTGAAGAGCTTATATTTCTGTCTGAACTTGGGTAAGCAAACCTGTCCTTGCCTTTAAAAACAGTTGATTTATTTGATTCAGGGCTTCGTTTTTGGCTGATTGATAGTATATGACCCTTCACTTCAGTCTGTATCTGACGAAGACTCCAGTGAATTAACAGAACTTGAGCAGTCAGGAGTCACTTGAGACTATGCGACAAGCAGATAGAAAGTATAAGCTGAATTACTCATTGGTCCTAAAATTGAGTGTTTCTGCAAAAGGAACTGGAGTCCATTTGTGGGAAAGGAATTAGGAATTCCCAAACCAGTTTTGGTTCCTTTTTTCCCCCCTCCTCTTTTTTTTTTTTTCCAAATTTCAAATCTGTTTTTCCCAGGAATTTGAAAACAAATATGAATGGATCCTTTCTCCTTTCCTTCCTCTTATCCCTGGGCTGATAGGGCATCTGTGATACCAAGTTCAGTGTCCTGTGGGAGAAGGAAGACCATCGCACATTTCATGGCCAAGACAAAGTCTGCAGGAGTCAGGGATCACACAGAGCTTATTCTAACCATATGGATGTGGCATACATTTGTCAGTATTAGAAATGGAGCTGAGTCCCCAGCTGATGTGAGTTGTGGGATGGATATGAAACCTCATGGTTCTGCATATAACCTTTAAGCAAAGGAGCTAGGAAGAAACTTTCCTTAAGAAAATATTATTTCCTCATTTATAGTTTCAGGTTTCCATGGTTAAGGAGCATTTCATGCCTCACCAAAAGCCAGATAGGCCAATCCTTCCCAGAACAGTGACTGTAGCTATTTCCATTCATTGTCCAGGCTTCATCTGAATGCGTAGACACCATAACATGTGATGCAGAGGCAGAGCAAGTCAGCATAACTATTTTATTTCCCTTTCCTCAATTGTGTGAAGCAGCTACATGATTTTTTCATCTGACAATTGTTAAGCATTTAAGTGCAATATTCTAAGAGATGCATCTTTGCCAAACATCATGTCTCCTCTGTGTATCCAGTTATTTAAAGAAGCAAAAGGGAATCTTCTCCCCTTAGTCTTTCACTGCTTCTGTAGAGCAAGGTATGTCAGGAAACATGTTTCATGCAGTCTCCTTACCCACCCCATGCTTGGATGCTGAAAGATTATTCAAACTATTTTCTGAAAAGCGGAAAGACTTGGTGGATCCATTTGGCCCATGGATGGACAATTTAATTTAGCTAAGAAGATGTCTGCTTTTAGGTTAAAAACACTCTTTAGTCCCTATCAAGGCTGTAACAGAACAAATCCTGCCCCTTTCAGCTACACAGTGTTTGCCTAAATATACACCGTTAGGCCCTCATTTGTGTAAATCACTGTAATTCATTTACTAAAGAGTTGAACTGAAGTAAAGGGAGTTTTGATGATTTGCATGGGCTGAGAACCTGCCCCATGATCTTCTTGGAGTAGAATTTGACTGTGCTGTGCATGCATGTCTGTAAATGGAGGACAAGTTAGGCACCAGCAGCAATCATGGGGATCTGTATTCTGATCAGCTGGCAGGATTCACAGAACCATTCTGGGCAGGTCAGGCAGTCATTCACACAGCACAGCATGAGAATGGCTGGACAGACAGTATTTCCTTCCCAAGATTTTTTTTCTAAACTTTACAGGTTTTCCAAGAATATCCCTTCCATGTGTACAGTCATTGCTCCTGAGGTGCATAAATGTCTCTGATTCTACTAGGAGACAGATTACTATTGTGTTGATGTTTCAGCTCTTTTAAAGAGTCCATGGATAGGAGCACAGGTGTTCATGGGGGCACTGGGCCTCAGGGCTTTAGCATCAGGGTAAATTACTAGAGAGTAACAAATCAGTGTGTGTCAGTTGCTCAGTTGTGAGTAACCACATGCACATTCTTACCCTGCAGCACCTCCTTGTCAATGAAAGGTACTTTAGCTCTCTTTTCCTAAAGGAAAGCTACCTTGAATTAGGTTACACTTAAGGAAAGTGCCTGTACAAGACAGTATTAAGTGGTTGAGAAGTAGTAACTTGCCACCTTGCAGAAATTTATCTGTGGGGCAGAATTCTAGATCTCCGAGTTTCTCAATTTCCTTTTACTTTAAATATAGTATTTTTTCCCAGTTCACAAAGAAGTCAAAAACAATTTAATATTCTTCATCTGTTTCTGACTTCAGAATGTGTTGGTATCTCCCTGTTACTTTCCTTGAAAGTTCAAAAATGCTCTTGCTGCTCCACTGGAGAAATATCCTTCCTTAGAGGATTTCTGGTAGAATAAAAATTTGGAAATTTAATTTCTACTCTCTCCTGAACCACAGCATTCCCCTCAGAAAAATCGTCCTTCTTTTCCTTCCCTGAGTGCTCAAAAAGAAGGAGAAAAATTAGCAAGTCTCCCTTAGGTTTGAGCTTTATTGACTTGATTGGCTAATTTCCTTATGGTCTTTCTCCAGAAGAATGTAGGACCTGAAACTCAGTGTTGATCCCAGAATCACACAAGTCCTCTAAACTGGATGAAGTGGAAGGAAAGGAACTGAGATGTGAAGAGGGGTGTCCTCCTTTTAAAGCAAGTATTTTCTCTCAGCTGTTTTTGTTCCATGAGCACTACCAAATCAATCCATCAGAGATGTCTGGAGAAAGCTCTTTTCCCATCAACCCTAATGTCAGCAGTTTTGAAGATCTCTATACCCAGTCCTGGTCAAAGACTGTTTGAGTGAGGCTGAGATCATAGAATCATTTAGGTTGGAAAAGATCATTGAGTCCAACCGTAAACGTAACACTGCCAAGTCCACCACTAAACCACGCCCCTAAGTGCCACATCTACACATCTTTTAAGTACCTCCAGGGATGGTGACTCAACCACTTCCCTGGGCAGCCTGTTCCAATGCTTGACAACCCTTTTGGTGAAGAAACTTTTCCTAATACCCAATCTAAACCTCCCCTTGTGCAACTTGAGGCTGTTTCCTCTCATCTTATCACTTGTACTTGATTGGCTTTCTTCTTAGCTAGAATCTAGAACAGTAAACGATTGACGGGAGGTTTGTGATTAGAGGCCCTGACCTGGGTATATTCTTAGTCTCTGAACAGTCATGGAGCAGAACGTGTCCTGCAGCCATTTCTTCTTCCTATGAGGGTCTGCTAGCAGCAGTCATTTTGATGGGCATGGAAACTACAAACATGCCATATTCCCAAGCCAGGCCGGAGGGAAGGATGTGCTAGTTTGCTTCCCTGCTGATGACAGGCCTCGAGGCCTTGCAAATAAGAGGGATGGAGTGGGAGGGCTGGGATGACCCAACAGGGAACAAGCTGGGGAAAGGGAGGGAGAAAGTGGTGACAGGGACTCCAGGGCTCCTTTTCTTTCCGTTCCTTTTGTCCCTTCCTATTGTTTTTCCCTGTGGATGCAACCATGAAAATGTGACTAGGCCACAACTTAAGGTGAATGGGAAATGACCGAAAACTGACACTACAGGAAAATGTGTTAAATTATTGTCTTAAGCTTGGATTTCACATAGGCCCAGATCTCAGATTTGATTGAGCCTTGGGGCTAACTGCACTGTGCCCCATTTCTGGCTGCTCCTTGGCCTGAGCTATTATTTTGCCCCCATCAAAACCCTCATTCCCAGAAATCATTTCTCACTCTTTCTACCCTCTGAGCACTAAATCCAACTTATTTGTCCCAGAAAACCTTACTGAAATCTGCTCCGGCAAGGCTCTGACTACCTGCCCTTTCACTAACTGGTAATCCGTTGGTCAATGGTCCTTTCAGCACACAAGGCAGTGCAGTCTGAGTTAATTTGCCAAAAATAAAGGCAGATTGTAAAAGGTATAGAAACCTACCCCAAAGAGCATACTTTCTCCCTGTTCTTCTGCGTTTGCATCAGTTTATTTGTGATAGGAGACATGTCTGTGGGGGAACACTTGCATTGGTGATTCCTTGAGATACTTCTGAAGATCCTTCCCTCTGCTTTAAAATTTACTGTCAAAGTTCCTCCTGTCTGGCAGTGACAGCAGAGGCTTAGGAGGTTCAGAGTTCAGGCTTAGCTCCAGTGAGTATCCCAAAATATATATAGATATATGCAATTCTGGAGCCTGTTTGAATTATCCAGACTTCTTCCTGACAAAGATCATGCAATCCCCTGTGTGCTCTCTGGCTATATTTTAAGATACTTTTTGTGGAGGCTTTATATTAGGTCTTGCCAGCAAATACATAAAGCATTGAAATGGGGGTGGCCAGACAGCAACACTTTGACAGTAACTTCTCTATATAGGGTGATTGTATGGTCCTGTAGAACTTGGGTGTCTCTCAACCTTTAATATACATTTATTTTATTAGTATCCCTATGAGATACAGAAGTGCTGTTAATTCCATTTTACCGGAAAGGCATAAAGTGGAGGCTGAATTCAGTGACTTGCCTGAGGGCCATCCAAAATGTGAACTATCAGCTCCAACATTTCAGTCTTTGCTCTAATCCAAGGACCATCCTTCCTTCCAGGCCTTCAGGTGGACATAGGCAACACAGTCTTTGAAGATAAATCGTACACTGTTGGAGCACAACCTAAAAGTGCCCTAATCTTACCCTAATTAAGGTGTTCTAAGAAAACAACAATAAAAGACATCAGCTGCAATGGAAGTGTTGAGCTTGACAGGGAGGCCTGAAAGATTCAGACAGTAAAGGGTCATTTGTGAAAGAATAGTAAAATATATGGAAGATTAGCTCCATTAAACCCTGAAAGCATATCAGTTCTATCAGTCATTTTTGTTAGCTGGCCACACTAATGTTTTCTGCATCGAGATGATCCAGTAAAACTTAGAGGAATTTGTAAGGTTTATTTCACGTTGCTGGAATTTGTCTAAGCTGGAGTTTGTGCCGGACAGTTACATTTATAGAATCTGCAGTTTGGGAAATCTGTGTTGCTTCTTGGTTTGCCTGTTCTGTAGCATGTAATCCACCAATACAGATGTTGTTTCTTGCTCCTGTAATCTGACATGAATTAAAGTGATCATAAGATGGTTTTTTGTTTTTGTTTTTTTCTTCTTATAGAGGAGTGCAGTCTTCTTGCATTGCAGTTAGCAGCTGCTGTTAAAAGGCTAATTTGCAAAAATAGTGCTTAATTCTCTTGTGCGTGCATGTGTACTTACTTTGTATAAGCAGGTCCTCTGTTTGCTATTTAGATTAAGAATCGGTATCCTAGCAGCTAGTAACACTAATACCATCCTGGAGTGTCCAGAAGGCACTGATTTCAGTGGAACATGCAGCTTGCTAGGTGTCAGGAGCACTTTCTGTAGTGTCTGAGGCTTTCAGGGACATTTCCTACCAAAATCTGACTGTGTTCAATGTTGATTCACTTGTGAGACTTATCAAGTTCAAAGCATGAGTTAGTATGGCAACAGTACTGATGCATCTGTGGAAATTCCAGCTCCATTGGCTTTGGCTAAGAATTGTGACTATTTTTGAAGATTTTAAAAACATTTGGGGGTTTAGCAGTCATTTTTCTCCACATAAAGTATTTTTTCAAAAAAATACTGACAAAGTTTAAAAAAAATCTTGGTTTCTGCTGAACTTCAACTGAGTTAATAAAAAAGAAAGAAATCTTCTGACTTATCTAAACTACTGAAATGTTGGCAAGGTGAAAACCTAAGGAAAAATAAGTAACTTCTGGCAGGATGCACTCTTTTTGTTTTGCATTTCATTACATTTATCTATGAGTCCATTGTTGCTACTTGCTTTCGATAAAAGGCAGTTGTCATACAAACCCTACTCTGATCGCTAAGCCAATCTGTAATTTTAATGAAAAGATTAGGTTCAGGTAAATCAATTAAATTTACTCAGAAGGATAGCCTGATAAAGTTTAAGGGCTGCCTTGACTGACTGTAAACTTTTCTTCCCGCTTTCTTCTTAAAGAATCAATAGAGCAACCTCAAGCACTAAACCAGTAGAGAGAGAGAATAAAAAAAAAAGCACGTTGGTAATGACTGTTATTGCTGTATAATTAATACAGACTTTGTCTTGCAGATTTTTTTTGCACAGTTCTGTTTGAATAAACACTAACACTTTAATGGAGAATCGTTATGAAACTTTCAGCAATGAAAAGCTCAGAAATGTCCATGGCACACTGTTCACTCATGGGAAGTTAGAGCCCCTCTGCTAAACCCTATAAACTATATGTAAAAGTGTATTGTTTTGTTTAAACTGAGGCCCCATCATTGATTTCAGTGTACATCACATTGCAATAAAACTGCGGCCTTCAGTATTTTCTGAAAGCATCACTGTTACGGAATTACACAATAGACGTTAAAACTTGATGGCTGGAGAACAAGACGTAACATGCCTTAGAGGGTCAGGGTCATAGTAAGTGTCAGCTTTTAGACATAATGTTTTCCTGGCAACACAGCAAGACTTGCCATCCCTTTGTACTAGGAGGAGAAGGGACATTTATAGGTAGAGCTGAGCTTAGCCTTGCAAGAACAGTGCATCCTTTAGGACTAGGAATGGTGTATTTCTACATGAGCACAACCTGTTGGCCAGCTGCACAGAGAGATTACAGGGAGGTGAAGTAATGTTGCTGGGATGTGACCAAAGTTCTGTGATGGGTGGAAGTGCCGGAGGGAAAATACTGGCAATTAAAATCGGTACAATCAAGGTAAAACTCATGAGTGAAATCCCAATACCCATACTTCCTTCTGATTTGGTTGTTTCGTAGGTAAAAAGTTCATAGACTTCAAAGAAGATTTTGGCTGCAAGGTCAGGATTTGGTTCACTAAGTATTTTACATTATTGTTCATAATTAGTTTCTAATAAAATCATGGATGATTAAGTCTGGGAGAGCTTAGAATTTAGTTCTTGATTCTGCCTCACATTCTTGTCTTTCAGAGGGAACTTTGTCCAGTGTTTGTCATTTATAAAAATTCATTACCAATATAAATCTCATGCCCAGATGTTTGCATATCTCTGAAAAAATACAGATGTCTGAGAAATCATGTTTGATTTTATAAAAATCACTTTTCCCTTAGTACAAACCTAACTGCTTGAACTGGAGCAACTCTTCTAGGGTCCTCTAATTAAGAGAAAACTTTAAAACTTTAACAGGCAAGGGAGAGTACAGCAGGATGAAACACAACGAAGATACTAAGAACAGATGTGACTGCTTCAGCAGCATCCTGTAAGCTGTCAGGTACAACTTAGCAGAGACAATAGCTACATCTGTGTGGTTTGTTTTTTTTTCTAAGAACAAAGGATGTATTTCAAGCAAATATACTGTATTTATTCTAGCAAAACCAAATAACTGCACTTAATTTTTGTTTTATTTTATTATTTATTTTATCTTTTAACTTCTTTTTTTGCATAGAATATGTTATTTTTCAAATGCATTGTCCCTTTGTACCTTTTTTGGTCTCCTGTTCTCTACATTTAAGTTGTCTGGGGGCAAGGCTTGTCTGTCTTGTTTGGTAGTTGCACATCACTAGTAAAAGGAAATTTACTTTAGGACTGGAGATTTCAGGCACTACGGCAATATGAATAATGAACAAAGTACTCAGCTTCCTGTCTCTTTATCCCAATTGATCGTGTCACTGTATTGCCATGAAGAACAACTCTGTTACACAGATACGGTGCAAATTGGGAAACTGGCCTCAAAATACCTTAGTGTCTTGTGCTGAAATCCAGTACTGACAGGCCATGCTGAATTTAGAGTGCTAGGTTATTAAAAATACAGGGTTTCTAAGCAACAGTGTTTATAGAAGGAACACTACTTGTTCGCAGTTTTGCCTTTGACTGCTGTATCTATAAAATAGCTAAACCAAGAGTATTGAGGAGGTTTCAGTGTTGCAAAACGATTAATTTTGATACTAATGAAATGGGGCCCTGCTGTCTTCCTTGTGCTCCAGTGTGCTTGCACTGCTTGTAGGCAAGGTACAGGATCTTGCAGTGAGTGGGTTGCTTTAAGCTCTCTCTATTTTACAAAGCATATTGTTTAGGGTTGTTTTTGTAAACAGCAGTTCAGTGATCCGTAAAATAACATAAATTGTCACGTAAGATAAGAACTCGCAAAGGAAAACCTTGCATTGACTAAAATCCTAGTTTTAATTCAAATATAATATACTAAAGAACAGAAGAATGTGGTACCACAAACTATGGAAAATGCTGTTTTACAAAGAAAACAAGTTCTGCTTGTCTCTGTGTTGTGTATTTTCTCCTTTCTTCCAGATGATTTATGTAGTGACTTTCACAAGCCTCGCGGCATTTTGTTGAATTCCAAAGGAACTTTACTTATATGGAGATGTGTGTGATAGGATTAAAACTCAAGTATCTGTCATTTAAATGCTAATATCTTTGGATTAGGAGAACTTGGCAGTAATTACCAGAGCCAGTGATGGTGCATACTGATTTGAGGTAATCGGTGATGTTTAGTGCCCTGTGCTGGGAGTAGAACCAACACCATCTTACATCAGGGTCAAAGCAAAGAGAATTATATTTAATAGAAATTGGCTGTGGATGAATTTGCATAGGATGGCTGTTTCTTAGACCCAGATGTTGGTGAAAGGCTCTTCACTGCTGTGTGTGGAGAGTGGCTGAGCCCAGTGCAGGCTGCCGGCGGGGTGTCACCCTGCAGTCCTGTGAGAACTGCCCATCCTGTTGCGTTCTGGCCGTTATTTCAGCTGTGCGGTGGTGAAGTCAGGCTGCTGCATAGAAATGCATTTATAAAATCAGTATGTGATCATGTTTATAAAAATCAAGTAAGAGTAACTAATGCATGCAATCACTTAAGAGGGGCTCTGCTATCTTAAGCTGCTGAAAGAAAATGTTGCCTGTTTTAATTCAAAACTATGATTTCAAAAGAGACAGTCTGGTGAGATTTAATGATTATTGCTGATTTTGTTTCACAGATGAACTAAAATTCAGAATAGTGATTTGAGAGAAATGGCAGAACTATTTTCATGAATCAGCATCAAACTTATTAGAAGATAATTTTATTTCCCCATATTTCTAGATTATTGTAATGGTATTAATCTCTACAGAGTATCCTGAATCCATGCAGTATTCTCAAATGCTAATGTTTGTATTGGCACTTACATATTTACAGATGTACGTGCAAATCCAGTCTTCTCCCTCCTGATTTTAAATTTAGGAGGCTGCTGTGACAGTTACTTCTGCAACCTGCAGAGACTTCCTCATTTAATCCTTGCTGAGTTTACTGTCAAGTGCTGCATTTTGGCTAGACCTTGCTCTCTTTAGGGAGTTCATTGATGTCCAGGCAGAATGCATGCCAGCAGATTGTGGAATATAATTTGAAATACAAAAAAAGCCAGGAGGTGAAAGTTGTGTTTTAGTGCACAAATTTCGTGGGCCTTTGTTTATTATGTATTCTGTAGTAACTAATTGCTCCAGGACAGTTTATATCTAGATTTATCCAGCTTCAGTGGGAGTGTGTTGAGTGAGCATGGAATGGAGTGCACAACACACAAAATCTAATCTAGCAATGGCATGTGTGCAAGCAAAACTTTGCATTCATGCATTGCCCCAGGGATTTCACTGGGGCTTTGCCTGGGCACCCAGTTCTGCCTACATGGAATAAATGGCAAATAGGAGTCATGTGTCTGAAAGCAGCACAGAGCTGTCAGATGCTTGTTTTAGCCAGACTTTACTATTTGTATAAACACTGTAAGCACTCTGTTGCAAAGCTTGGAAAACATTTTGCTCTGCCTTCTTTGTTTTGGTTTGATTTTATTTGCATGCATCATTTTACATGTGAAGAAATTAACTCAGTATAACCAACCAGACTGCACAGAAGGCAGAATAAGGTTTTACAAGCAGAATTTGTTTCCTCGTGTCCTTTCTCTTCTGGAACATAATTTTACCAAAAAACCCCGATTTGAAACAGACACTGATTTGCTCATAACAAATGTTAAAAAAAAAAAATCCAGATATCCACTGGTTTGTGGATGCGGAGTCACATGTTACTGAAAATGCACTAGGCTCAAATGTTTACTTTAGACAATGATTCTGAACACTGGGAAGCTGTGTGTCTTACATACAAATATTAGTCTTTCATCTGTCTTCAGAACAAGCAAATATTGGGAGATGAACTTGCTCATACTTTCACTGCTGCTCAGACGAAGTATTTTAGACACTGAGGTACAAATTTGCTTTTGATGTTGGCTTGTTTTTCTGTATATCTTTGGGATAATAAATATGGAGAAAAGATACATTCATTGTTAACTTCCTAGAGACTGGCCATCTGATTTATGGCTTCAAAGTGTGTCCATTTAATCTGTCAAAACTGATTTTAAACTTCATTTGTCTTCTGTTTTTGGCAGTACTTTTTACCTTGAATTCAACTGTTTGACATGCATTGTACCAGAGTCACATTTTAAAAGCATTTACAATACGTTGCAAAAAAGAAAAGGTTCAATTTGTTACATCTGCTTTCAATATTATGCATCTCTAAAAGTGAAAACAATTTGAGAGTTGGCATTGGGAATGTTCTTGTTGTAGCTGTGAGCACAGCATTTAGGTAACTTCTATAAGAACAGAGTAATAATTACAGAAAATGAATTGTCACTGAATAAAATTCTCCTGTGATTGTCACCAATTAGAGTTAACAGCTCCGGTGGCCTGCTGATTAGATGCAGAACATGGTTTCCCCAAACTGAAAGATAGGCCATTTCTCAAAAGATTTTTTTAAAATTACTTTCAGAGACTGCATTCCTGACCATGCTGCATTAACAGCCCCCTCAGGCTTTGCACAGACACCTCACAGTGTAGGCTACCTCCTCCAGGAGGAGAGCTGCATCTCAAGCTGATAAAACTCTTCCTGCTCTCCCTTCACCATACAGGAGAAGAGCCTCAACTTTGGGCTTCTCTCCAGAGTCTGGCTTTCAGGCACTGACCACCGCTCCTTTCCTGACTCTGAACCATGGAGTTGGCATAGTGGGAAAATAGTACATTGCGGGTGGAGGGGTAGTACAGCAAGAAGGAGCTAGGTACCAGGTGGTGAGCCCTACAACAGTGTTGTAGCTCTGCCAGAGTTGTAAGAGAGAAATCTTCAAGTACACATACAGCTCAGGGTTTCCCTTGTAGTCCCTGTGTTTTTTAATCATAGCTGCATAGGCTTGTTTTTATCAGGAGAACAGCCTTTCACCATCCTGCATTTTTTCATCCCTACTGTCACTGTGTATTAGCTTTTTCCTGCACTAGTCTGGATGATTATCAGTAGGGGAATATTAGATGAGCAAAGATCACATAAGAGGATGGATTAACAATAGAAACACAGGGGAGCTGGATGGCTGTGCTGGCAGTGCGGGTAGATCAGAAAGGCATTGCCTTAGGAATATTCTGCAGAAAGGCCTGGAAGTGAAGTGAGGGCTGAGAGATCCAAGTCAGAGATGAAGCCTATGTTATGAAGACCTTGTAGTAGGGACTGTTCAAAGTAAGAGTGAAAGGAAGAAGACTGAAGGTGCAGCGGTCTGTTTTTTAGCTGCATGGAGCTACCTTTGATGACTTATCATTCATGAAGTGATGTCAGAGACTGAGTTTTTAAGTGGTGGTAGGCAGACAATAGTCAGCAGAGGCAGTATGGTTACGTTTGGTTTTGTAATTGAGATTACCAGTGTGAAGGTGAAGAGGGAGGAGAGAAATAGAGAAAGGACTAAGCTCTTTGAAATTGAGAGGACGTGAACAGGATCCGTCCTCTGGACAGCTCATGGAGTAACTGCTTCTCCCTGTGCATCACCGGGGTTGGTCATGGTTCCCACTAGTTAGAACAAAATAACCTGGTGTTCATGTGTGCACTCACCAATTCAGAGAAGTCTGCTGAGGATTGACACTCCTAGCTTGCATTCGCCTTGGACCTGCCTGGTATGGCGTTGGGGGATTATTGCCTGCGTTCTCATCAATGTAAGGAAGGATTTAAGCAGTTTCATTTTTTTCTGTACGTGCCTGTTGCTGAGCCTGGGGTTTTTATTCTTTCAATCATGCTCTGTAGCACTTGGAATGCTTAACAGAGCCAGGCACAGGCAGTGCATAGGGATGAGAGCACTGGAATAGAAAAATAAACAGCGGAAACCCACAGCTGAACTACCAGATGCTGGGGTTTGTCAAGAGTTTTTTATAAGAACACAAGGACTCTGACTGGGGTCATTATCCCCACCAGCCACTTGTCAGCGTAAGTCCCTCTCCCCCCCCCCCCCCCCTTTTCCCTTTTTTTTTTCCCTCCCTTCTTTTTTTTCCTTCTATCTCCACTCCTCCGTATAAAATGTCCCTGTCCAACCATGACTGAAACAACTGATTAGCTACTGCTTCCTTGGAAGAGAGGACCCACAATGCCCACACACACAGGGGTGTGCAGGCCACCGTGTCACCTCTGGAGACATTGCTGTGACACAGGGCTTGCCTTAGAATATAGGAGAGCAGAGGGAGACACAGGTCACCAGATGATAGAATGTTTAGGAGGAACTTGTTTTCCTTCTTTACTAAAAGCACTGATGTGAAAGTGTGAGGGGTTCCCTTAGCTCTGCACATGGGTTGCAGGGGCAGAACATAGTATATGTGCGTGTGTGTGAGCTCTCTCCCTGCCGCTTCTCATGGTCTCACCCCTCCCCACTTCCTCTCCTGCCAGCCATTAACTGCTGGTCTTTACTACCACAACTTAAGCCCAGCACTGCAGTTGTCTCTACTGCATGTCAAGAGGTTTGACAAGCTGTGTTTGGCCCTTGATGCAGACAAAAGATGTAGAAACCTTAAGCAGCAGTTGTGCCAGCACCACTGCTGCTGTGCTGAGTGGCACTGGCTCATCATTCCTTTGTGCTCTGCTGCTTGTATCCGTCAGTCTTTTAGGCTGTGAACTTTCTGAGGCAGGAGTCGTATTTTTGGTCATTCCTGTACAGAATAAACTGCAATGGTATTATAATCCTTTGTGCTTTGGTAATATCAATAAATAACAGGGCATGCTGTAGAACTGCACAGTTCTCACTGTATGTACAAAGAACAGTCCCCTCTCCAACGCTGAGGGGAAGGAGGGCACGAGGTTCCCTTGCAGCTCTGCCATGTCTCTGTGTTTTAGACAACCACTATTTGTGTCTCAGAAGTAAAAGCTGGGGATAGCTTGTTTGCCGTGGCTGCGCCTCAGTCAGGTGGGTGTGAGGAAAGAGGCCATGGATGATCCTGAGCAGACCAGAGTAATTCTGATGCTCTGGCCTCTGCTGGATGGATGTTCTGCAGCAAAGAAATTTAAGAAATATCAACAGGCATTAAAGGGAAAGCAAAACCGGAGCAGGCAGTACATGTGCCTGACAGTGACTATAATGCATAGCAGTCTGAGCATCAAGGGTCTGAGTCCAGAAGGAAGGTCAAGAGAGATTCCTACCAAAGCCAGTAATTGTTTTCTTTCTTAGCTTGTTTATTTTCTATGCAGTTAGCAAAACGTGACTCTTCATTATGTGTGGTGTAACCAGTCATTAGCTGTATATACATGGCTGAGATTCAGTTACACAGAAACAAGATACTTTTGCTTTTCCACACTGACAAAGAAAATGCACTGACGTACAGGGGATGTAGACCTGAGCTTTGGGAAGCCACTCTTGCTTGTGTGGGACTAGTCGCTGCAGCACACATACTGGTGTTTCTGTAGAGCTTAGTGCTTTCTAAGCATATCCACTGAGTAAGCGCATGTGGCGACAGCACAGCGCCTGACATCTGGGCTTCCCTGAGGCTCTGAGCAGTTTTGCCAGCCTAGCCCTGGACACAGGCTAATACGGCCTCTGGAGACAGGCTTTCTTACTGGGGGGTGGGAAACCCCCCGGGGTGTTACCCTGCAGCGTGAGGACTTGGTAGCTCAAGTCATGCCAGCTTAGAGATCCCTGCAGCATGCTTTGAGGTGGCCCAGCATTGCTGTTGCTAGTCCCTTCTTTCCTTGCTTTTCTTTTTGGAAAACTACTGCTAATGATTTACAGTGCAAATAATGCATGATACTTGCTTCCATAATATCACATGTAGTGATTTTGGAGCTGTGCTGCTCTCGTCTTTTCCTTCTTGCTGGCTGCCAGAATCCATGCAAATGAAGAGCTATGACAATGAGAAGGAAAAATTCCTAGTTTTTCTCTTTTTGGGAACTTCCAGAGGTTGCATTACTCCCCCTTCATCTCAGCTATTTCTTAGTCAGTGTGCTCAGGATCACATGGATTTCTGCCAGGTAAATACAGATTTTTCTGAGCTGTATTCTGCTCTGTCGGCAATCATTTTAGCTCTAAAAGGCCAGGGCTTAGCGTGGGGCTCGGATGACACACACATTCAGCTTCCAGCTCCTTTATTTTTTAAATGGCTTCAGTTACTCCCTCTCTGCTGTCTTTTGCAAACCAGTCATAGGGTTTAGATGTATTCTGCAGAACTTGTGCTAAACCAAACAAGGCAAACCTAAGAAAGGCTTAATTAAAACAACAGAAATCTCACACTCACTGACTCTATTGCTGGAGCCCTTTTTGCCTGTAAACAAAAAATTCAAATGACTGATTTTCCCCCCTCAGTTTCATAAGTGGTTACTGAGCTTCTGCAGTTGCTACATTCCTTAAAAAGTTGTTATTTCTTTTTTGGTCACGCACTGGGGGACTCCATTGTTTTCAGTGGTGCCTATTGAGTTAGGTCCATCGACAGCAGAACTCATTCTGGGTCATTAAGTTTGGAGGCACAGTAGTATAATTTGGTGACTTTATTCTATTTCTTAGCAGAGACTTGTGTTAAAGTCACGCACACACAAAACCAGAATAACCATCCTTATCCCTTCCCCCAAACTCTGAGAGCATTAAAGGACCCAGCCAGGCAGCCTCAGGTAAAACGTTAAGAATTTGCTGGCTGAACAAGAGTTGCTATTCCAATGCTACAGCAGAATAATAATTAAAAAAAAAAAAAATTCGGGGAGCTGTGTTTAGACACATATCAGGCAGAAGTAGCAAAACAACATTGCTGTCTTACGTTACTAATGATTCTAGTACTGTACTGTTCTAGCATTGACAATTTAACAAGGTTCCTTGGAATAACTGGCTGTGTTTAAGAGAAGATTCACACAAACGATTCATGATCTGGAAAATATACTATACCATGAGAAAATGAAGAAGGCAGCCAGTTAGTTACTGAAAAAAAGGTAGGAACAAAGTCTAAAATTATCTACAGAGGGAGAATACCAGGTACGCCTTGTGTTTTAATCTAGTACACAAAGGCATAATGAGACCCAGTGCCTGGGAACTGAAGTCAAACAAGTTCAAGCTATATAAAATTCACACTGAGAACCACGGAACAGACTGCCACAGAAGCAATTCTCCATCATTTAAAGATTCCACTTTGAGATTTGATGTCTTTCTAAAAGGTACACTCTAGATCCAACAGCATGTGGTTAAACTAGATGCAGATATCCCACAGGAAATACAATGCACCAAGCACACTGGCATTCTTTCTGGGTTCAGCCTGTAAACTGTGTGGTCTTTGGAAGTTGCTCTCTATTCCTGTGCTATGCCTGCTATTCACAGACTCAGTCACTTCACCATAGGGTCTCCATTTCCCACTTAGAAGTAGTTCTTCTAGGAGGGCACGTCTTCTTAGTAGTAGGCCACGTTTCTGGCTCTTTGGTCCTGACATTGAGGGAACCTTACATACCTTTTGACTGCACTTTACCTGCTATGGGAACATTTCCATCTCCACAGCTCTTAACCTGGCATTTTTTTTCCAGCACTAAATTCACATAAAAATGCACATTTCATATATGAATCCTCATCCCTCATTATCAAGGTTAGCAGTGTGCCAAGGTGATGGGAAAGAGGAAAGGAATGGGACGTCTCTCCAGAGTAGTAACAAGCTAGACTTTCTCAGTCTGAGGCCATCAAATCTAGTTTGACTTTCTGCCTGTGGCGCTCTGCTCAGGTTGGTTAGTCAACAGTATTTACTGAGTTGCTGGCTGCAGTATTTGTATCTCTAATTAAGCAATGGAAGCTTTTATTAAAATGGAGATGTTAGAATTCGTCCCTCAAGTGTGCATCTTTAGATACTCAGTTCTAGAAGACTTTATAGGTCTGATCTTGCACCTTCTAGTTTTGTAGTACTGTTATTTCACTGGCTATGGCAGTCACTCCTGACTGACAATCAAACAAGAACAGAACTGGACCTGGAGACGATATGATTAATGAATTACTCTCAGTTTCACTGGATCAATTAGATCAGCATGTTAGAATGATTTCATGCCCTTCATGTATTTTTGATGGCGGGGATGGTCAGCAGAAAAAGTGCTGTAAATCTGAAAAGTGAGCCCTAATTAGAGTTTTGAGAATGCCGTAGCACTGGACAGTGTGCAAGTATGTGCACTTTCCTGAGAGTTTTTGTTTAGTTTTTTATGCTGCTAAGTTGAATTATAGAGTGATGGGACCTCGGTGGAGGCAACCTTTACCTCTGCATGGATACATTTGATAAGTTCTATACTGAGGTTTCTAGGCATTTTTCAGAGGGCAGTTTAATGCAACAGTAAGAACCAACAGGAAAACTGGGTCATACCAAAGGTTCATTAACCTCATTATGTATCTTATCCAAGAAAAAAGGTAAAATAATCCAGGTGAGATTTCAGTGCTGGATCTGACTGCCATTGTGCTGCTTCCTTGCTGGCTCACAGTGAAGGAAGCGTGTACCTGCTACCATCTGCAAAGAACAGGATCTGATAGTGTAAAATGTGGAGGAAAAAAAGGTAGCGTAAAGTACAGAAAAAGGTCTGTTGGAGAGAGTTCAAGAGAGAGAAGGAAGAGATCAGAGCTCTGGAAAACATGATTTATGAGAAAAAACAAATAATGAGGGCTGTGTAACACTGGCAAGAGACGACTGAGTGGAGACAGCCTTCAAAGACATAAAAGGTTGCTATGGAGGGCAAGAGAACGGACTCTTCTCCATGTCCAGTTTGGACAGGACAATATGTAACGGACCAAATTGTGCTAAGGGGGCTTTAAATTAGACATTAAGAAAAAATTTCTAAGTCAAGTGGAACAACTGAATAGGTTGATGGGAATGCTGGGGAGTTGCTGGAGGCTGTAAAGGACAGATTGGCCAAACACCCCCTTAAGTTTGTGAGATTGGATTATGCTGTAAGGACACAGGATAGAGTAAATCACCTTCTGAAGACTCTTTCAGCCCTGTTTTCTGTGATTGCATAATCTGTGTATCAGAGTAAAGGGCTTCTCATGATTAGAATGACACTTATGTATATCTTTCTTCACTGGAATATCTAGCTTCATGTAATCACTGAGATAACCTAATTCTCATGAGTTGTGTGGAAAGCGCAGACCCAGTTTACAGAAGGATGTAGAAGGCAGCGTTGCTAAATAAAAGTAGGGAGTACTCCATATACATCCTAATCCATAGCAACTGCCCACTGTCATCACTGGAAGATTCACAGAGGGCTTTTAGCAGGAGCTAAACTTCTAATTGTTGTTTATTCAATGTTCATGTAAGCCAGCACCATTCAGTGAGAACATTTTCCCTTTTTGTAGCAGCCCTTGTACTCTTGAATCTTTCTGCATCATGCTATCTCCGTTGTTCTTCCCTGTGCATTTACTTCTTTACAGCAGATTCCACAATAGGCTCATTCTTACCCTGTCCCACAGTCTGCTAAAAAAACCCCACAGCAGAACAGGTAATGATGAGGGTGGCATGGTTATCACCAGAATCTGACTTTCTGAAGAGACTGATACAGTCAAGATGTTCAGTCCTCCCAGTTGTTGTCTGAAGCTGCCCCGTTTTGGATAGACACCTGAACTAGTTATATGTAAGTCATAGAGGAGAGTTTTTTTTCTTACTGTGTTACATGGCATATAGATATTTATTGCACCAATGACTCATATGTTTGACACTGTCCTTCAGTAGACTGTTCTTACTGATGATAACATTAAGGTGTATGTTTAACATGCACTGCATATATCTACAATCCCAAGACTGCAGTTACAGATAACTGCTATTCTCAGACTTGTATAAAGTTAGGGAGAAGTGCACTCTGTTGCGGAGAGCCTGCAAGAGGCCCATTCACTGGCAGTGAGTGCAGAAGGGTAAATTCTACTTAAATAGAATTAGTCCCAAACATAGTTCTGGTAAAATAGAAAACGACATTGGAAATCACTTGGTGTTAAATATATTTCAAATCAAGCCTTGAAATAATGCCAAAATCCTGGCAGAAAGAAATGTCAAACAATGAAAACAGCAAATGAAAAGTAGCAGGGGTAGGCTGTTGCTCTTTTCAGCATATATTGGGGAAACTGTTTGTTTGTCTTGAATTTTCTTTCTGGCAGTGTTAATTCTAAGTTGCAAAGAAGCCATTACTGTATTAGGTATCAAGTGTTAAATTGTCAAGGAGACAGTGTAGGTGAAATGGTTGCCTGTTTGTGGTAGCAATTTGAGTTTTCATTGTAAAAAAATATTTTACGCAAGAGCACAAAGAGGTTGATAGGGCATGTAGGTTACTTGGTAAATGTGAGAGATCTGCAGTGTGTCTAGATGGAGGTTGTGTATGTGAAGATGTCTCCTTTTTAATAAGAAAATGAAGAAACCAATGCAAGTTGCGTTAGGAGAATGTGTAGTCTTCAGCAATCAAATGCCTTTTCATAAAGAATGAGGAAAAAATGCCTGGAAGAAGATCCTATAACGAGTGATCTTGGAGTGAAGATATCAGTAGAGAGGAGAGACTCATGAAGCCTCCCATAGGAAAGCAGCTTAATTTGCACTTTTTGGAGGGCCAGCAAATGGAAGGCAACCCATAGCTGGAAGCTGATGTGCAGTGCAGGTTTACTAGCTCCCCTCCATTGTCTTCCCTTTACATGTTGGAGCATTCCCATCACATTGCAATGTGGAAAGTTCTTTCTAGACTCCCAGTGCATTTTGATTCCTATTATGAGTCACTTTCTGTCTCCTTTGACTATGAGTAGACTGGTTTCGAAATATATGCATCAGAATTAGGTCCTTAAGACTAGATGTTGTGCATCCACATCCCACCAGACCGTTTCCTCCATCTAGCTTGCATTGAAAAGAACAAAATGCTTTTTAGTTACCAGCTTCCCTCTTTGTCTAAAGTTTACTGTTTCTGCATAACACTCTGTGATCTGCAGTGATTCTGTCTTTGTAGCAGTTAGCTTCTGCAGCTTTTACTGACTTGGTGACACTTCCAGGTTTCTAAATCTTTGAGCCCAACATCTTGATGGAAATAATTTTTGTTGTGCTCTGTTGGGTGGTGGATTTTTTTTCCTTTTTAATGTATATGGTGTACTGCTGAGCCAGGCAGACATAAAATTTCTTCTTGGGATGTAGAGACATACATGTTTACACAAGACACATGCAAGGTACCATATGGCAAACCCCCAGCTTTCATTCCCTGCACATCCTTGTGTTTCAAATGTTTGGGAGAGCATATACCCCTGCAGAGTCTTTACATGGTCTGCTGGCTAGAACTTCCATGGAAAAGAGAGACTAAATGGACTAAGTAAAATATAGGGGAGTGGAGATCTGGGAGTTTAAATGTTCAGGGTTTAATAAGTAAATAGGAAAGCAATAACGCACATGCAGTTCGTAGTAGGCATGCTCTGGCTATTAGTGAATTAAATGACTTAGAGGAAAAACCCAAAAGGAATAGATTTTCTCAAACAGTGCATGTATGGAAAGATTCTGTCTTCTCAGTGGGGTCATATAATCGATGATGAAAGCATGTTTACAATAGGAACAATTCAAGTACCCATGTGTGAACTTCTGTCTTGAAAGAGTCACTCTGGAGTTCTTTTAACCTACAGGCCCCGTCTAACTACAGGCTGCTGTGAAAACCCTGGTGGTGTCCATTTAGAGCAACAAAAAAGACAAACCAAAGGGGACAAGGGCAGGTGAGTGTGTACATAACCCTAAACAGTGCAGAGTTGTCTTATACTTTACACCAGTATGCACAATGGCATTTATTTGGGGTGTGTGGATTGATTCATCCTGGTTCAGGTGGTCTCTGGGAGCACAGGTTGTTGATCAACCTCATGTGTGAGAGCAGGGATTTTAAACCAGATAGACTGACAGCAGCTTCTGTGTGTTATATGTGTTGCTCACATTGAAAAATACAGTTGTCTGGTACCCAGATAGTGTGACGGACTTCAGCTAGGGTTAAAACTTGTGCATCTAAATAGTACAATGCATTTGGTAGGCCTGGCTTTGTACAGTGTGGCAGCAGTCTTGCATCTATGGCATCCTAGAACGTGTACTGGAAGGTGAGGAACAGGTTGGAGAGGGTTAAAGATGGCAGTGGAAGAGAGGGGTTTCAAACCGAGCTTAGAAATAAGAGGGAAATGGAGATGAGTGGAGAAGTGGGAAAAGAGAATGGGGCCAACGGCTGTATTTGTGTCTCCTTTGAACATGTTTACTCATAAGGTGGCAGAGGCACCCCTATTCTCCTGTGTTTGGCAGGGCAAGGAGAGTCATAATGATATATCCTGCCTACCAGAAATGCTGAGAATTAAACCTATTCAAAACACGGTCTTCTTAAAAAAAAGAAAAAGAAATACATCAAATTTCATTACGTTGAGCTTATATTCTCCAAGTGCCCATTAGGAGGGTTTTAGGATTTCCTTTTAATTAAAATAATGTTTGTTGAGCTTAATATTTTCCTAAAACATTTATTTTAATGTCTTTTCCCCCTGTTACTAAAATCCAAGCAGTGAGGAAGGATAACTGACCACAAAAAAGGCCAGATGTGCTGAGAACAATATTTTTCAGATTGCCTGGCAACGCGCAAAAGGTGATTCCAAGCCGAGGAGACTCTGTAACAATGAACGTAATGACAAGACCTGTGTTTCATCAGGCTGCAAAAGGTTTTGTCCTGATTGCCACAAAAGAGGGCAATGGTCATTTTCAGTCTGCTCTCATCTCTGTTTGGGGGCATAATTTAGAGGTCTGAGATCCAAATAGCAAGCCAAGAATGTTGAGTTTCAAACCTGAGTGTAGTGAAGGACTCCTTGTGATAGTAGACCGTTATTTTATTTCTCTGACAATCTATTCACTGTTGCCTAAAATGGTTATATTCTTACACATCTAGAGCCTAACTCAGAACATCAACTAAGGCTGTGAAGTCACTGGAACCTCAGCACATGGCATGTGTTTTCCTGAATCTCGGCCATACTCGCTAACTTCAAACAGTCTTGTGAAGGTCTCTGCTGGAAATCTAAACTACATAACATTGCAAGCCATTTTAGCAGTGAAATATGTAGTATATTGTTACTGAGTTCTTTGCCTGCCTGGTGGACTCCAAGATTACCTTTAAAATATCATGAAAAAGTCAAATATGGGAGCCATATCTATCCACATGCTCAAAGGTGAAAAGGTTACAGATCTCTAAACTGCTGAAATGTTTTCAAATTGTTTTAAGTTAGACTAATATAAAATTAACCATGCTTCTTTATTCAGTAATGCCAACCCTACTCATTCACTCTTTTAAAATACTGTGTGTAGTCTGCAAAAAGAAATTCCACAGAACAGAAATAAAATGCAATCCAAATAACTTGTTCTAAAAATAAATTGAACATGAAATAACAAATATAGGTGCAGCCAACACTTAGGGTCCAGAATTTACTAGAAAGACACACATGGGTTATATTTATCTTTCACAAGTTTTTAAGATTGATACTCGACAATTTATTTCACTAGCTGGGCAAGAGTTTTCTTAGCCCTTCTGTCTTCACTCATACATCAGTGTGAAAGTAAAGAAATAAGTATTTCTGTTACAGAATTTTATAGGATGGTTCAAAAAAACTTGGAGGAAAGAGATCCTTCTTTTTTATTCTAATCTTATTGAATGCTGTTGGTTTTAACCCTAATTTTTTATACATTCATATCACCTGTATCTATTTTCAAATAGGCAGAGGATCTGCCACCTCTGTTTTGATACACAAATGTAGGACAATTTGGGTCTTCACTTGACTCTCACTATACAGTATGGTCTGCTCTGTAATAAAGAATCTTTTGGCTGTCACTTACTGTGTTTTTCTTAAGATAGCGTACAAGCATTATAAAAAAAATGAAGCCAAGTCTCTACCAGCTGTATGAAACAGGCCTTAAAATATGAACTGATACAGAGATCTAGGGTGAACCTGGGATGTGGTGTGAGCTGCTTTGTTCATCTTTGAGATACGAACTCTTGAATGCAGCAGTGAAAGTTTAGTGCTGTTATTGTTAACCACTTCAGTCCTCAGGTAAGGACAAACAACAGCAAAAGAGACTCGGAGATCTCTTGTCTCGATGCTTTGGAGAAAGAATTGTTGCCTTCCTTTGCCAGTCTAAATGAACCAAAGGAGCTGTGTGTGACAAGTGGTCATACTGAAAGTCAGTATGTTTGATCCCATGGGCTGCCCAATGGGCTTAAAGAACTGCACAATTATATCCGAACATTTTTAGTAACTTTTCCATGTCACGTTGACTTTGTTTGATAGTCACTATCTGTGTAGTTGTTTCCTCAGCATGATGTTCAGATCCTGCTTTTACTACCTGTGTATCACAGAAGACTCAGATAATTAATGGAACAAGGAAGGAATTCTGCACCTTAATGCACTGCTCTGGGGCTGTTCTGCTGTAAGGGTTTTCTTGCCACCTTCTACCCTAGGAAAGAAACCTAGTGGTGCACAGTATTGATATCACACAGAGATGAAATCAAAACACAGAGGGAATTTCCAAAAACATACAGGGTAAAACTTAGCTTGTAATAAAAAGATAGAGTTTTCAAAGCTTTGTGAGCGTATACATTTACCTACATAAAGAGTCATGGTCGGACAATCTGGGACCACATCATGTTTGTGTGATTTAAAAAAGGTAGTCCTTCATAGTCAAATGTTATTGGAAGTCTTGTACTGAATTAGAAATTATTGCAAAGATCTCTTTAAGTGCAGAACTTTCCTCTTTCAAGTGGTGAGAAGCCCAAATGTCTAGAGGTTTGTTGTGTACCAGATGGTGCAAATGACTGCAAAGAGGTCAAGAAAAGATCTGAACATCCCCTCTTTTGGGTCTCCAGGCCAAGATCTGGAAGTCCGTGTTTAGGATATCTTGTTATGAGCTGGAAGATCTAAGTGAAAATAACAATATTACATTTGGGTAAAGTCTGCTTAAGGCTGTAATGTCATACATGGCTAATCACACCAGCCTACTTCTAGAGTGGTTTTCCTTCTCTTAAGGAAAAACATTATTATTCTATTATGGACGCACCATAATAGAAAAATTTAGACCCAAACTCATATCCCTTCTAATAGTGGTTCACTGAAACTAAAGGAGAAACCATATTTTTTCATAAGGCATAGGAAATCTGTCTTCACGATCACACAGTCAGACTTGACTTGTAGGAGGTATAAGAACAACTGTAGTATCTATTTTCCTGCCTTGATGCTACTTTTCTGTCCCTCAGGCTTGGTGTTGTAGGATTAAGACAAGCCCTCCCATTCACCATAGAGAATGGCATGACAGGCATAAAAAACTTTGGGAAGTTGATTTTGTTGTTGTTGAAAATGTTGAAAATGCTGTATGTTCATGAATCATTTTGAAGATTATGTGTTTTGAAGCTTTCAGTTCATTCATTAGAGCCTTCAAGCATAGTGCTGTGCATCTCTCTTGATGCTCTTAAATTATTGACTGTATAGGAGTTGTGGCAGTCACTCCAGCCATACAGTAATGGAGATTATTCAGCGCTAGTTATGTGAAATGGGTTGCTGAGTATGGGTACAGTATCTTCACTATGATGCATGGCTTTGCTGTGTTGGCACCTTTTGAGTTAATAATTTTCTCTCAGTGGAGGGCTTTGATGGCCTCTTCCAGCGTGGATGATTTTCACTTGTTTGAGAAAATCTGGTACTGTTTGGTCTTTCACTCATCTCACGTGACTCATCCAGCTGCCAGTAACAGCGTTCCATTTCTCAGTGTTGTCGTGGTAAATTTTGGACATCGCATCCAAACAAAACCAAGAATGGCAAATTTTTTTTAAAAAAGAAGTAATTAAAGAGAATGAAGCAGTAAGAAAAAAAAGCAAATGACCTAGTTTGGTCTTCGCCGCAAAACCCACAATGCTCTGGGGATATCTAAGTATGTTAGGCAAATATTTCAAATCTATCTCTATTTTGAATGTGAGTCATTTCAATTATACATCGTTTCATTTATTTGTTCATTGGCCTTAATTAGGTAAACTCCAAAGCACTGCAACATGTGTTTATTGTTGAATAATTACCCTTTTGGTAAGTTCTTGCTCTTATCTTCTTAGCCTTAATAACTAATTTTATCAGTAAGAGTGAAGCCTTCTTGAATGGTAAACAAGATGTTCCCCAGGGAAGAAAGAGAGCTATTGCCCTTTAGTAGGGTTGCTTTAAATGTTGATCTTATTGTTACACAGGCAGGTTTCCCTTTGTGTGAGGAGATGTTCTGTTTTCCTCTAGGAGAATTTACCCCTAGCAAGAAACGTAGGGCTGACTCTGCAGATCCTGACCAGTGTGAGACATCCTTCCTGAGGTGTGAAGCCTCATCACAATCAATGGGACCGATTCTCACATGACTTAATCTGGCATAAATCAAGAAAAAACTCCCCCAAAGTCAGTTACCCCAGAATGAAAGAAGCAAGATATCCAAAATTGAACTAACTTGATTACTCATATGGAAGGAATTGCCCGATTGCAGCCTTTGCACACTGCTCTATCAACCTCTTCCGTTCCCTTCATAAGCATTTAAATGTAAAGATATAAATCAGAACTGCAGGACAGAAAAAGAGAAAGACAAAAGTTACCTTGATGGATTCCACTTCCATGAGATCCTTCTGAAAACCATTCTGCTTTTATTAGATTTACTCTCTGTAAATTAGGATTAGTTTTTTATATGGATTTATGAAATAGCTACGGTTCTACTGAAAGCAGGGTGAACCCTCTGGTATAAGGCAGGGAGTATGTGCTCTTTTCATCTGTTATTGGTAAGTTACAGTATGTAGGTTAAAGGCCCCTTGGTACCAGTGAAAGAAGAGATCTAGTTCCAGACATGGAAAATGCTTAAATCTTGTGTATGCCAGCCAGTGATATTAATATTGTATAAAACAGCCAGTTGTCAAAGGGCCAGATTCTGTTCTCAGTTACACTGGTGTAAACCAGACTTTCCTTCCTTTTTTTCAGAGGCAATGAATTTGCTTTCACGTGTGCTTGAACAGTTGAATGTAGACTCTGGTTGTCTGTGTTCAGAGACAATCTCTCGGTTCTTGTTTTAGCTGCTGCAACAGAAAAAAGAAGTGAGCCGCTGGTGTTGTTCCTTGTCCGTCATCATTCCAACTCCCATGTGGTGGGCACATTTCAAAGGGCTTTCATCCAAGTGCGACTTCAGTCAAGGCACTGTTGTGCAAGAATTTTTTAGCTCTTGTTAATAAATCTGTAAGGTACTTTGTGAAGGCAAATGTACGGTGGATTGGCTGAAACACATAATTTCACGTATTTAGCATAAGTGTTCTGTTCCTTTGCAGGGAGAAAATTTATTTTCTGATTTGACAGCTATAAGAGAAGATAATAATTCTTGACAGCACAGGGATAATGTTCATGTTATTCTAGGAAATCTCCATCTTCACACAAATAGGTATCAGTGTGTGCTACAGTTGGTATTGCTGAACTTTGGTGGAAGCTTCAAGTTTCTGTGTTTTGATAACATGATAAAATTGATAAAATGCATATTTAGAAAGCCCTAATGAATTTCAGACTTGTATCATTTGGGGAATGAAAGAAAGAAAGTGTTTTTATTACAAGTCCAATATAAATCTTAAACATTTTAAAAGAATCCACAGTATTTTGGAATATATTCCAGGTAATGTTGCTGATGGAAGAAGTGAGGAACTGTGAATTGGGTATTTTAAGTATGACTGATTTACCAAATTCTCTCGGTGGTGTGGCCTTTAAACGTGTGTAGAACTTATTTCACCAGTGTTCAACAGTGTATTTAGATACCCTTTAAATGTGATTTGTGTACCCAAATTAACAACCTGAAGTGAGTTAAATTATGATGAGATGAAGCAAGAATAGGAATGGAATAAAGCCCGATGGAGCTGTGGACTCCAGAGGATATAATGATAATTTATGTCATGATTACAAGCAGAGCAGAGCTAATGTCACAAACACCCACTATAAGCTGAAAGGCATCCAAAGTGATCTTCTTAAATGCCTCAGTCCAAAACCATGGAATACAACTGACTGCCCTGCGCAGGCCAAAAGGTGCTACATTTCTGTACAGTCTCTGTATTAGTCTCTTCAGATTCAGAACAATCACAGAGCATCAGTGAATTCAGGTCTCTGAATATAAATCTGAAATAACTAGAACATGTATATTAATTACCATGAAGAAGGCTAATGGCCCATTTTGTATAGTTTAAATACAAATTGGTTTATCTTTAAAATCTCATGTATCATTCCTAAAAATCTTATCTGGACTTTTTGTTTATATAAAATAATGCTGGCCTACACTTCCTAAGACTTATCACATGCCCTGGTATTGTGATGGAGCCGGGTAGGAAAAACCCTGTATTGTTTTTCCAATTTTAGAGATTCTGACTTCTTAAAAAACTAAAAATCAAATAAATAAATGGTCAAGAAATGTAATGTATCAGCCAAACACTGAAAATTTTTCACTGGAAACAGGGAATTCTATTCTGGAAATGTCACAATAATGCCTCACAAGACTTGTAATTTGGGTGTCACATGTACCCACTCTTTTCTATGGTCTGGATGCTTGCCTGGACTACGTCTTCATCTGCCATGGTCTTCCCTATTACAGTGGTGCCGCGGAGCATGATGGGGAGGCTGTGGAGCCCAGCCAGTGGAGGAGAATGGACTTTTGTGCTGTGATCCTTTTCACAATTTCTCCAGTTACCAGAGACTTTTTCTGCCGTCCCCAGTCACCTGTTTCTTCTCATTTATACTCACCAAAAACCTGAATGTGATTCTCATCGCTTTCAAAGCGTTCATTGACTGTAATTGTAGAGGACCACAGCAGCTCAGGCTCTCCCACTTGCCTTTGTTTAGCTATAGGGATAGCAGCTGTCCATAAGAGGAAATGGGGGTTCATGTATGTTAAGGGTACCTTTGCTCTGAGGAGCTGTGGTGAAGCAGTAACTGACTAAAATGAGCACAATCTTTGATTGGAACTTCATAAATGATGTAACAAAACTGCAGTGATTGCAAAACTTCATGAGTACAATTTTACTTACCCTTATATCATGAAAACATCATTAACTAGATACTGTGATATCTGCATAGTTATGTAATATTATACCTATTTAATATAGGTGTGAAACTCAGTGCAGGCGGAGTGATGAATTGATTGAGAGCAGCCCTGCAGAGAATGACTTGGGGATACTGGTGGATGAAAAATTGGATATAGGCTGGCAATGTGTGCTTGCAGCCCAGAAAGCCAATAGTATTCTGGGCTGCATAAAAAGAAGCGTGGCCAGCAGGTCGAGGGAGGTGATTCTCCCCCTCTACTCCACACTCGTGAGACCCCACCTGGAGTACTGCGTCCAGCTCTGGGGCCCCCAGTACAAGAAGGACTTCGACCTGTTAGAGCGCATCCAGAGGAGGGCCACGAAAATAGTCAGAGGACTGGAACACCTCTCCTATGAAGAAAGGCTGAGAGTGTTGGGGTTTTTCAGCCTGGAGAAGAGAAGGCTCCAGGGAGACCTTATTGCGGCCTTTCAGTATGTAAAGGGGGCTTATAAGAAAGATGGAAAAAGACCAGTTCCAAACCATTCTATGATACCATTCTATGAGCAGGTATCAATATATACCTGCTCTGGATAACACCACAAATTACAGTGTTGAAATGGTAGAGGTTGTGCTGTCAACAGTAGGTCCAATGTGGGTTTCAGTAGAAGAAAGACCAGACCTGAGAACAGTGTAAAGTAGGTTATTTGTGATGAGGATGTTTGTAAGTCCTATGGCTACTCAGAGGGATTCATTTCGCTCAACTGCAGCTGTCTAAAAGTCAGGTACTCAAGTTGCTTGTTTAAGAGCCTTCTATAGTCAAGGTGGAGAGGAAACATGTCCTGAAGTTGCATGAGCTCATCTTAGACACCCATTTTGAGATGGCTGAATGACATAGACATTGTCTGGGTAAAACTCGTAGACAACAAAACTATGGTGAGATGAATCATGCCTTGTAACACCTTAGTAAATGACAAACCTTGATGCTTGTGAGAATCAGTGATTTGCATGAAACTGAGCACAGGCTTTATCTTTTCTGTCACTTTGACTGCAGAATTCCTTTTCTTCCTCAGTGCGCAACACACAGTGCCTCCGTAGAGAATGGACTAACTACAGTGGAGTCTAGCTCTGTAGTACACATCACCACGAGCATTGGGTACAAAGGTGAAGGAGTTACTTTCTGGACTCCGTATGAAATCTACAGAAATATGCTTGGCATTAGTATCTGACACCATTACATTTTGTCTCAATGAAAAAAACAGATTAGAGGGAGATCTGGTATTTTAAAAGCATGATGCATATACAGTAGTGAAAATGATGGTAAATGGCTATTGTGACTTCTTTAGCTAGCCTCTGAAGGCTATATTTCTTACAAATACTTTTATACATGCTTATCTGTGAGTATTTGATTAGCTCACTAGAGCTAAAAAGCCCAGCTAATATGCTTTAAAGTAAATGTAATTGCTAGCATTTGACGAATGCAATCTAAATTCTCAGTTCCTCCTTTGTCCTCTCTTTTTAGCTAGATTATCATTTGTGGTTATAGATATATTTCTGAAGAATATTGCTATAGCTCTAGTCTGTTTTTTCAAGTCTGGTAAAATGTAATATTCACCAGAGCAGAATATATTATTATTAGCATTAGCATTTATAATAATAGCTTACTTGGAAAATACAGTTAAATGTATACACTGAAACAAAATTAGTTTCATTTTTTCACACTGTTGACCTGACAGTAAAGTAGAAACATGCCCATCTAAAGTCATAATCATGGAGATAATTGTCTGCAAAGAAAAACTTGACTTACGTCACTGTTTTCAGAGAGCTCCTCTCCCTGAAAAGAAAGGGACTCTGAAACATCCCTCTCCAAAATCTAACACAGGCAAGACTCTACCATAAAAATACACAGAAGGAAGGCAAGCTATCAGACTGTTTTTTTGAGTTAGATTATGAAGTGTAAAATAGCCACAAAACTTAAAAAGAGAAATAAAACAACCGTAATTCACAGATCCAAATTACTTTGGAATAAATTTTTGCTTCCTTGTGAAACCTTTCATTTCCACTGCTATGTCATTTACAAGAATTTTACAAGGAGATCCAAAATAAGCATACAAAATATGCAAATGAGCATACAAAGTAATGAGCATAGAGGGTTCTTAGTCAAAGGCTTATGATTTTTTTCTTTTTTTGACAGTGAACGGTGGCTACAATCATTGTAATTTGACCTCTGAGAAGAAGAACATGATGGACATGGAGATGACAAGTAGCTCAGTACCTGTCTGCCGACAAGGTCTATTCATCCATACAGGAAACCCACTTATGCGAGACCACCCACTGTCCTGTGAGAGACTGCTTCATGTTGGTCAGCTGAACTTGACACATTCGGATATAAGGTATCACTGGAAGTTTTATTGGTTGAGGTACTTCGCTCTTCTGGAGTGCTTCATTGTTGGAACTATTTCCCAATAGCATCCGTGGGTGCTACATTTGGAAGAGTATTCTTGGCTTTTACTTCATTTGGGAAGTCCTTTGGATGCTCATTTAACCGCACTGCTCATTTACAGGTTTGCACTGCGGGGACATGCACACGTGCACAGACAACTGTCCAAGGCAGTGCCAGGAGGAGTCACTGTAAATGCAGCCGCAGCCCCCTGCTTTGAAGTTTAAATACAGCTTCTCTGGGGGGGGACTCTTCCAGCATGCTCAAAAGTCAATGAGAGTTTTGCCAGGGGCTTAAGTAGGGTCAGACTTGCCTCCTCTGTACCTCCACTCTCCACCCCAATGCCATGTTGTTTCCAAATTGCAGCCTGGAAGGCAGGGATGATACTTACTCCCAAACCAATGTCTCCCATATGGCAATTTGGCATGCCACCATCAAACCTACAGGAAGCCAATGCCACTTTTATTTCTACAGCATTTCCTTTAATGAAGTATTTTCAACGTTCCCATACAGCCACATCCTTGGTATTTGCTTTTAAGGCTGTAATGTGAAAATTTGGTCTCTGGTTTTGATATATACACTGTAGTTGGATATGCTATGAACAGAATCTCTATTTAAACATTTGCTATAAATTAATTATATGAAAACACAGAACTCCATTATTTTTTTGTTGTTGTTACAAATTTAACATTACCAGATTTTAAACAAATACCCTAAACAGACATCCATTGTGAATAGAAGCCTGCTACAAATTAAAATCTGTCCATCTATTTTAATTACACTGCTTTTTGGCAGGGGATATAATACGGAATAATCTTGACCTTTTTGAAGAGCTGTAGAAAAGAAAAACCTCAATAAAGTTGCAGCCTTTATCTTAGATACTTGGAATAATTGGCACTCTGTGCATGGAACTATCAAGCCCAAATTTCCATAGTCACAGCAAGAGGAAATAATGGCCTATAGCTTGGTCTTGGAAATCTGACTGTTTCTGATTTTATTGTACGTATTTATGTCTTGTTTCCCCTTTTCCATTTACTGGTAGGGTAAGAACATCTGTGTTTCCAGGAGGAGGAGGCACAGCAATACAGCAAGCTAGTGGAAAGAGCTGTTTGTTTGTTTGAAAAGGACAAACAATATCGATGCCACATAACAAAATATTCTGCTATCGCTACAAAGATTTGTAGATGCTGTTGCAGCTGGGTGTAAGTCTGCTCCCTCCTAGCTTCTTTATGGCTCAATGTGGGACTGGCAGTTATCAAACTTTTTTTATTCTGTCAGTGAGGACAATTATGAAACAAAGATAATTAGGGCAGGAGCAAACAAAAGGAGGAAGAGAGTACTCTGCTTAGATCTTTTTGAACCTTTTTGTAAAATCTATAATGAGGAAATGACAGATACCTGCATACCAGGGATCACGGTACCCATCTTCAGAAATATGAACCGCTTCCAGCCCCCATTTGGAAGAGGATTCCCAGAACAACATAAAGGATTGTCTGCTGCATAACATGAGAAAGTAGCAGGTGATAGGCCTGATTCTCTCCCCTTTGCTTTGTAGCATGGTCTAAAGCTTTGAGGCTCTGCTGCTTCTAAGCAACAGTTTGGAAATGCTTGGAGAATATCTTGAAGGACCCTTCCATTGCTTTATGGGTTTTTTGTGTGTCCCACTGGTCATGCTCTGCTTGTATGTTCACCTGGCTAATACTACTTTTGTCTGCATGGGATTTGTAAGGTAAAGCCAATGCCCAGCTCTGCTCTATGCACCTCAGAGACACAGTGTCTCATTTTATCACTGTGCTACACACGAGACACATGGTACAGAGCCAAAACCTTGGCATGTGAGAGAAGGTGGACAGCAGTTGGGACAATTTTTGTTCATGGTGTTTGTGATACTAAAGGTTCTAGACAAGCAAGTAACAGAAAACATGGTCTTTCCCTGAAGATCTGAAAACAGGAGAACATAACTGACGTGGGGGTGAATGCCCATCAGGTTTCGGTGAAGTCAATGGGAGCCAAGGCTGCTCTGTGTCTCTCCAGATTTCAGCCTTCATTAGATGAGAAGAATCAAAATAGATGAGAGAAACAGGGCTGGAATGGACAGATATCTGAGCACACAGAAGTCAGGGCAAACTCTATTTGGTTGTTCTGTCCAGCTCTAGTGACCAGCACAGAAATAAAGGGAGATACAAATTCAAACAACCTCTCTGGATTGAGCTTTGAACCATTCTGCATTTCTAGGATATGCAATGTCCAAGGAAAACCCAAACAAACCGGAGAGCACCTCCCCTAGCAATCCAAAATCTCCCTCAGGATTTGGGGTTATGATTGGCTTTGTCCTTTTTTCCCTCAATGCACTGAAACTTGTTATCCCCTTCAGCTTCTCCCTGAATCACTTTCTCTCGGAAACTATTCTAGGGATGACTGCCTTAATCCAAGAATCACAATCCCTCTTCTTCCTGGCCCCTTTTCCCCACTCAGTTAATAGCTTTTAAGTTGTGCAATGTAATTGCTGCTACATGCTATCTGTGAATGCAATGTGTGGGCGACTGGAAAAGTCCTAATACCTTCTTTACCACAATTGGAGTCAGCACACAGCTAATGTTGGCCTTTTGTCAAATAATCCATTATCAGACACAGCAAACCCGCCCACACTGCGCTCAGTGCTCGGCATATAAAACCCGGGGAAGACATCAGAGCAGTCAGATAGTTTTGCAAAGGGTCCCTGGATGTGCAGCAGAACAATCCCCTCCAGCTTCTTAAAACTGTCAATTATCACTGATTGCACATTTACAGTGGCAATTGAAGGCGTGTATGTTTTGTAAATAATCTGGAGATTTCAGATACAGTTGTCTCTTCCTTTGAGCGTGGTTGGGAGCTGCAGTACTTCTGGCATGGTGCTACTGGCCTCATGCTCTGGCTCCAATTACCACGTAAGGGAGTCTTTTTGGAAACACTGCCTTAGTATCTTCTGAGAGGCTGCTGTTACTCTTCGAAGGCCTTACACTCAGCTTTCATGTGCTTAAGCAGCAATTCTGTTGCCTCAGACTGTCCATCCCTGTGAAGAGAGGTTTGTGGGGTGTATTCTCCTGCTGACCCCACTCTCTTCCAGGGTTGCTCATCTGGAAGCCCCCCAGAGCTGCTCATGCTGATCCGTGTGTCCCCACAGTGCTCTTTACACTGTCTTGCTATCCTTTGTCCCTCTTGCTCTCCTCTTGGCTGTTTGTTTCATATGCATTTATATTTTGCTACTGACCAGAGCTTATGAAATCTTTACTGACAGCGCTGCCTGTGTGTACCAGGCCTGGAATCTGATCCCTGGCTGTAACAGCAAGATGCCATTACAGGAGCAAATAGTCAATGGGTATAAGAGGAGCCACCCAGCGAGTTGGATGCCAGACGCTTTGTCTCTCTCTCATATCGCTTTTGTTTCTGTGCCCCCAGGACTGGGAGGAACGAGCACAGCTTTCCCTAGAACAGTGATGGCAAAATTCTACCAGGAATACAGAAAGTTTGCATTAATGCAACCTTGACATTAAGTACCCCAACACTCAAACATTGGGAAATTGAAAGAATGCCAGATTCTCCCAGCAGAGTTAACTAACACAGGGTATATAATGTATTTAAATATACAGTGCTACAGAGGAAACTGTAGCTCCAGAAAAGACTTGCTTCTGATGTGCACAAGCAGCCTGTGCTTATCATTATGTAGGCAAAGCGTGGATAAGACACGGCTGTGGCAATGGGAAGCATGAATTCAGTGCCTTCATCTCATTTGCTTTTGAAATAAGGTATGCCAGCTTACCTTTTGGTTCAAAACTCCCTTCTTTTATGTGTCTCATATTCTGCATTGCAGCATCACAGCAATACAGTCCTGACTCTGAGTATGATCTTGTGCTGGAAATGCAGATCGATGTTGCTGGGAGTTTGGGGAACCTAATATTTCTCGGGACAGCAATGTTTGTATCCATCCTGCAGGTACTCTGTACTGACTCCAGCTTGAACTCCTCACATGGATTTCTGGCAAGATGGGAGCTTTATATAAAGCTTAATAATATGACACCAATTATCACAGGCTGAACGTAAGGCTTGGGTTAGCTTTATATGATGTAAGAAATGTGTTGTGTTTACTTTAGCCTGAGGCTTTGGGACCACTGAACTATGATACAAATGGAATTATTTAGAAGAGTTCTTGTACAGAAGAAGCTAAGTAATAGGAAATATTGTGCCTGGCATGGTATGCTGTAAAACCTTTCTCAGAATGAGTGTAAACCAGTACACTTTCTACTGAGCAATGAAGCTACAAGCAAGCAGGGCAGGGTTTCCCAAATACGTGCAATAAAAGGTTTTTACATATGCTTATGCCATATATTTTACAGACATATGGTTCTGTAAATGTTAAAAAATAAGGTATGAATACTCTTGGGGGTTTTGGGGGGTTTGGGGGATTTTTTTTGTTGGGTTTTTGTTTGTTTGTTTGTTTGTTTTTTTTAAATTTACCATCTGCAAAACCAGGTGCTTTAAGTTTACCCTGAGACCAACTGTGGAAACCTAAAGGGAGAAATTATAAGTAATGGATTATGGAAACCTCTAAAATTTTTAAATGTAGTCTTTTTAAACTTCTGGTGGCAAATGCAAGATCTGATTGTTCTGTAGCAATGAATGGTGGGGAATTTCACTTCTCTCATGACCTTAAAGGTTTTTTTATATCAAGCCCTACTGGCTGCAAACTGTTGGAGCTTAGAAACCTGTCACTAGTGAATGCAGTGTTGACAGTTGTGTGTCTTAGACAGGTGTCATTTTTTGACAACCTTAATTTCATGGGAAGGAAGTCTTTTTGAAGCTTTTTGTTGTTTTGTTTTTTCTAATTGGTAGTTCTGTGAGAGCTGTTACCAAGGAAATGTTAGAAGTCGTCCCAGCTTCCTGTCTTAATGTTAGTGGCAGATTAACGGAAATAATAGCGATAAAATCATCTGTCATAAAATAAATGCAGTTTATTCAGCAGCTTCGCAGTTTAATGTATGTATATGTCCCAAATACCTTATGCATATGTGTTTCATGCTTTAAAATGTGTCAGATTTATCTTAGCTGCAGTGTCACACACAAGTTGCCAAATGGCCAGGTTTTCTTCAACTTTTGTGGTGCTAGCATCAAAAAAGCATAAAATTCATTTAAGTGGAACATGTCAGCATAAGAGCCATGGAGCACCTCTCTGGAGGTTTATTAGTTCAGGTACAGCTTTCCTGCACACAGATGTACTGTTTCCTCTTCTCAGTCTGGCACGTCACTGCATGATGAAGCCATAGGTTAAACCCTACCATGCTTTAGGGATATGTAAGGAACACCCACTGGTCCTAAGAAAAGACACAGTTGGGTCATCCACAGTAAACGCTTATAGCTGAGATAAAGTGTTTTATTTTAAGGCGTAAACCAATTGCTAACCGCTTGGAAGAAAATGTTAGCAGGAAATGTTTCCTAAATGCAGTGTTTTTCTGAAATGTCTATGTGGGGTTCCTCAAGGTTCTACTTCCTGAGTGGTTGGATTCAGCACACATCAAAAAAGATTAAAAATCACTTCTGCAGAACAATCTTCTTTTGATTTGCACACCCATGTAGTCTTTAATAGGAAAAAATGGAAATGGGAATGCATAGACTGCCAGTTTAAATCTACCGGTTGTGAACTTTTCTTAGTTATCTTTTGTAGACCTCTTAGAAGTAAATACTCAGCTTGATCTCTCACCGACTCTGGACCACTGGTTGAAAGCAAGCCGTTCTTTCTTTGTATTCCTTTTTTCTCCACTGATCTTGCTCCTTTTTTAATTTAGTGAAGGAAAGCGTCTCTCTGACATGTAAGCAAAGCTCAGCTAGCCTTTTTTGATTCGTGTGAACAAGAATGCCAAGGCATTTTCCCAGTGTGCTCTGAGGAAAATGCCGATATTTGAATAATTCAAAAATGCCCAAAGCTCTGAAACTTCATTCTCAGCTATTGTTTTGCCCAATCTATTATGCATTGAAAACCTAGATTGTGATTGATGAACTGGCCGTAGCAGTGGAGGGGAGATTGTCTGTTCCGTGTGTAAGCCAGTGTGTAAAATTAATCCTGTGTAAAACGATGCTGCCTTTACAAGGGTTGTAGAGGAAGCATTGCAGATTTTTTTGGTGTAATTGCTGCATTAGACAGGCAACATTCAGCAGAGAGCAAGTGCTTCCATTTTCCAGGGCTTAACAAGTGTTGTCTTGTACAAAAATCATGAATCCTGTGGTAGTTAGTGATGCTTAATGAAAACTGTATTACAGGTCACCCAGGTTTCAAGACTCGGTAGATTCTGCTGCTCCATGCCTGAATGGAAGTAACCCAGCTCAGCACATTAAACAAGAATGCCCAAGTGATTATAATGCCCGGGTGTCTGAAGCTTCCACACATAGGAGGATTACGGAGGGGATGGAGCTGAGAGCCTCCGGTAGTCTGCATCCTGAAATAGACGTAATGAATAATAGCTTTACAAATTCACTTTCATCCTACTTGTTTAATAATGAACATAGCTCCTCCCTGGGTCCTTTGTCACTTGGCACCCCTCAGCACTCGGCCAGGCTGCAAACAAGCAACCTGAAGAAGAGATGCATCTCTGTTGTGCCGTCTTCAGCTGAAGGAATTGATATTACAGCTATCATCCGCACATCACAGACGTCACTGGTCACCTGTGTGAATGGACTGCGAACTAATTCAGCTGGCATTTCCTCTCATCCTGTGGAGATCAGTCATCACAGTGCTCAAAAATGCTCTCGGCCCCAGTCTTGCTCTCAGCCTGGAAACCCTTGCAGTATTCCCTCCCCTCCAGCATGTCTTGTACCTATTTCCGCTGAATGTGACAGAGGTGACTGTGAGCAGATACAAATGCAGCAAGTTGAGGAGAATGGAAGCCTCAGCCTTATGATGAATGGTACTAGCATTCCTCATCAAAACACCTCACACAGCACCCAGAAGGTGAGTTTCTTAAAACAAGAACCAGCTGACGATTATTCCTCCACTGCTGATCTTTTTCGACATCATCAGGGGCTGCCTCCCCCTTACCATCTACACCAGCAACCAAGCCAAACTCAAGGGACACTGCCTCACTTACATGCCTCTATGTCTCCGAAGTCCCTTCAGCCCAGCGACGGGGATGAACAGGACCTCAGCAATGGCAAACAGGTCTGTCGGTGGATTGACTGCAGTGCCACTTACGACCAACAAGACGAACTGGTCAGACACATCGAAAAGACTCACATTGACCAGCGGAAAGGAGAGGACTTCACTTGCTTTTGGGCAGGCTGTGTCCGCCGATATAAACCCTTCAATGCTCGTTACAAACTGCTGATTCATATGAGGGTTCATTCTGGAGAAAAACCAAACAAGTGCATGGTAAGTCTGGAATATATTTGTTTGAATAGAAACATACTACTCTGCTCTCTTTCTTGCTCTCTGTTCAATCTTATTCCAATATAATTGTGCTTTCCTGTAACTTAGTCTGCAGCAGGCTAAAGGGGAATTGGAGAAAACCTTAATCTAGAAGGAAATGTTTGAGTAAGAAATACTGTAGTTCTTGGAAAAGGGATTCAGTTTCCTTATATGAGAGCTTAACTTTTAATACAGTGCTTTATTTTTTTTTTTAATATTCATTAAAGCATTAATAAAGTGATGATCAAAGCACGCAGCAGTCATTTAACGTAAAACAAGTCACTGAGCCTCGGGTGACATTTTTAATCAAGAAACATAAAACACATCTAATGAAATTCTTCTCATTCCTTCAGCTGAACAATAACCCATAGAGTTGAGAGTGCAAAAGTTTCAAATGGTAGTTTAGAAAAGAAAAAAATCTTGTTAATGATTCTAAACAGTTAAAAGAATAAAAGGAATATCTTTCTTTGCATTTTCAAAGGTTGTTAGGGGCTTTTTAAATTTGCAAAACAGAGCTTTAAAAATAAGTAAAAACCATTGTTCTCTTCTGATCAAGAAGATGTAAACAACATCAGTGTTCCAAAAAGACGATCTTGGGAATAACACCATCTCTGCATCTGCCCACCATGATGACAATATGGCCAAACTAAAATAAAAGTTAATGACTTCCATTAAGCTTTCCACATGTTTGAAACAACAATGATACAAGACCCTGACTGAAACAGATGAAGCAAAACAAGTTTGACATGAGCTTCCAAATTGGGCCATGAATTTTGGAAAGTCTTATTTGTAACACCCACATGCACACGCGTGTGCACATACACACAGGCACACACACAAATAAGTACAAACAAAAGGAATGGTTATGGCAGCAGGTTGTGGTTCTTGATAGGCAGAATTTTCGACTGTATGTCTATTTTATTGTTTTGATCAGAGAATGATATAATGGAAAATGCTTGTAAGGAAGTTAGATCAAGACAAACTTTTCCATGGCAAGCTGTAGCTTTCTATGGAGGAATAGGAAAGAATGTTTATATAAAAAGCTTACTTTTTTCATTTGTTCAAGAAAAAACTTGCTGGCCTGCAATGGTTGTGGAAGGGAGAAGGAAGAAAACAACAGTATTCAAAATGTTTTACAGAGAAAAATTTTCTGTGTAAGTGGTCATCCTGATTATCTTTTTACTTCCATTGGATAAACGAAAAACATTATCTTAATGTCTGCACTGTTCAGTGGGTATTCCCTAAAATAATACTGGAAGCAATGCAGATATTTAGAGAACACAATCAAGTTGTCCAAGATAAAATGGAAACGCTCTAAGACTTACCTGGTTTTTTCCTTTGAGAGAAATAACTGACTTGCTCGTTTCCCGAAGTAGCTCGATCACAATTTGTAAAAGTACAAAGGATTTTAACTTCCTATGAATATCTTTTTTTTTTGTCATAAATCATCAAAGGATACTGCAAGTTAGTTGCCTCTTTCCAAACAAAAGTGTAAGCAAGCTGTGAAAGCATACTTACAGATGTTATTTTAGCCTACTTTTTGTTTTTAGTGTTTTTATCATCTGGAAAGAGATCAGTCTTCTCTCCACTTTTATCTCACACTTTTTAAAAGAAATACTTAAAATGTGAAACCCTGATTAGCTTTACTATGATGCTGAAAGGTTCAGTAGACTCCATGGGTGAGGGAACTTTTGTCTTTTTCTGCAAAATGTATATTTGACAGGTATTGTATAGCAGATTTCTAATGTTACATTCCCATTCCTACAGGAAACTGGATAAACCAGAGATGTTAAATCATGTAATATCTTAGCAAATGCTAAAAATTTCCTCCTTTCAATTATGTTCCTCTGCACTAAAGAACCAGCTTTTGATAACATCTCAAGGTTTAACATTGTGAATAGGTTGGAAAAACCTTTGCATCTGATGTTGCAGACAGCCTTCATGGCACATGTATATAGCCTTGGCATGTAAGTACATAAAGATCTGTTTTATTTGAGCAGATATTGTAGTTGTTCCCATACATGGAATGGCCCAATCAGAATTAGGAGCTTTACATTGCACAACTTGCAGTTAACTCTTCGGTTCCCAGAATAAGACCCTTCCACTGTCAGCAGAGGTATCCATGTATTAAATGTTACAACCTGGAATCCCATGTGGAGTAAAGCTGGATCCAAGTGAGCACATGAAAAACATGTCGTCTTTGCAAATTCAGTTTTCTACCCTGGAAAGACCTTGATCTATCAGGGACAAGATCCAAAGCTGCAACATGGCTCCTTAAATTTATTAATATCAAGTGGGGATTATTTGCCCAGCGAATTCCATTCCACTTTAAACAAGGGTTGCTGTGCAGTGTTTCATTGTGCGGTGATGTCATGTCATTTTAAATGATGGCTTTTCTTTTGATGTGGTAATAATTGTGCTGTTATTCCTGCAAATTAAGAGGGCAATTCATACTCTGTCTGTAGAGGTCTGAGATTTTTGTTTCGTTTTTGCTGTAGCCCTGTTAAAGTAACTTTACATCTCTTGGTATTTGTAGTGGAGATTTTCTTTCGCTGTTCACAATTACCCATTGTACTTTCTTTTTAAGCCCTTGATTTTGTTCCTCTCTGTAAGATTACTGGCTGACTAGGTATTGAACTACTCAGGAGAAGCTAACAGCAAGCAGCACCCCACCCTCATGCATAAAAGTACTTTTCCATGTAAAATTATTAATTTCTTATGACAGGCTTTGCTACTATGTACTGTAATAGACAAAGGAATTTTGGAATTCAAGCTACTTGAGAACAGGAAATACATGAGACATTTTGATTGAAAAGTAAATGGTTCACTAAAACTGCAGTTAATCCTTTCATTATCTTTCCAACAGCAGTTTCCACAATACTTTCATGAGGTAAGCTTCCTTCAGTCCAACTGTAACACTCATCATTACAGCTGGTTTAAATTTAGCTAGCCTGCTTCTTTCTTTACTACAGACAGTCGGCAGGCAAAACAGTTTCTGGTGTAGAGAACTACTGATGTTTCGGGTCCATATTCTGCTCACTGTGTTTCATTGCCAAAATCGGTACTATGAGTATTCTGTTTTCATATTCTGTTAAATATTCTAATTAAGCGGTGCCTTCTCGTCATTGTGTCCCTCAGTTTGGTTTTTCCTTGGGCTCTGCAAGTAGTCTAAAGGAAACTACCTAATCTCTTTGCAATATCCTGTTATGTTTCATACTTAACTCATGTTATTTTAGTTTTATTAAATTTGGGGTTCATCTGCATTATAATCAAAAATATATCCAACAAAAATAATGATGCAATGCCTTTAAGACTTTAACTTCTGAAGATTAATTTCATGCTTTTTTAGATTTGATGTCCCAGACAATTGGAATTTTGATTGTCTGAGACAGCAAAAATTAGCAAGCTTAAATGTTTCTTATTTAAAAAAAAAAAAAAAAAAAAGTTTCTCATAGCTGCATCTTTTGCTGTCTTTCAGTTCTTCCAGTACTTTGGTAGGTAGAACCCTGCTGATCTCCAGATATTGCATCCTCAGTTTAAGCCCCTGCTTGCAAATGTAAATATAGAGCTGCTCATTTAGTTGTCTAGAATTGTTTGATTTGGACAAATCCATACTTGGCTTATTAGTTTACCCTCTTGCACTCTTGTGACTTCATAAAGAGCAGAAAATTAAGTTCCCATCGCTGCATGCATATTTGCTCAGGGAATCTATGTTGCAGGCCTCCACAGACATGATCAAGGTTAAATATATTTATCTTTATGTAATTTCTACATATGCAATTAGTGTTTATAGAAATTGGGTATCATAACGTATGTGATATCCATGAAAGGAACTGGACAGTGATAATAGCCATCGTTAATGTCTCTAGTTCATGTATTTCGAAGAAACAAATGCCTCCTGAGTATGTTCTAGACCTGTCACATCATGTTCTTGCCTAGATAGTTAGGACTTTGAAGCACAATCTTTTCTTCTTGTATGTATGCAACATATTCAGTTTGGGAATAGTCTTGATGCAATGATTTGGGTGCTGTATTGTACACAGTAAAATTCAGCTCTTGTGCTTGTCAGTTCTTTTGAATTCCTAAGGGTGAGACACTATAGGTACTGCATTAAACATGGGGAAATTGAGTCACAGAGAAGATAAGAAACTTGCCTAAAGGCATCTTTAGGCAATTCCAGCATTCCAGCACAGATCTTGTGTTCAAATCGCTACATCACACAAACTAACCATTCGCAATTTACCTATGAAACAGATTTTTGTACAGATTACATAAAAGATAGTGGTCCTGCTGAACTTCCTGTTATTTTTACTGTACATCTCTGACGCAGGTGGTTTGACTTGTCATCATGAAGGCTCGGCTACATTTGTAACACTTCATGGGCAGCAACTTGGTTATTATGGTTACAGGCGAAAGGGGCCTGTTGAGCAGATCAGTATTATTGCTTCTGCTGCTAAGGAAACCAATGCGGAATTTCTGTTCACAGTAGATAGCAAGTATTATGCTGTTTGCGGTCAGTGGGGAGCATGTGTCTAGCAATGCATGGTGAGTAATAAGATCTCTACAGGCTACGTCTACAGATGAGTCTAAGAGACAATCCTGCATCTCCAGGGAAAATAGGTCTGTGTGCACCAGCTTATATGCTTTTGAGTTACTTCACCTAAACAATGTTTCCATGCCTGACTCGAGGGAATGTTGTGGAAGTCTGGAAAGTATTTTCAGCTTTTGGAGTGGAGGGTGTCATGCACTGATGCCAAAGGAGTGCTTTAAAAAAACAACAATAATATTAGCCTCACTTTCTTTCCTTTGAAGTCAATAGTAGGAAACATCCATTCTATGAAAGCTGCCTCACCAGAGATCTCTCTTTTTATTAGGTTCCTGATGGCATTTCCCGATACTGTCAAGGAACTGCAGCATTAAAAACACTCCGATGAGAGGAGTAGACAGCAATTCGGTGGTTTTGTGAAAATACAATGTTTGTTTGTTTACAAAAACCACTACAGATTACATGACAGTACAAATGGGTTTAAGCATGCACCAGCACTGGAGGGCAGGCTGGCAAATGGCTTGCTGTGTCAACTCATGCCCAATGGCAGTTGGTGAATTTGAACTCTTGTCTGTCCACAGGAGAGCTCCACACTAGCAGATCTTGCAGAGCAAAAGCTGTAGAAATTATTGGGCCCAGATTCCGCTGTAGGTAGGGTTGTCCCATGTTTCAGTGCAGCAGGACAGAAATGCAAATCTGCAGTTCTTAGTGCAGACAGAAAGTACAGCACAATGGTATGACACAATGGTATGGTGCCTTTAGGGGCTTGACACCTGCCCTCTTGAGCTGAGCTGCAGAGGGAGTAGCTGCCACTGTTTTGCCTGAGGGACTATCAGTTTCCTGGTGTGGCCCTGGGATTGCTGACCTTCAGGACATTCTGTGAGGTGCATCTGCTTTATCAGGTTGATAGAAAAAGGTGTAGGATGCTGGACCAGATGGACTTCTGCTCTGACCGAGCAGGGCTGGCTGCCTTTTTTGTTCTTTTCCAGCAGTTTGATATGGGTTAGGTCTGGCTGGCATGCTCTTAGTTTTTTTTTGTTTGCATAAATATAAATAAATACAAATGAAGTAAATTCCAACTGTTGCTGCCAGCACCCAGAATGGTTTTCAAGCTCAGTTGCGTGCCTTAAAAATGTTATACAGGACATTGAAGAAACATGATAAATGGAATATGGTAGGTAGAGGTACAGTACGGAACTTCCATGGAGGGGGCTTTCAAGTACATACTTTTTTGTCCTACAAGAGCATTCAATTCCACAAGGTTTTATTTCATTTGACTTGATAAATTATTAAGTAATTTGGGACCTGGTTAAAACATAATTATCCTGAAGTTTTCCTGGCATATTTATACAGAGCGGGTCACTGTGTGTAGTTATTGCTGTTCATTCAGTCTTCTAAGTAGGAAACAAAGTGGGATAGTAATATCACCACAACATAGTGGGTACTCACCCTATGAAACTCCCTGCCATAGGATATAACGTAATTAATTACCACTATTATGGTTCTCACAGTGTTGGATAATTTCCAGTAATAATACTTAATATCTACTGAAGGTAAGGTGATAGGATGAAGCAGATAGTGGTTTAGAGAACAGATAGGCTTGTGGCACAAGGATGGATATTCATTTCCATGTTCCACATTAGAAATTTTACTAGGTACTCCATGCCAGTTTTTTCAAACCAGTAGTAGTATCATTGTAAAACAGAGATTTGGAAAGAAAACCATTAGTGAATCTGGGTCACATTCAATTTGGAAAACAAAGTGATGGGGGGACAGGGAACAGGACTGGAGGATTTTGTTATATTGACATTTTCTAAACAGTGTACTATTTTGGAAATAATGAAATGTTTCTGTATTTTAACCCATCTTTTTTGACTTTCCCTTTCAGAATGAAAAAGTGTTAAACAAAGATGCTCTTCTTGGTTTTTTAAAAGCTCTCCCCATTTGATTTATTCAGTGGTTTTATTTTGTTAGTGCAGTCCCCCAAACAATTATATTTCAGCTCATCCTGGACTGATTTCTCTTCATTCTTCAGTGTTTTGATTTGGCTACTGAAATACATATTTTTTACCACAATTCCAGTTGTGATATGATTTGAGTAGAAGGAAAATGATCCACGTTCCTGCAAAGCAGAAGATATTTGTCAGATTCCTAAACACTCTAAGCTTTTGAAGAATACCTACTAGTGGTCTGATTGACAGAGAACATCTTAAAGGAAGGAAACATTTTTGTATTAGAAATGGTTCTCCACAGTGACTACGCTGCTTGGCACCGTTGTGGCACACGGAAGAGGTAGTTGTATCAGAATTCCTCTACCCCAAGCAAAGTCATTCATGTTCTTTTTCAAATAATATAGGCTAAAGTATGCCCAGCTTAGAAAAGTGAAATTTATTAGTTGTGACCTACGATGTCTGGCTGCCAGACAAACTTCTAGGCACATCTCCCAGGTCTTTTTGGAAAATTTCTGCTAGGCTCCTTTCCCTTCCCTTTGCCCAGTTTGCACACAAAAATGACATCTCGATACCATGTTTTTATCTTTATCCTCTTGTCCCACAAAACTCAGTAAGTAGTGATTCTTTCTCATTTTAAGACACTCAGAATTATTTCCAGCTCTGCTGTGGCCTGGCTCTGGATGATACTCCACATGTAGATTTATTCAAACTCCAGTCTCAGCACAGACCTATAAACGTCTCATGGGGCATCACCTTTTGAAGATATCTTGCAAGCAGCCTCTTAACTCCCAATTCATTCCAGGTGCACCACAAGATCACTTTCTTTGCCATGCAGATCAATGAATTCTATCAAATAATCACATCTGAAGATGCAAAAAGGGAAAGGCTTTCCAGCCTCTAAGCACTGGGTTTGCAATAGCTCTTAAGGATTTCTGTAGCTCACCATTTCCCATGTAGCAAAAGTGTGACAACGTTTCTTTCTCACTATGCATCCTGTCTGGGAGTGAATCATCCATCAGTTTCACTGTATGAATCTGCACAGTAGTAAAGATCAAGTGATACACCCTCAACTAGTCAGATGCATTCTCCATTCTAGTCATAAGTTTTACAGAGCAGTAAATATAATTGTGAACTACCTGCTTCCTGTAAGAATGTCTTAATACACCTCAAGAGTACCTCAAAGATGTGTCCAGCAGTCGGGTCCTAAAACTATTAATTCTGCAGGGTCCAGCATCATTTTGGCAGGGTGAGTTGTCTCCAGAAGATCTGGGAAACAAGGTTGCATTCAGTGGTTTGAAGGCAGCCTGCAGTTATCTAATATCTAGGAGCAGTGGGAGAAGATTTTTCTCCCCTGAAATTTCATTTAAAAAAAAAAATTTGCATCTGAATATTATTAATCATGTCATTTAGAAAGTGGAGAGCTTGAAAGTTCTAAAATTTTAAACAAAGTCTTTGTGATTGTGTTCTTGAGGTTAAGTGCTTGGCTTTATTTTATTTCTATGTATGTGTTCTGTGGGGATTATTAAAAATGGCATGGAATTGTTCTGAACTCTCAGTGATTTAGCCTTTCTTAACAGTGATTAACCTCAAGAAGGAAAAATAGTTTGAATCACCTGGCAGAAGGCTTGGTCAAATTAAAAAGCAGTAAAATTAAATATTTTTTAAAAACTATGCCAATGATATACCCATTAATGTTTCTTATTAGGCCAATACATTTTAATACTCTGTATTAGTGAAACATATGTCATTTAATAAAAATGTTAATCTGCATTTGCAGGCAGCACAGAGGCTGTATAGTATAGTCTCAGGGGAGAAAGAGGAATTTAGTGCACATTAAAAACTTTATACAGTCATTTATGCAGTTCGATCTCAGTTCTAAATGTGATGCATTTGTTTGTTACTTTGGGGCAAACCAGCAACAGCTAGCCTTTAACAATCAGATGAGAAATAAAAAGCCATCGTTCCACAGTGCAGGGTGTTTATATTGGCTTGGGCTTCACAATGGGCCAGATTCTGAAACCTTCACTCACTTGTTTAGCAAGTAGTCCAGTGGGCCTAGTAAAAAAATAATGTGCTATTTAAACTAAATATATCAAAACTTGACCTTCTGGCATCCGACAATTCACACTGAGCAAGATTTTCAAAAGCAGGCCCTGGTTTTGGATAGCTTTATTTTGGAGGTGCCCTGCTCTAATAGGGGACCTCTGAAGTTGGAGTCCACTTTCTCTCAAACCAGATAGTGTGTAATTGAGTTACTGAAATTTCATGAGCACTTCTGGAAATTTCGACCTTAGATCTCCATTTCCTCACAAGTACAATGAAATAAATCTCTCTGGAGTACAGTGAGGGTGAATAATCACAGTGAGGTAGTGAGGCCAATAACATAACGCATCCATAATGCTCTCTTGCATCTCTAATGGTTCCTTCTGCTGAGAATCTCAAAGCTCTTTCAGGCTTCTGCCTGCCTACAGCATTTCCTGTGTGGTGAAAACTCTTGTGCCCAAGTTCCAGATACAGTTGAATTAAGGCAAATTACTCTGCTACTTTCTGTCCCTGTTTACGCTGGTGTAATTGTAAAGAAACCCTGAATTTACACCAGGATACGTGAGCCCAGAATGGCTCAGCCACAAAGTACCAAAAGTCACACATTAAGTGCCTGGCAGAAGAGGCAAGAAAAAGACCACCTTCTTCCCAAAGTGTTTTCTCTTCCACCTATTTCTTAAAGTCGGTGCGAGACTATGCACCTTTGCTGACCATAAAGTTCCTTCTACTTCAGAGCATTATTCACATGAGTAAGGGTATGCAAGACAACGATTTTATTTGGCTCTACAATGGCTTTCAAAGAAAATGTTGCCATTATAGAGTATTCAGCGCCCTGTATTCTGTCTCAAGGACACCTGTATTTTCTGTGTTTGGGTAAGTCAAAAGGGGCTTCATTTCAAATAGCTGTGCATTTACATCACAGACATTTGTCATTGCCTGACTTTTCTATTTACATCCCTGGGCTGATTGTGGACTCAAGGAACAACATGAGTTTTATTTCAAAGTCTGCTTTTGTTGTCTATAGCAGTGTCTTCCATCGATCTTCTTTTATTGTTGTGTACAGATAACATGTGTGAAGAGGTTCTACACTCAGGTACAGTGTAGCTGCAGTGTTAAATAATTGATCTTGATCTTTCTTTTGAAACTGCATCCAAGGCTTTTAAAAGTGGGAAATGGAAAAAGCATGTTCTCATAATCCAGCTCAGTAAAGTTTGCACAACTGCTCTTTGTTTCATCATCCCTACAATAAATCTTTCATTTTTGCCAATTGAGAATGCCTACTAAATCTGCAAATGATTACTTCCCTGAATTGTGTCGGGATTCTTGCAATACATTTTTCTTACATGGGTAATGATAAAATAAGAGTCCATCAAAAATATTTTATTGCCTGGCAGAGAGCCTTTTATGAAATGGTTTTGATTCAAGGAGATTCTTCCAAGTGTTTTAGAACTGTTGCTTACAACTTTCCTTTAACCCTTGCATGGAGGGCTGCCAGGCCCTGGGAATGTCAGAAATAACGTTAGTCAATCAGCGGCTGGTAGAATGCAGGACCTGGGTATCAATTTAACCTGCAGCCCTTGGACTCAGACTGAGAGCATGCTGCTTCAACATGTACTTGTAAAGGGTATTGTGTTACTATTAGATTAGAAAGCTGATGAATGTCAGACTGGTGGGAACCTTGTAAAACTAATCTGCTGTGTCCATGTTGATATGATTTCACTCTGTTTCAGTGAGAGAGTGAGGAAGATGGAGTATTACAAAAAGGAAAACACAAGGCAAAACTGGTAGGGCCATCTGGGTCACTGAGCCTCTGCGATCCCAGGTATCATGTCACCTTACAATAATCCCTTCAGTACACCCAGAGGCATAGAACACCTTTATGTCTGTGCCTTTGAGAAGGGTGTATCGTCAACACTATGACTTGTAAGTCAGGATCTTTCAAAGTCACGTGAAACAAATCCTGCCCTTTTTTCCCTTGATTTCAAAATGGGTACAACTACGTTTGTCTGCCTTTGCGCAGGAACTGGCCAGCTATAGGAATTGCTTTGCTTTCCCTTATAAAGAGATACAGTTTCAACCTGGTTCCCCATAGATCTTGAGCACACTGTCTCCATGTGAAACAAGGCCCAGGGGGCTACTCCTGGAATGGCACAAGTCGTGATGCCTGAAAACACATTCTAGTACTGCAGGGAGAAGAGATCTGGCAAGAGATCTACCTTGTGATACTTGCTTGCACTCACAGAAAAACAGCAGTAGACCTGACTCAGTGTGGGGTGCTCTCAACAAAACCACATCTAATGCTTGACATGTTGCCCACTTGCCTTCATGCAATAAACTGTCTCCTCAGACAAGACATGGGGACAGCAGAAAAAAGCAAATTATGTGAAAATATTTAAAAGTATCACAGTTATTCACAGACTTTTATCTTCCTGCATATCCTCAAACATAATGACATTTTTAATTGCATGGTCGTGGTGATCTCAGAGCTCACTGTTTACAATGCTTTGGTCTAACTAAACATTTTTAGCTTGTGCTTTGTCTTCAAGGCCAAGGAGTGAAAAGATGACAACAAACACAAAGAAACCAGATATATGCACCAGATGCACAGAGCACACTAGCTTAGTCAGTGTAAGTCTTTTAGCCAGGTAGACGCTAAATAGCATGCTTCAGATTGGCAAACCTCCTCTTGTGTATATCTTACTTCTGGGCTGAAATGATATGCCAAAGTTATCTCAGATGATCATTAAGCATTTTTGTTCAGATTTTGGAAGGAGGCAGTCAGAAATACTTTCAGGTGTGAAGAGACTTTACTGAATTTAGAGGGAGGGGTATCAGAGGTACACAGTGAACATCACAGGAAAGGCCAGGTGAGGGATTCTGTATCATCTCTCCTCACAGATGGATATTGAAAAGCAGCAAATTTAGGACTTTTTAAAGGAAAGGCTTTTTAACACTGAGCAAAGTTGAAGGGATCAGAGTGGAAGGAACCTTTGTGAAGCACAGGTGTTCTTAACTGTGGACTGTGATATCCCTAACCTTCCATCAGTACCTCTCAGGCAACTTGTAGCTGGGCCACTAGAATGACAGCACGTTTAAAACATGAATGTTTGTAACTGCATTACTTCATTTCTAGTGCTGTAAAAATACCATTCACATAATGGGGTAATGGCCTGCAAGTTCTCATAATTTCAACTGTTTTGGAGTTACAGGAGTTCTGTTCCTTTATGGCAAGCATCCATTTCTCATTTTAACATCTTTGGCACTCGCCTAAAGGATGGGAAATTAAAAAATGATTAAGGGGACAGAGAGACAGTCTTTTAAGGAAAGATTAAAGGAATTAAACAAGGACTGGGGTGGGGAGAACAAGGAAAGGGAGGGATTGTTTATAAGAGAATAAGTAGGGGTGATCAGGCGAGATCAAGCAAAGGAAAATTTAAAGCTAATCTTTCAGCAAAAGTTTCCTAAAAATGAGGTGTATTTTAGAGTGGAATAATTTCATAGTGGAAATAAAAGATGCCCAACTGTATGAATAATATAAGCTAGACTGTCTGAAAAACTGGAAAATGTATTGTAGAGAATCATTTTGAATGTAAACTTATTCCTCATTTCTGCCATTCTGTGAAAATTGATTGCATCATTAGGCATAAGATAAGGAACTGCATTAGCAGGCACAGGAGTACAGTTTAAGCCTTCAAGTGTCTGCACTCTCAAGATATTATTTGTATATTTTGTTCTCCTAATGTTGCTATGAGTTAGTGGGGATAGTCACCGTGCAGAGAGATGGTGCTCAGCATCCCCCAAGATGTGGGCCCCACTGTCCTTCCAGGCAAGACTCTCAGACCACTTCACAAATGGATGCTTGCTTTGCGCGCTGGCAAGTATGAAATCAGGGATGACTGGCTAGAGCAGTCAGTTTGCCAAGAAAGATACCTTTTGTTTTGCTTTGCCCTTACCAGATTTGACCTTTAATAGAACAAAAAGTTTCTCCTCACCATGAATGAAAGCTTTGCTAGGGATTCCAGTGAGTGCTAATGTACCATGTAGACCATTGTGCCAGAAATAACTGTGCCATGACATATGGATATTTTATTTCTGCTGTGAAATTGGGCAGATAAAGACTGTTGAATAGAGCAGCTTCACCTGCAGATTCCTGGTCCAACTTCCTCAAAATTCAGGCAATGAAATTCAAGCTTTGGATCAAGCTTGTTTTGCGTGCATTGATCTGTGTCCCAAAGCCCCAGGGACTGGTCTGTGTTTGGCTGGGGAAGGGTGCAGGACACAGCTGTACTGGGGATGTGGGAGCTGCACAGGTATGGGATCACAATCAGTTGATGCTAAGGAAAACCTGGGGAGAGGGAAAGAAGCCAGCTCCTTTCTAGAAATCTCTTCTGCTAAATCTGTACCTGAGCTTATGTTTCTCAATTTTTTGGTATCTTTGAGCATGATAGATATGGCAGAAAAGGAGGATAATGAAAAGCATGATAATGCTGCCTTCCTGGTTTATGTTTGGCATGGATTGAGATTCCTTGCAAAGGTGTTTGCTGATCAGGGAGTACAGAGCACACCAGCTCTCTATTTGCTCTTAGTATTTGCACGAGCCATTTTGAATGAGTTGTTCCCTTTAGCAGGTGAAAGCACCCCCATTAGGAATTTGTCTAATGGTTACAGGTGGACAACAGAGGACTACCTTTGTGTAACACCAGCGGTGCAAACTTAGATGGTAGATTAAGCTTGTTTTGAATTTTTCAGCGTGTCAGATATAGACTCTGATACATGTAAATTGTTTTAGGAAAATCTGTGTTGGAACACATCTCTGAATGGCAAGAGAAAGAAATGGGTATTGTAGTCATCCCAGATACTTTCAATTTCGATTGTTTATAGCAACGCTGACAGAAACTAACACTATACACAAAACTGGTTTTGAAACTGCCCTTTTTTCAGAGTTAATGACCCACAGGCTAATGGAAATTTGCCAGTTTTTACCAGCTGGGATCTGGCCTGATTTTGCTGGGAAAGAAAACTGCAAGGCAGAGAAACCATTTAGATTTTTGAAAGTCTGTGATGGTTGTCTTTTCTCATTATATAGGCTTTGCTTTTTTGTATGTTGTGTTTATAATTGATCTGTACTTAGCAGAAGGGCTTGCTTTGTCCAAGGACAGCATACCCTGATCACCCAGGAATTCCCTTTGATAACTGCATTTAGATCCACTTCTGTGAAAACCCAAACCCATCCCAGTCAGTGTGAAAGGACTTCTATTAAAACATGGCTTTGACGATCCACTGACACATCTCAGCTGCTCTAGCTCCATCCAGTAGAGGGTAGTCATATGCATTTTATGATATACTAGTTAATTTATTGCACTCGGGTCTTTCCAAGGCATTACTTGGGGACTTCTCACATGATAGGCATGGCCAATTTGGCTCACATAATTAACATGGGAAAGGCAGACTCTATACCTGAGTGCATTTCTTTGTAAAATCCACAAAAGAGAGGGAGTGAGTCATTTATACTAATTATATATATAAAAAAATAATCCCTAAAGGCAAGACTATATAACATGCATTATGTTCAGGCAAGTATGGGATCATTAGTGTCATTCATGATAATTTGATTTACCCCCATGGCTTTCAAACAATACATGCTTGTAGCCTTGTGAATTGGTGTGCGTTAAGAATTGCATGGCAGCCCTACATTTTTAGAAGGAAAGCTCTTAGGTCTTACTATGATGAAGGCTCTTTTGTTGTAAAAGTTTCTTTACTAAGATAGATGTTACTTCAGTTCACACTAAACAAATTGACTCTGGAGTTTTCAGTCTCAGTTTGCCAGAGACAAATTGTGAAAGCATCTAATTGTAGCCTAAACAAAACCATATTTTCCTTAAAAACATGGCAGCATATCATTCTAAATCTATGGTGCTTTGCCCAGGAACCATTTCAAGCAAAAAAACCTGTGTGGAAAATAGCCACCTTAGACAAAACAAACTATCAAACCTGTATATTAAATTGAGTGCTTTTGATTGCAATGTTGCACTGAAAATGTTGTCATTGTTTCAACTCTCTGTCCCTCCATGCAGTCAAAGACACCAGTGTATACTTAAGAAAATGGTAAATATAGAATACTGGCAAATGTGGCTTATATACAGTTACTAGTAAACAACCGTAGCCGGACTGTCTAATTTCCAGGACTGATTGCAGCCAATTTTAACTTAGAATATGAAAGATGAAGAACAGAGAGCCTTTAAATCCTGATTCCCAGTTCTTTACAACATTTATCAGTGTACAGTGGCTTTATTCATGACCTGAGTCTGGTTCTGATAAATTTTGATAAATGTTTCATAATGTTATTATAGAAATTATAGACACATCATTTAGCTATCAAGTTGTTGGGCTTCTGTGAGGGGAAGAGAGGTTGAGAGCAAAGGGGCTGATTATTCTGCTAAATATGTAGAAATATTTGCTGATGAGAAGGCAGCTCTGCTGTTGGATGTGCTGGAGCAGCCATAAAGTGGCCATTGCAACTCCCAGGTGGGATTGTAGCTAACGCTGCTCTCCCACCCTCCCATCTGCACTTTGCTTTGGCCTGTCCTCTCTTGAGCAGCCAATGACGATGCAAAGCTGTGAGGGAGAGACACCTCTGCTTCCCCATGGTGTCCCCCCAGCTGTGGTCTCTCCAGGCAAAGCAGGGTCTCAGTCCTTTGTGCACCTGCATGGAGCTTTCCCAGCTGCAAACTTTAAGCCTCTGCCAATTCCTAAAGGCAAATTTCAGCTGCACTGAAAGCAGGGGCAAAATTCCCATTGACCGCAAACAAGCAGGAGTACAGCCAAGGCCGGAATAATACAAGCTTAATAATCAAGCCCCGTTCACAAGATGTTGAGTGCTTCTGCTGCAGAGGTGGATGACTTTCCCTGGGCTTTGCTGTACTGCACACAGCTCCATTGTACAGTACCTATGAGTGCTGCTGTCCGTAAGTTGCTCCACGTGTTTGAAAACAGGATGATTCAGTTTGGTGATTCAGTCTGGGAGGCTTTGAAGTTTTTAGCTCAGGTTTAGGGAAAATATGCAACATGAATCATCCAGGAACTTTGTCTTCTCAGTGAATTCTATGGTAGTTGCACATTACAGCAATGTTTAGGGCAAAACAGTATAAGACATTGAGGCCTTTTGTTACAGCCAGTCATATCCCACTGAAAGCCAAGTATTTGTCAAATTAAGCAGACAGCTCGTGCCTGGCTGTCTTTTGGGGATTGGGGGGGGAGCAGGAAGGGGGCATGTCTGTCTTGAATGTATCAATGTGCAGTGCTGAAAGGATAAGAAAGGGAGACAACTCCTTTATTCTTTCTTCCTTTATAAATCTGGCCCTCTCTGTTTCATGGTGGATGCAGAATTTTAACTTTACCGCACAATGATTGTTTTAATTTTTGGTCTTGGGGTATCCAGGAAACAAAAAATTAAGATAAGAATTAGTGGGAAAAGGACCATTCATTATTTATTAGTGCAGTGTATCAGTTAATTCAGGAATTAATAAAATTGACAGCTCATAGTGGTGCTTAGGCCAATGTGTTAGTTGTATCCCCTTCAGCATGCTCCTGATGGTATCAAAGTTAGGCCTGCAAGGTGGCCACAGCACCATGAGCAAGTGAGCATCCATGAGGGGCAGTCTCACCCCTGTGCTGGTGTGGGGAGACCTTGTCAACTGCCAAGGTCAGCAGAAGGTTCAAATACCCCTTTTTAACCCATCTTTTGTAATGGTCACTCTCTGGAGGGAGCTGGTTGAGAACAGGAAAGGACCTATGAAGAGCATTTGCATTTATAGAAGCTTAAAGGTTTCTCAGACTCTGTGGTAGTGAGATGCAGACTTGGAAATACCAGAGACTGGGTAGACAGGGCTGGTGTTTGGCACAGGAGAGGTGCTGAACGTGTTTGGGTTCAGGACACAAGCTCTATTTCCCCTTCAGGAAGGCAAAAGGTAGTTGTGTGGGAGTCCTGTGGCTCAGCCGCAGTCCCTGCATGTGTTTTGTTTGGATGTTTCTGATCTCATTACCTCTTTGGTTGGCACTTTGGGTTTTAGCAGCAGTGTCCTATGCAGTAGTTATTTTGGAGCTTGGCTTCCTTTGTTTGTCACAGGTCTATTAATTAATAATAATGGACTGCAAAATCCTAGCTCTTTTTTTGAGTTATCAAAATAAATGCAGTCTTTATGACCAGTTTTAGTCATATGTGGGCTATATGATCTGTGCTATTTAAATATTTGCTCATCGCACTACTTTCCTGCTGCCTTATTAAGCCTTCTAGAGCACTGGCTCCAATAAGGAATTAAGTTCACTTTGAAGGGAGAGAGTTTCTCCTTTACTTCCAAAGCTACTCATGATGTATTTGGAAAGATAAATAGAAAGAGAACGCACACAAAATGTGAAGAACGTGTATACAAGTTAACAGTCTCACAACATGGAAAATAAGAAAATCAGAGGTTACATCATGTAATTGTAAGAATACATTATTTTGTTTTCAAAACTGTTATTCAACAGCGGAATGAATCCTTGAGTCATTTAGTGTTTGAACTTCCAAAATGGCTTGTGGTTGTTCCATCGTTCTTCTCACACAATCCCCACAGACACAAAAGTTAGAGGCAGTGATTAATCTTTCTATATTAATGGCCTGATCCAGCATTTACTGATGTCAAGAGAAAGCTCCTCATATACTTCAACAGACTTTGGAGCAGGCCGGTGATTTTTAAATGTTATGCATAAGCAGCAAATGAGAAGCAAGTTAGGAAAATCTTTCCAAGTCCTGTAGACCCAGTTTAAGAAACTGCTGTATTCTGTTGTAAGACTATCTAGAAACTTTAAAATATACTTGCAAATACACAAACACATGGCTTATAATTAATTGTGATCACTTCCTACCTTTGATCTTTTGTTTTACTTAACATCACTTGTGTGCATATGTGTGTTTGTGAGAGCAAATAACTTAATCCTAATTGTCTGAAGATATACATATAGACATATAACAAAATGTATTGCTTATATAATGCCATAAATGAGCATAGTGTTTGTGTGTAAATTATATTTATATATAAATTTCCTACAGTATATATGGCCAATATAAATAAATTCTTGTCATGGTAGTGGTTTTTATCTATATATTTGCCTTATAAACTAGCAGGTAATAATTTAATTCAGAAGGTCCTTCCAAAAATGCAATTAATGTCTTTTGTTATAGTTTCCCTGGGTTTAATAATCCCCTCTTCCAGATTTATATTGGTTTCTGGAAAGTAATGCTTATTAGAGTGTTTTTCCAAATTGGCCACAATAATCCACTGAATGCCAGCTGAATCATTGCTATGCTTGTGAAATTGCCAGGATCGCCTGACAGTTATTACTGGGGTAGAAAGGGAGGGGGAAAGGGAATGAAAGTTTCATAATATGTCACTGTTATTGATACCTTGGCTATGGGTCTTAGATTTGGATTGAAATGTTTACTGAATTCTATATGAAAGATGGAATGCCTGGTGGTAGATTGGCAGCGCTGCTAATGGAGACAAAATTTAGTAATTTCATTAGGCAACTGTATTTTATTCTGGGCATATTTTAAACTATATATATATATGTGCATGCATGTGTGTATATACATATATGTAAGTATATACATATATGTATGTGTGTGTGCATACTCCTTCTGCCCCCTTCCACCAGCCTGGTTCTTGGAGAAGGAAAGCGTATATATATATATCCTGAACCAGGGTCACGCTTTACATACAAAATCCCACCACCTGTGCAAAACATGTTACCAAGTCACAGTTAAGTCATTCACCTGCTGCCAGGCACATTGAACATCTTAATGTGCTCATTCTCTTCTATATACTGCAGATGAATGTAGGAGGCAGGGAGTGAGTAGCCATACGTCCAATATGTATCATTTTCTCCTGTACTTCTGAGATAACTGTAAGGAGCTGATTTTGCAGCGTCTGAATTAACCTTTCATGTGAACTGCTGCAGAACTGGGCCCTAACCCTCATTTTGAGAGGTATTTACATCCCTAGCAGTTGCTGACAATGGGATGCCGGATCCTACTGCCTGACTGAGAAGGTATATAAAAGAATAGCAGGGCTATGGCCTGCCAGGGCTATGCCAGAGGGAGAAAGACAAAATGCCTCCCCCCTTATGAGCCCTGGCACCACTGCTGGGACTGACCCCATCTGGGGATGAGTGCTGCAGGCTCTGGGTGTCTGGGATAAATATTGTGTCCAACAGCCATGGAGACACTGCTCGGGGCAGCGCCTACCCCTAGTGAGCATTTATGCGCAGGATTTATATTCTGCTGGTGTAAATAAGCTTTTGTTAAAATAATCCATCTGACTAATGGGCAGAATGGGAGGTGTAAGAAAGAGTAGCATGCTGCTGCACAGGCAGCTGGGCGGTACTGCATAAATATACATAGACAAGCTTATGTGGAATAAATGGCATACACTGGGGGTGCAGGGCTGTCATTGCTCTGCTCAGGTGTAGCAGATCCAAAGTCTTCCTGATACAAAGCATAAAAGCCATTCTGGTTTGGATTTTTCTATTTGTGTTGTTGCAGCTACAGCAGCTTTATTATGAAAGTTTTGCCTTTTTTTGTAGATTATGAGCTGAGATTGTGGATGCCCACTTCAGTACAGCCAGAAAAATAAGATTCTGAAACATTCTTTCACTCCACAATACGTGGTTAAAATTATTTCCATCTCAGCAGATGTTGATATGCAAAATCATGCTTTAAAGCAATAAACTTACCCTAAATTTTCCTTGTGATGAAGGTAAGTTTCCCTTAAGTACCAGCCAGTGCAAAAGGCACGTTGCTTTCAAAGTATCTTTCTGATCGTTTCTGTCACCTGGCACTGCATATCGGGTCAGCTCGAGTGCTTTACAGTTTGAGGGAGCAGCCACACAGACATGCTTCCCCCTTACATACATTGTGATCTGTCTGTGGCAAGTCTAAGTGACAGGCAACATGTGAAGAATCAGCAGTGCTGTTTACATTTGAACACCCAATACTGAAGTTAGCGCAAGCCAACTGGACTGCAGAAACAGTCATATTCAATTTTTATAGCCTTATAATTTGTAAGACAATTTTTATTGCTCTGATTGGAACAGAGATGATATTTGTAATGCCTGTTTATGCCATTTCAAACTTGAACATAAATCTCATTTTTTAAGGGGATTTTGTGGTTTTCTTGGCTTTATGGATTTTTTTTATCCTCCTTTTATGCATTCTGCTAAATTAAACCAAAATAAACCCAAGGAAAAAAGTGATTCTTTAAAACAAATTTATTATTTTATCCCTTCTTTGGACAGGAATTTTCATCGGGAGACAAGGATAGAACATTCTATTCAGCCTTCGCCTGCTGATTTACCCTGCTTATAAAAGCCATAATGATGTCCAATAACTAGTAACAGGAACTGTAAGGAAAAGCTTTGTAATACAATGCCGCTCCCCTTTTTCTCCAACAGCTTTGTTGGTGGTCCAGACGTAATTCCAAAACGTGTTAGACGGTTCTCAGAGAGAAGCATGCAGCTTCTTTTGTTTTAAGAGAAGTCGAGGCCTAAGATGGCATCATGTAGGCTTCTGCCATGGCTCTGAGGTGCAGTGGGGCTTACTGTAGAAAGCTGCAGATTAAGAAATGATAGCTGTTATTTTTTCTACAAATCAGACCTTGGATTCTGGTGGGGTAGCTTAGAGGGGATGCTTCTAACCCTGCTATGGGATTCTGCCTTAAGTGGAAGGGGTAACATTTAGGATTAGAGAATGTATACATAGCAGTATGTGCTTGCAAGTCTGATTAATTGCTAAAAGAAACCAAAGATACTTGATAAACCCATCAGTGGTTTACTGTGAATATGTGTTGATGCCAGCAATTGTGTTTGACATGTATAAGTACTTTTAAAAGGTAGCAAGTACTATCCAGCTGCATATCTGATATTAAAATATGAGTTTGTTATTGCAAGGTAGTAAGAATCAGTTGTCACTTGAAATTGAACTTGACAGTGTCATTCAAAAGGTCCCATTCTGAATATTGCTGTGATAGTAGAGCACAGTGGCACCAAAGAATAAGCCTTTGCCAGCAGCTACCACAGAGCAGCAGGTGAGATGTGACTGCTTTTTCCTATGTTTATACATAGAAAATGACTGTGGTAACCCTGTGGTATCTGCTAGCAAATACTGACTTGTTAATGTTTCCCAATATAAGCACTTGATGTTTTACCAGCATTACCAAAGCTGCTTTTTTAAAAAATTTTTTTTTAAGCCCATTATTTTCAGCTGTTCATTATTACGGTAGTATGTTGTTTATGGAGGTTATTTCCGTATGGGTACCCGGAGTTGTGTGTTGTATGAGGGGAAAACTGTTTTTTTTGCCTATGTAAGAGTGTGTCGCCTATATAACAGTGTGTGTATAGCACTTGGGTTTGGTTTGGGGTTTTTTTCAGATTAAGATTTCTCCCACTGCAAAAAGGGATGTTGGCATACAGACTTGACCACAAGTGAATTGCACTTGTTAAATGTTTAGATGAACAAGTGACATTTTCAATAAAAAAGAAATCTTACGTGGAAAATTTAGGCAAAAATGTTTATGCAAAAAAAGTCTTTTGTCCCTGGCTCCCTATTCTAAGGACCTCTAGCAAAGCGTCTGTGACTGCTTTGGTGCAAGTAAGATCAGAATCTAGCCTCTTCGTGACTGATATCCTTTGATTGACTAGAAAATGCAAAAGACACATGCAGCATCAAGTTGTTTTAGCAACTAATATTTGACAATTTTAAAAAGTTTTCTTTTAGGCTGAGTTTTATGTAAAGCTGTTTACATTAAAGTGACATCCAATTAAAGCATATCATGTAACCCACATCACAGTTCAGCACACATTTTCTGTTTTAACTGACATATGGCCCCATTTATGAAAATAAAAATCATGTTTTGATGATATGTTCACATAATTTATGTGGAAAAGCAGAGGGAGAGAAGCAGGGAGAGGGAATGCTTTTACTGTGTAAAGCTATTATTTTCTGTGATTCATTAAATGTCTTTTAACCCATGTGCACAGGCAAATCCCTCCTCCCACAATTCCTGCCCAGCCCCCCCCCCCCCCCCCCAGCATTGTCCATGCTGGACAAAGAGACTTAATATCTTTTATGGGCAGAGACAGTAGGTAGACAGAAACACTTTGTACAGTATCATCCCATACCATAGGTATTTTTAATGTAAGGGATTCTTTAGTATTCTGTAGAGGAGATGATAAATTAGTTAACTTAAAAAAAAGTCTATGGACAGCAGAGCTAATTAAGCCCATTTTCCTTTGGTTGTCTCAAGGCTGAGTGCCTCTGAGGGTTCTCTGATGTCTAGGAAAAGATAGTCTCCTATTGAGGTCTTTTCTTCAGTCTTTCCCCTACTCAGCTGCCAATTTTAATAAAAACTAGTAGGAACTTAAGGTCTTTGCAACCAGCAATCCTTTGTCAAATTTGCCTGGAATTTTCTCTCTATACAGAAAAGTCTTTCTCTCTTGCACACCTAAGTGTTTCTGGACAACTTAAAGTGGAAAGGCAGGTTGCTTTCGTTAGGGTAACCTATTGCTAAGGAAAATGGTTCTTCTTATAAAGTGGCCATGAATCAGAGACATGTCAGCCCTAACTTGGGTATCTCAATCCATGTACCCACGCTCTGAGCCTCACTGACACTGACTCTCTGCAAAAAAGAATAAGGCTCTAAGCTAATTTTAATCTACTTCAGGCAGGATCATGGCAAAGCATTATTTAAAACTGTATCTTTGCATTTGTCCCTTTAAACAATTGCATTTAACCCCTCAGGCCTTAAATTTTTTTATGTAGCAGCACATCAGTGGAAGAAAAGGCTCTGCTAGCTGACAAAATCACCATCTGCAGATGAATCAGCCAGTAAGTGTGCAGTGAAGCCAAATTAATTCCTGGCTTTCCCACATATATTGGAAGGTAGAATTTACTTTAAAATGTAAGCAACATAACTACAGTGAATCCTTTGTTTATCCGCTGTTTCGGGACCAAACATTGGGGATTATTGTTTAAATGGTAACTGTTGTTGCACATCAGAGTGCAAGACGTTGATGGTAGTTGGATTGTATAAATCAGTATGCCATCTTCTCCTTGCCAAGGTAAACTAGACTGTACACCTGGAGACTGGTTATTTATAGAATGAGACTGACAAATGAAACCTTTAGCCTGTACAATTTTGGCCAGTAGATGTTTGGCCACTGTCACAGATAGGAATTGAGTCATGTCCTCTGTGAGTGGACTCTTTAATGTGTACTACAAAAAGCTCCAAAGAGGCATCACCCAGATATTAAATTTGGACTATCCTGTTTCTTAGTACATGTGACTGTGAAGCCTCACCAACATTTCTTATTTGTTGGAGCAGGAACAGAGCCTTGTCAGTTGTAAGGTATTATACTGTAATCACCCTCCATTTTCTGCTCTCTAATGATTTTTTAGAGTCATCATTCTTGACATAAGTTAATGCAAAAAGGAAAAAAACCCACTTCCTCATTTGCTTCTAACAATGGAAAAACCTAATAAACTTACCATTTACTGTCCATTGGGATCTAAACTGCTGATGATAATATTAAATCCTGAGAAATGTAAAAGTTCCAATCAAACATGGCAACCTCTGGCAGGACTTTCTTTTTCTAATGAAGTATGTGCATTATGTATAGTTGGATGGTGATCCTAATCAGGGTACTGAGATCTGTGCACTCTGGTTTTGATCATTATTACCAAGATTAAATAGGTGTAGAGCCAAGATGTTTCAGTGTAATAACCTAGGAGTTGAGGAGGAGGGAGGAGAGGGTGAGGAATTATTTACTGCTTGGATAAATGGGGTTAGCAGTTACTGAATGTAACAGAGACTTACTTTCCTGAAGTCAATGATCATTTAAACAATGGGGCTCATGAATGAAGAATGTCTGTCAATTCAAAAAGTAGAAACAGTATCATGAGTGAAGGAGAAGGCCAAAATCAGGCCCTCTGACCCTGAAATAGTTTTCAGTTTGCAGATTTCTAAAAAACGGTTGAGTAGAATTGCAGACTCTTAGATAGCAAATGTATGTCCACTAGTAATCAACTTTTTGTAATTACGTTTTACAGCAGTCTTGCAGATAGCTAACCTTAACACTTTGGAGACCACAGATGGAAACCCGCGGTCTTTTTCTTCCTTAGATGGCTGTAAGTTTGTGCGTAGGAGTTACTCAGCAGTAGGCAAAAGAATTATTTTCCAGCTTTTAGGAACACAGAAATCCATTACATATGCTCATAAGCTTCACTTTCACCAAGATCATTAAATCCAAATAGAAATTCCCTCCTCAGTGCAGAATTGTGCTGTTTCCCATCAACTCATCACCTCACAGAGGCATTCAGGTTCCCTGAGTAGGTAGAGTAAAGCTGGAATTGTGACGTCTGCTTCTGTTCTGTAATTTGATTCCTAGAGTTTTGGCAGTTTCTTTAAGGAAAATAATTTTACAGGGTTGGGGGTTGTTGGCTTTTTTGTTTTGGTTTGGTTTTAATTAAAAAAGTCTGAAGCTTTCATCAGAGAAATTTCTGTATCCATCCAAAGGAGAAAAAAAGCCCACAAAACTACCCTAAAAAATTGTTCTAATAAAAATTAAGGAACAATTAGAAGGAACAGAGGTTAATCTTCTTAAGATTCTGGCTTACTCTGATGTAGAAGTTAACAAAAGCTAATGGGAATGTCATGTGTTACTTGGGGATAGTCTAAAACATGCGCATATAACATGCACATGGGAAATCTAATAGTTGGCTTTAAAGCACTCTTAGCAGACTGTTTTACTTTATTTCCAAAGCAGAGTTAATGGTCAGTGCTCTCAGGATATCCTGCGCAAAAGAGACTCTCTTCTAAGTTCCTGCTATTTTTTCTGCTCTTTTGTGTTGCAGGGTTGCTCACCGATTTCACCTGACCTGGTCTTGAAGCAATTCTTTTGATAATTTAACTGGAACCTAGCCTCACTGCTGTGGTCAGGTGGCCAATAAGAAAAGGAACATGTTCATCCTGACAGGGAAGATATTGTAATTTCTGTGCCCCCAAAAAACTGTTAAGAAACAACCAGTGAATCAAGTGTCAGAGAGTGCTAAGGAGAGAGAGGACAGATTTTTACTTGAAAACAAAGTATTTCAAGTGTCTGAAATACACGGTCAGCTTGAGTCAAGAGAGAAATGGTGTCTAAGGAAGAGCACTTTTTTTTCAGAGTTGTGAAGTGCTCAGCACCTTTAAAAACAGACTACTTTTAAAGGTATTTAAATACGGATTTAGGTGAAAAAATTGGCCCAGTTGCAGTTGAAATTAATGATTCACTGCAAGCAATGTTAAACAGAAACATCAGGATTTTCAGAATAGCAGAACAAAAATAAAAACATAAAATGCAGTTCCCTGAAAGTTTAAAAAAATGCATTGCAGGTGAAGTTTGGATGATGCAATCTGTGGCTGTCTCAGCATGTTTTTTAGTACAACAAATTCTGCTCTCTGTAGAAAGGTTATTTGCCAGGTTTAGTAAATCTTTCCTCTGCTGCTGAGATGAGAGTTTCTCAGAGAGCATGTCCGGCTGCCCATCTGATTTAAGTTGGCTACACATTACCTTCCAGTGAGGTTTGAACTACGTATGCTTGCATCCCATTTCTATGTGCCCAGTCCATCCTGGGTTTCTGGGGGTTATGAAGGGCACATGTTGTGCTCAACTTCATAAAAATGTGTTCTTGCTTGAAGTTGGTGAATTCTCTAGTGAAGACTCTAATTAAGAACTAAAGTTATCCAGAAGAGGATGAGTCATGTATTCCTGTCTAATCTACATGTCCGCATCTGACTTTGTCCCCTTTTTCTCTTCTTTTACAACCACACACTAATGATTTAGTCTAAGGCCTCTGCCACACCTGCCCTGTTAAAAATTTCCAGTTGGCATTTTACTCCAGGTCTCAAAGGATTTGTTTCCTGTTCCAGAACAATTCCCAGTTCTTCTGGTCAATGGGAAACACCTGACAACCTGAAACTGAGGAAAATCTCCACAAGAGAGCTTTTCCCACACTGTAGTACTCCAGCCAGTCATTCTGGGAGAGAAACGGTATTGTCATGGTATCTTTGGTTATCAGGAGGATCATAAAAGGCTGATTTTGAATAGTAAAGGCTTGAGCCTGAACAAGGTGGTAAAATCGACACAGAGAAACTAATGTTTAGTCTCTCTGCTTGGCAGTGCAGTTTGATTTTTGTCATTCATCTCTGACCATCCTAGATACATAGGTTTTGGATACAGCTGCGCTACTGTTTGGTGGTGGCAAGAAGGCTACAAGCCAGCTTCCATGGCCAATGCGCCTGGAGCACTATGTTTTTAATCATACATTCTGAGTCATCTACACTGCAAGACTGAACCTGGGTTAACCCTGTGGTGGATGGAGAAGATTGTGGTTGAACTTGTGACAGAAATAGTTTTCAGGTCCTGCATTAACAAATAGGTACAAGCCAAGTGGAGCTTGCAGTGTTCTGCTCCCATGCAGACAAGTCTTGTTTGTCAGAGGCATTCACAGTTGTGATTTGAGGTTAGTGAATTTATGGGAAAGGAATTAAGGTGGTCATAAAACAGGACTTAACCGTACTTACTCATCTGCAACAGTGCAAGCACGCTGCTTCTGTTTTTTCTTCTGGAATCAAGTTCAGTGAACTCACTTTAATAACCTGGCCAGGATGAAAGGTTAAATACATATACCCTGCAGAGCTGCTGAACTTCAAGACCTTGGGGACTTTTTCAGCCTAGTTGGGATCCATAGGCTATCCGAGACTATTAAAGACCTCTTCTGCTCCAACTGGCTGTTAAGACACCAAAATTACTAGGTGACCTGGTGAAATGTACCACAACCATTCCCTGAAGAAGAGGTGGAAACATGCTGAACAGATTAAAAAGCTTGTCTGACAGTGAGTCCTTGCTGAATGGTATATCAAAAAGTGAATACAGCTTTTAAATCTGGAACACATGGCCTCTGTCTTGATGCTATGCAGGCTGACATTTGAACAGCATCAACATGGCTGAGTTTACATTACATTTTTTTAATAAATATATATAATACATAGAAAATCAAAAGGAAAAATCAAAAGGATTTCCAGAGATTTGTAGTACATTATTGTCTTCACAACAGACTTTAAAAATAGGCATGAATTTCCTTTCAGTGGGGAAAGAATGAAAGATAGACTTTAGACTTGGCATTGTTGATCTTCCTGGGCCACATTCCATGTTCCAAGGGGCCCAGGTTTTTAAGTTGCCTCCTTTTCATGCCTTTTAACACACAAGGCTTTTCACTCTGTCCATCGTTGAGATAAGCAGCATATCTTTAAGGCCATGATGAACAACCAGTGTGTTAACATCCTTACCTGAATAATGAACCACCTTCCCTGCGCCTTGGCTGCAGGATGGGGGTATGCGGCCTGGCCCCTATGTGCTCAGCAGGCCGATCCCATGAGGATCATAGCTTCTGTTGAATGTTCTCTGCTCCCACGGACTCTGATAGGAAGTTGAGGCTTTTGGCACTTTCCGTCAGGCCAGCAGAGTTCATGAAGGATCGTATCCAATGAGCATATTGATTTCCGTTGGTGTTTGTTGCCCAGCTCCCTGCTCAGTGGTGAGTGCCATCTCCACTGCCACAGGTGCGGTAAGAGTGGATCAAGGCATGCAGAGGAAGAGCCATTTGGAAAAAATAATTTTAAAAATAGCCTTGCATAACAGCTCTGGATTCAGGACCTTAACAACTTCATAAAAGCTTGTTGCTGTTGTAAAACTGTAATACACAAGTTCGTTCCACATAAGAACACGGCTGTAAGTTTTTTAGCTCCAGATGCCAAAGAGTGAGCCCAGCCTGTTTAAAATGTGTTAAGCTGCAACATGCTACATAAGTTAATACCAGCTTTCTACTTTTTACCTTTTCTGCTTGGGGCTGTGCCGGTGCCAGTCACTTACATAACCCCTTTACCTTGATTCACTGTAGGAGATGAGGCTGCCAAGCCAGATATTTACCTTGGGAACACACATTCTTATCCTGTAACATTTCATCAGCCACAGCTAAAGAAAAGATTTATGGACTTTCTAACACTAAGATTATTTAAGTCACTTGTTAGCCAAAAATAATGTAGAGACATACAGTGCTTGTTTCAAAAAAGTTTGTAATTATGAGCCCATACTTTGCTCTGATTTACAATGTAAGGTTGGTATCCAATTAGCAATAATAGTGTTCTTTTAACTAAAACATATATCCTTCCAAAATTATGCAGACTTTCCAATTACTGTGCTATGATGAAATTATAGCTAGAGACTCATAAAGTTGTGCATAGTTTATAAATGCAATATATTCTTAACTATCTTGCCGTACAGTATATACTAGCAGGGCTCATATGTTCTCTGTGTTATGGAGGCTTGTTAAAAAGCACGTATAAGATTATTGAAAAAGTATGTCAAATAATATTTATGTACTTACTACCATTGTGATAGGCTGTTAGTGTTCATTCTGATTAACACTTCTGGTCAGATACAGCGTGATCATGTGACTCAATCTCTAAAATTCAAGAAACAGTTTAGAAACTTCTCTTCAAAGCACCTGGAAATTTAAACCCGTGATTTCTTTTTTACCTTGTCATTATGATATCCCCTTTATTTTGCATAAAATGAGAAAAGCTTTTTCTCATTTTTAAAAGCAAATTTGTATAAAAATGAATTGCAGTGCCTCACCAGCTCATATCCAACATCTTCCTCTTGCTTTTCTTGTAGCCAAAGACAGAGCTCCAGCCATTTTCACTGGTGTGGGAGCAGACTGATAATCAGAAATTATTAAATGTTGTCATATAGTTAAAATCAACACTAAGAGAACCGGCTTCTGAAGTGCAGAACAACCTTTAACTGCTGTCTGGCCAGTGGGAGAGGTCAGAGGGGAGCTCCTTACTCTGCTCATAGCAATTCCTTTCCAGCCGTGATGTTCTGGCACTTTTGCAGAGGGTTATTGATGAGAAAACCGTGTCTTTTACAGGAACGGGTGAATGACTAAGGCCTGTTCCACACTGTGAAAGTGTTGGTAACACTTAATAAGATGACTAAGCAGACTGTTCCAGAGCTTTTGCAATTTATTTTTTATTATTATTATTATTTATTACTCAGAGTTTGCTGAGGACTGTTAGTCCCAGAAGGAAACTCCTATTCAGCTTGCAGAAAAATGCAGGGGAAAATGGCATGGATAAAGAGGCTAACAGGAGAGTGTATGCATTGTATTATCTGTGAGAAGTATGACCTGTATGTATGTTGGCTTGCATTATTAGACTAGTTTGGGTTTGCTATTACTGTTCATTAAAACTGATTTCAACTTTGCCAAAAACCTTGTGAGCTCTTTGACGTGAGAGTGGACAAGGAGTGGATTCAGTGGGTATGACTCAGGCTGTGGTCATCCTCAGTCATCCTGTGACCTGTCCTGTCTCACCCTCCTCTTCCCCAGCCTCTTAGCAGGGCCTGGTGTGGGACATGCTCTGTGTCAGATCTTGGGAAAGAGGCATTTAGCCCTGGGGGATGGAAAAGAAAAAAACGGATTGTTAGGTGGTGACAATGCCTAGCCCTTTATGGTATCTTCCCTACCCCCAAAGAAAGGAGGAAGAACAGGCTACCCTGTCACCACCATAGTGAAAGCCCCCTGCCCTGTGGCAGCTACGTGGCTTTACGGTGTAACATGTAATAAGAGATTAGAATTAAAAGAAAAACTGAGTGACCTATGAATCTCCTGTGAGCTTGCTCTGTCTTTAAGTTTGTCCTTATTTTTACAATTCTTCTAGCCTAATAAACGAGGCATCTTCTTTAGTGTGAGTCATTTAGGGGGATAGTTTGGGTTCTTCAAGTTTTGAGGCTGTTTTAATTTTTCAGGCTATTCATTGTCTGCATTTGCTTTGTTTCATTTGGTTTGGTTTTCCTTCAAGCTCTCAGTTCTATATAATATAAAAGTACTCAGAGCCATATAAATTATGGCCCAAGATGCCTCAGGGGACTTGGTAGTGAGTTACGGCACTGTGTTTGCCTACAGTGTCTCAGCTGCTCCGATTTACTGGTCCAAGTGGAAGGAGGCTCAGAATCATTGCAGCTTCAGGAGAGCTTGATGGCTGATGGCAATCGGTGCATTCAGTCAATAAATCTGACCTCTGTAGACAGGGATTCATGCTGCCAGACTGCTCTGGCACACCCACTTGAGGTGTGGGGCTGATGGACATGGAAAACTTGATTGCAACATTGCAGGGTAACCTTAAGAATCATCCATTTTCTTGGCCCTGTTCCAAAGGCTTGCCTTAGCCCTTGGGGCAGCTGCCTCCAGAACCATCCTGTGAACTTTCTGGAATTGGCAGCCGAAGTCCCAGTTGTTCCCAGTGCCACCCACTGCTCAGCCCCCTTCCCGACCACCCTGGAATTTGTCTCTGACTCTCTCTGCAGTTTTGGCTCTACCAAGAAAAGGGACTAAATTGAGAAGAACATGCTTGGGTCATGTCTGCTCTACCATCAGCTGGCCTCATCTTGCCAATTTAAGTTCTCCAATATACTAGAATCAGGACAGTGTAAGCAGGATGGAGGAGAGGCAGAATATTAAGTACCAGGGGAGCAGTCAGGACAGGGCAAAGGCAAATTTACGGTAGGTGGGGTTCAGGCTGCACAATGATAGATGTCCAACAGCTGTGGAAAAAAACCCAAACGGATAAAAGAAAGATTTATGTGAAGATGGTGTGTGCAAACTGGGGCATCAGAACTGCACTGATTCCCATTCAACTCTCTTGAAAACCTCAACCAAACAAGACAGCCCCTCACTTCAAAGGGCTTATGTCAGCTGAGGAGCCGTGCTCCATGGCCTGTGTCTGGAGAAACTGCAAAGGCTTAGAAAACATGCTAGCAGCTGGTAACGTGTCTGTAGCTAACAGTATGGAAGCACTTTTAAATTCGTGTGTTGCAAATATTTACACATTAAGTCATGGCAATTAGGAATAATTAGAGTGGAATGTACCTTGTATTCACAGAGCCAAGAACTAGGCCCATGTCATAAACACTGAGTTTATTTCTGTTCAAACTGGACAGGGTAGGACGCAGAGTCTTTAGTGCCTTCCCATGGCTGTGCCCAGCGCCGGCACACAGTACTGTGGTACAGGTGGTGGTGGGAATCCACGTTGGGGGTTTAAAGTACCAATGCAGATTTGGGTCTTGAGCTATGTAGTGCATCCCCTCGACCCCTCCCTATGGCTATTTAATTGCTATATAATTTTTTTTATCTTATAAAATAATTCATAGAGTAATATTGAATATTCCCTACCAGCTACCCAGGAGCAAGATTTGTCTTCTCACAGGAATACATAGTAAGAAGCCTTTCCACCAACACTATTCCTCCCAGCCTTCCTAGAAGAAGAAGAACTGTTACACATAAAAGTCAGTCTTTGTCTAGAATAACAGTTTCTCATTGGGAAGTGGAAGGGATTTATCTACTGGCTAGCAAAGGGCCCAGAGAATTAGAGTGACTAGTTCTAGACCAGCTTTGCTAGTGAGATTATAAGTGGCCACGAGTAAGGCACTTAAACTGTTCTGTTGTGGGAAACATATCCTCGATACCTATTTGGTATGTTTTGAAATTGGATTGCAGTGTGAGTAGGAGATGCCACTTAAGGCAAATCTAATTTGTAGAAGCTGTTGACGTTTCTAGCAGCCAGGAGTAATGATGGGCTTCTTTTGCTTTGCCTGTACCACAGCAGTATTGTTATTTCATAGTGTTGTGAGGCATTATTATTCATAATTGGTCATAAATGTGGTGATTAAAAATGACAGAGCACATAAACTGCTTTTTAATACTTTGTATTTATACCAAGCTAATTATTAATTATGTAACTTCCCAACATATTATTACTTCACCTTAATTGGTGTCTGGCAGTGTGTTAATCAGTCCTCTGCCACGCCACTTCAGTGCTCTCTTTAATTGCCATTGGCTTTCTACCATGTTTGCTATTAGCACATGCTTGGTGATCTCTTTGCTTTTGGGGCCCAGGGGGACAGGATGTTGTTGAGTAGGTTGACATGATGTGTTTTGTGGACAGTCTCAGCATTTGTGGGAAGCTCTGTGCCAGTACAGCAATTGTGAAGATCACCAAACAGGGTGCGAAGAAGTAGAGACATGTCATATCCTCATCTGCACCAGAACTGACTCAGCAACACTGCAAATACTAAACTAGATCAGCCTAACCCGTGCTGTGGAAGCTCTGTATTACATTGCTCACTGGAGGAATGATGGCCTGGGGCTCTGCAGCTGTGCCTAAAGGGTGACATTTAACAACATGATAATCAAAATCAACTGTGTCTTAATACTGTAAAGTACTTTTCTGGCTTGAGGAACATATTGCCAACTCTTCTTAATATTAGGTGTGTTTTGAAGTTGGACAGCGATGTGAGTAGGCTGTGTAGTTTTAAAGGGAATCCAGTCTTTAGAGATAGTTGAAATCTCCAGCTACCATGAAATATGTTGTCACTTCAATTACAGTTGCAAGTACCTCTCTCTTATTTGTTTCCTGTAATACCAGACAGACTAGGTAAATATATATCTTTTTTAATGAAGCACGATATAGTTTTTAAATGGTTTATATCAAGTTGTTTCCAGTTTCTTATAAACTCCTGATTTCTAAATATCCCATTATTTGTTCCATATGTTTCACTGAAGTCATTGTTACCAGTACAGCAGAAAATACATAAATAATCTGGTAATTTAACATAAGTTTGTGATTTTTCTTAAGTTACTGTCAATCAAATATCATTAGTATAAACTGAAATCAAAGCAGAGCCAAAATCTGTAATTAAATCATGGAGGATGTACTGAGACAATGAGAAAATAGGGAGTGCTCTTGTAGGCTGTATTGCGTACAACTGTCATTGTGTTTGTTAGCAGAGAGACCACAGAAGTCTTGAAGGAGGTAGTTTTACATGACAGTAACTATGCTTTTGTCAAACAGGTTTCCAAGTAGAGACATGACAGTTGGTATTAATCCATTAATTGTGTTTGGTTTTCACTTAAGCTAAATATTTCATGCTGTATGAGGGAATAAAACCAGCTCATTGTGGTGACATAATAGGAGAAGTAAAAAATGATTGTGGAAGATGCTCCCAAATTACTGTTGAACCTGATGAGAACACGGCGATGTTGTACAAAGTCTCCGTTCTGTGAAAAAGGAGGTCACAGAATGGAGCTGGCAAAAGAGTCAAGTTATGCTTCATGAAAAACTTCAGCATTTCCTGACCAAAAAATGTCCTGATTGCCCAATGCAAAATACAGCTTTTTTCATTTTGTCTCCCCTTAGTCCCTTTTCAGTAATGAAAAAAGGAAAAGGATAAGGAGCAGATAGTAAGAAGAAAAATATGGAAGAGGAAAACGGGAAGGGAAAACAGCACAGTATACTTAAAAGTTTGTGGGAATCCTTTTAGAAACATTTAGAAAAATCTAAAATATATGAACATTTTCAGATTTGGAAAAATGTCATTTTAAATCAGAGATGGAAAAAGAAAAAGCAGAATGCTCCAGGTCCTAAAAATCTCAGTTCTTACAATGAATGCAAGATATCACTGAGGAGAATTATTTATGTGACCACCGTTCCTTTTTTTTTTCCATTAGATAGGGTTTTTTCAGACTTTGAAGGTGTCTTCATTAATAGTGCATAGCTTTGTCTGATGTATTTTCCACCTATCTCTGTGTCAATACATCAACTAATAAACCGCATGGTGCTTCTGAATCAGATCAGCAGTTCCAGCTGCCTTTAAACCTGCACATTTGCTCCTCATCAACCTGTGTTGTTGTCCTTGTGACCATCTTCGATTTTCATCGGTTTAGAGGTGTGTTTTCAAGACATGCTATATAAGTAGAGATTATCCTGATGAAGTCAATTGCATTACTTTTGGTCTGTGGCTAGAAACCCAAGTTTCCCTTTCCCAGTTTTCAGGGGAAATTCGTGATGACAAGGTTCTCCATTCAACTCAGGTGAAAATCCTATTGGGCAAATTTAGTGTATTCCCATTATAGCTTTTATATTGACAAGTTCATGAAACAGCCAATTTAACTACATAATGAACACTCATCTGTTATTTGGTTATTCTCTGTTATGCTTTTCTTCTTTCTGGAATTCTCTTTCTCTTCTGAATCTCCACTTCTGTTCATAGACCCTTGCTCTGAAAATGCTAGTCCAAAATTAGCCCTATAGACAGTCACTGATGCATGAAATAGAAGTACATTTCCTCTGCCAAGGTAGAAAGTGAGAGGCCAACAGTAGGCTTTAGCTTCACAGGGTAAACCACAAATCTGAGAGGGACATGTTCCCTAAGGATAAGCCACAGAAATCAGAGCGTAGAGCAGGGTGCATGGCACGACAGATAACACATTGTGTTTCAGTGCCAAGAGCAGCATCCAGCAATGGAGATGGAAGATACAGCAGTTTCAGAGATGACTGCTGATTTCACAGTTGCTCTGGGAAGCCGTATCGATGTTGAAGAGGAGGAAGAGATGAAGCTAGACTTCACCAGGCAAGAACAAGCAGCGTATGTTAAGGCTGCTGCAGTGATGGCTCTTCCAGTGTTTCTGTTGTAAGCTCCATTTTTCAGGGGTTTATAACTTACTCATAAAAATTTACTGCAAGCTATAATTTGGCACACAGCGTTCCAGCCTGAGAGCATACTGCTTTTCTTATTTAAACTACATTTGGTTTATTGACGGGCCTGTTTTCAGATTGCAAGAGAGTGATGAGTGAAATAGAAATCTAATTGTTTTAGAAATTTTTTTTTCTTTTTTAATACTCTCTAGCCCCAAAACAGCTTTAAACATCTATTGGTGCCTTTGAGTATTACAAAGAATTAAAACTAGTTAAGAAATTAATATTTAAATAGTGGCTACTGTGCATATTGAGTAATTATACTTAGGGCATATAGTGTCTTTCAGCCTGAATAATCCCAGTGCAGCTTTCCAGCCTTCTAGATACAGAAACACAGCTGAAACAGAGATACCAAGCAGGATGAAGTGAAGCAGTTAATGTAGACCTGTATAGCAGGTCTGATTGTGATTTGGGCCAGGCCATTCAATTTAATGCATCTGCTCTTGCAAAAGACACCAGAGATGTTGTAGATCAGATTTTCAGGTACTGCCTTTCTCTCCTGGAGAATACAGGTAGGAATGAAAGCAATTTTGCAGTTACAGTTTAAGCCATTGCTGTATTAAAGGTTCTGATTTCAAAGCTCAGTCATGGATACATGGTTCATTGACTAGAGCTAGTGCTACAGGCAAGGCATTCAGGCTTTGCAGATCACGATCGTGGTGTTTGAGTATCTGTGAACACTGGAAGGCTAATTCTGATCAGTTAGCCAAGCTGCTAGTTAGCCCCTGCCCACCTGCCAACATCCTGCCCTTCCCTGTCACCCTTTTGCTCACAGGCTGACATCCCTTGCACAGTTCTTAACCCAGCCTTTCAAATGCCATGGAAGAAATGTTGAAATTGCAAAGCAAAGCACTCGGAAATTGAAAAAGATCTCTGTGCAAGCTCTATCCCATGCTCCTATGCACGTGTAATTCTGCAGGTTGGAATTGCATGCACCAAGCTTTTGGATTCTAGTCTTATGGTGAAAGTATCACAGAAAATACCTGTATTTATTTTGTGCAAATCAGTTCACATTTTTTAACCAGCTTTACTTAATCCTATTAAGTAAAAATATGCTAAATATATGTCCAGCTTTGCAGATGATCCTTGCTAATGTTTGAGAACTTGGGCCTGAGCAGGTTGGTGTTGCACATACAGAAGAATACTTTCCTGCTGTGTCTGAGCACACCTTTTGGATCTAAGCACAAGAAAATATTTTGGGGTGGTTAGTTTGTTTTTCAGTATCTAAGCCAATGTGAAGCAGTATCTTTCTTGACAAAATACACTTCTGAAAACATATTTGGAATGCTTTTGTAATATCTTGCATCCATATTGTGATAATGTCAAGGAGGAGGGATGATTGGCATTTTATGAACTCAACTGCTGGGACCTCCAAGGCATTTCACTGGACCTGTTGAAAATCTGGTTGTATCTTTACCTTTCATAATGGAGATACTGCGCTGAGGCTCACTAGATAAGTCCTATTTCAGACTTGAATTCTTTGTGTGGAATGTCACAAAATTGAAGCACTGTAGCAAGGTGTCAGATCTAACTCTTCCTCCTTGCACCCAGAAAAACGAATTTTACGATCTCAAAAGGTGTTATTACTATCATAGGGTATTTGTAATCTCATGAAGCTTAAAACTGCACTTCTTGTACCTCCCACCCTGACTGATCTCACCCTTTTGAGAATTGTCTTGGCTAAATCAAGATTCCTAGTGCACCCTTGGGGATACGACTTGGAATACTTCTTTAAAGAAAAAGTTTGGCTATATAGGTACATACCAAAAAGACCAAGCAAAGGAACTGTTAGACTGTGTGTGGTCACAATACTTCAGCAAATCAAGTGGACAAATTACTCTACTGCCATATCTGTTTCTCTTGGCAGAATGCTGACAGTCTTCTGGCATCCCATTGCAACTGTCCTCCACTGTTTGTGATCAGACCTCACCCTGCAGATTGTGTGTGTGTGTGTGTGTGTAGGGATTCGCCATGCTAATTTGTATAGCTAACATTAGAGAGGCTCTTCTTGAAAGGTAATAAATTACAGATGCTGTAGTCTCTATAAATGTATTTGGGAATGATCAGCGCATTGCTATTTCTTCCACTCAGGGACAGCTACTGCAGGGAGATTATATGGACTGATCCCTTAGCACTGATGCACTGGAGAGAAGATGAAAGTTGGTTATGACTTAGGACTGTGGGAGGGAGGAGCAGCATGGAGGGAGAGAGGAGGGGTGCAGGTCCTGATACGGCCCTGCTCCTCCTTCCCCAGCCTCCTGTGTGACCTGCCCCTCTGGGGAAGGGAGTCTGAAACCCTGCTGGCACCAGGAAGGAGCGAGGGGCTGCTGCTCTCTGGTCCCTTCCTGCACCAGCGGTGTCCCCATGTCTCACAGCCTTGCTGCCTTCACACCTAGGGCTGGCAGCAGGCACTGGCCAAGAAACTATTTTCCTGGAGGGGCAACTGCTGGGAAGGGCAAATGTCCATGTTCCTTCTGTGGGTGCAAGAGGCCTGGAGAGCTCACACGGCTGCTGCGTCACTGCTGCTGCACAAGGGCCTTTTGGGGCAGCACAACTACTGGGGTGAGGGAGACATGGCACAGAGGCAAATCAGCCCAGTACACTTGGTTTTGCCTGTCTTACTGAGGAGTGTCTGTTCCTGCTTCTGTGGCTGCTGTCATGAAAAATCAGAAATGTTCTCAGTGACCTCACTGTGCTCTGTGCTGTTTCTGTGCCATCTCCCAGCTCCTCCGGTCTCTTTGGGAGGAAGCTGCTCGAGGAGGGAGGGTCAAGCAGCACTGGACAGGCAGAGAAAAGCAGAGAAGTAAGACAGAATGGGCATTGTGTGGCTGGGGCTGTCATTGCCAAAGGGTTGAGGGAGTGTAGAGGGATAGTGAATGAGGGTGATGAGAAATTATTGTTTTAAAATCAAAGAAATTAGATGGCACACAATTCTGCTAACATACAGTTGAGATTGCCCAGTGGCTAAACTTACACCTTTGAGATTTAAAACATCAGGAATTCTGGTGCCAATTATCCCTAGTTCATTCCTCTAAGATAACACAGGAGAGGACAGGGATGTGTAGAAGTTACTCAGTAGTACTGATCTCTATCTAGCCACAGGAGAGACTTAACTGCAGATTTACATGCTAGTCTCAGCTGTTTAACACCCCATCCCCGTTATTTTATTAACATACAGAACAAAACTAGAAACTTGCCAGCCCAAAGCTCAGTTAAGCTGGAGCTGAAGTTACCTGCTGACAACTTCTCTGTTCTCTTCTGGAATATCCAGTTCAGGTAAGCACAAGCAACTGGAAACCATGGAAGAAAAGAGTTAATGTAAGCCGGAATGAGAAAATACATGGTTCACACAGACTCCAGTGCAGCCTCAGCTGTCTCGCAGGAGCTGGCAAAAGCCACTGGGCATTGTCTGCCTGCCTTCTCACTGCCTTCACCACCCTAGGAACAGCTGACAAGCTGAGAAGGTCAGACCCCACAGTCAAGGGAGGATGTTTGAAGTTACCTTTGCCAGCCCCTCATATTCTCCCCACCCAGCGCAGCAGTGGAAAGAAGGTGTCAGCTGCAGGTGTATGCAGGGCTTGCCTTATTTCAGTACTGAGCTGTGTAAGCAGTGATATCCTGGCCTCTTCTTATCCCAGATGGTCAGCAGGGGGGCAATGTGTGGATGTTACCCTGTGTATATAAACCAGCTGCTTAAAACAGTCCTGTGGGTATAGGCAAAGTGTTTGAGAAATTATGGTAAGGTGATAGGGTTCATTTTTACCGGCAGACCTTAGCCTTTGTATATGTGGCAAGTATAGGTGACTTTTGTTCATTGCAGCTCATCTAACTTACATTTGCTCTAAGAGAAAAGCACACATTCTGCACAGGTGCTGAGTGCAACTTCCAGTGTTATGGGCCATTACATAGAGAGGGCAGAGATAGGATGGTGTTGCTGAGCACTTTTTTCTGGTTTTCAGAGTATGAATTATGACCCTCTATGTTTTTTTTTCCTCTTGGCTTTTGGAAATTTGGCTTTGCTCTTTAGGTGATGCTGAGAAGAAAGCACTAAAAGATTTTGTCAGCAAATACTAGGGGCACACAGAATGCTGTTTATCTGCAAAGATTTATGTTGAGATAATCAGATGCTCTCTCTCCCTCTGTGTTACTGTATGGAATGATAAACATTATCAGGACATATTTTTTTTTAATTTAGCAGACATCTCTCATCTGCACCTAGTAGAGGATGTGATGCCTAATGTCTGTGTACCTGTGAAAATGTAAGCTCTTGAAAATGAATGGAAATTGTAATAGTAATAATCACTTGTATTTGTACAGAGTCTTATTTCAACAAGTCTGAGATTGCTTCACCAAAGCACAGGTCAGGCTGCTTGTCTGTGGAACACTGTTTGCAGGGCATGGAGACTTCTGGCAGTTTAGGGTAGGAAAAGAGAGATCATACAGAGCTGAGCAAGGATAAGAACATTACAGCAGCCTGCAGTTTTACTGTATAAATGGTATTTACTTAAGAGGTTGGGAAGTGATTCTCTATGCTTTTGATTAGTGCCCTGCAACCTTGGCTGGGCTAGTCCATTGCCACTTCAAACACAGTTTCACAGTGCATGGGCTTTCAGCAGCAAACGTGGTTTAAAAGGTTCTCCCCTGGATCTTCATTCATGCACCAGGGTTTGAATGTTGCTGTCCCTTCTTTCCATTATTTGTGTTTATGGGATGTGCAGTTTGAACTGAATAGATCCTGATTAAAATTAATGTTCTCAGTTTTTGACGCTGTCAAAATCATTGGTCTGGTTCACAGTATGGCTCTGCAAACACTTGTCTTGGCTGAACTGAGGGCATGCAAAACAAAGTAGGAATGAGCAGAAAAGAGTAGAAAACAGTGGCAAGAATTCCTTAAGTTGGTGCTGGTAGCAAAGTGCCTGCTTTGTGATACTGGGCCCTGAGTTAAAGTAAGATGACACATGATGAACACACCTACAGTGGATTTTGGTCATACTTTGTATATGTGACAAATACAGGTGACTTCTGTTCAGTGCAGCTCATCCAAGTTACATTTACTCTAATAGAAAACTACACATTCAGCACAAGTGCTGAGTGTGACTTCCAGTGTTATGGACATCGCAGAGAGTGGGCAAAGATAGGATGGCTTTGCTGCGTACTGAAGTACAAACAGCGTTGTTTGATAAAATGCAATATTGTTTACCTAGTGCTCTAAAGTTTCTCCCTCTAGAAGTGAAATGGAAAGAGGCCTATATTTAGTACATTTTCTTCTTCCTTGAATTGTGATGGTTAAAATAAATTATTGTATGCCACTAAATCTAGCGATCATAGAACAGTGTTGGGGTACAGCTACGTATTTTGATGCTATCTCAAATAACCAGCCTGATGTTCAATATTTAATTAAAAGCAGAAAACTTGATACAACTGAAAGACAGGAATCTGAAGCCCTAGGAATGGTGGCCAGCCTGATACTTCTAACATACTAATTGATAAATCTTGCTTTACAGCTGCATCTGGGACCAGTCTTTTGATGTCCTTTATCTCTTTAATTCCTTTTGTACGGAACAAAACAAATTGGAAATGAAAAACACTGGTTTATTGTATTTGTCTAAGGACATGCTAATTGAAAATGATTGCTTCATACTGTGCTGGATTCAAAAATATTTACATCTCTCTTTCTCTCTTTTACACATAAATCCATTAAATACTTGTGCTGAAATAGGAATTACTAGGTCAGAGGGAAGTGAGATAAGTAAACCAGAGACAGACACTTAAGAGGTATCCATACAATGGGCCAAATTCCTATGCCAGCTCCCAGATTGTTTGGCATAGACATGATTGCCAGAATCTACATTTTCATTAAAAGCAAAACAAAACAAAGTTTTGAGCTTTTAGGCCCACAAAGATAATCTGGAAAACATGAACAAGAAAATAAAATTAAAAAAAAAAAATCTTAGATTTTCTTAAGCACGCTTAAAGCTACTAAAACAGAAGTGTGGTGTGGTTTTAGGTTAATGTGGAAGAGGATTTGATGGAAGAATTGCTTGTACTCTCCTCAACCAGTTCAGTTTCCTTCTCAAATGAACTTGTGGTAGAGAAAAAGGGGACATATGAAAAACCTTAATAAGGAGATTTTAAAAAAATCTGATTTTTTGAATAATTATAAAATCATTATCCAAATTTTGGACTAAAATCTAAAGGGGTTTTGTTCAGGTTCTATCACCTGAAAACCTTAGTAGAAAGACCTTCAGATTACTTAGGGTTTAGGGGTTTTTTTGGGGGGAGGGTTGATACCAGATGAAATGTGTATCATGTATGTTGCATGCTGGTAGTGTCAATTTGAAGGATTAAGGTAAAATAAAAGAGCAGTTAATATTATAAATGAACCAGTGTACTACATCACAGAGAGTGTATGGCCCTTGTGTTATAAGAGCACACACTTTTCCAGTTAGGAGCGCTGTGTGCACAAACAGAGTATAAAGTCTCATACACAACAGTAGATCAAAGAATAGCAGTAACTGTATGTTTCAATTGCGAACTGTTTCTGACAGATCACAGATGCATAGCAATAAGCTCCTTCATGGCTAAATTGCCAGTTACTGAGCAGTGGCCAACAGCAAAACATAGGTCATAATGACTTTTCTTTACTATGCAGAATTACATGTTTTTATCTTGTTTGTCATCACCATTATTATATTGCCATTTACATTCTATATCACCTACCCAGCATTGGAAGGGCATGAAATTTGGCCAGTATTATGTTGTGCCTAGGGTTTAGAATTTACCAATTTTTTGCAACTTCTCAGCTGGCATTAAAAGCAACAAAAATTAAAGTTTTGACTTACTGTGGTCCCTCACTCCAGATCTCCTATCCTCCCATGAATGTTAGCATGCATTTGGAGCTAGTCTGTTGTGTTTGGCATGAAAACTTTTTGGTTTTGTTTGTTAGTTGTCACTTTAAGATATTAGATGAAGTGCCAGTGGGTTTGCATCTGGGGCAGCTGTGGCAACTTTTTACTAAGAGTCTAACCCCACAACTTAAGGGGAGAAAGACAGAATATCCCAGACGAAGTGGTGAGAGCCTGGCTTTGTTGGCATAGTGTGTGGACCAGTGGTCTTTGCATTTTTTACAGAGCTATTCCTGCGCTGGGCTAATTGTCAGTGGGTTTACACACAGAAGAGAAGAGAGCAGTCCTGTGAGTTGGCACCCAACTCATCCTTGTCTGTCTGAGATGGGAGAGCTGAGTAACTTGACTGTTTGAACAAGAAAGGATTCACAAAACTTGTTTTGCTAAAAAAAAAAGTGACTTTTCAGAGCAACATGCAAATGGATACAATAATTACATGCTTTTGGTAAAAGCAAAATCATTTCTTCCTACTATTAAACTTGGCAGCACACTCACTCTGAGCTGTTCCTTCTTCATCACTGTGAAGAAAGTTCTCTTGGTCAAATCAGACCAGCAGCTACAGCTGTTTGATGCTGCCATTGAGCACTTGTCTGCCTTTGAGGTCCATGGGGTGAGCTGGCTCACCTTGCAGCCGATTGTCAGTCCATTCTGAAAAAAATAGTTCAGGTGGCGGAAAGAGGAACGTGGTGGTTGTGCACAAGGAGCAGATATTTGGAGTAAGATGCTGCCGTTTCCAGCCTGTGGTTTTTCAGAGAGGACCTGTTGCTGATGGCTCTCCAGAAAGAGGTCAGCATTCTGCATGTCATACCTGTCTGAGGTATCTGTGCTGGTGGAATTGCAGAATAGCTCTGAAGTGGTCTTGGGGAGAATGGCTTTCTGTTCTCATTTGCCCCTGGAGTGTTGTTTTTGATTCTCTGGAGAAGTGAAGCTCTCGACCAAAGACTTGTTCTTTGCACTCTGGTCAGTTTTTTACATACTGTGGGACCATGCCATTCAATGCCTTGTAGGAGAGAAAGATGGGATCCAAATTGCAAGGATGGTTCAAATTCATACAGCGATCCTGAGAAGAGAGCAGAGGGCAGGATAATGCCATAGCAGGCTAGATGGATAGCCTGTAATGCTCAAATGCATTGCATTTTTGTGGTTCAGTTTAAGAAGTCACAGCTGAGGTCATGACTGGCCCATCAGGTTGGCACAGTGTCTCCAAGGCAACTAGAGATAATACAAAATATTCCTCACAGATGCTGCTGTGGGAAAGTATCCTTTCAGCCATGACTACATGAATATACTTTTCCCTTTCTTTTCTCTGCCCTATGCCAAGAATGTTTTATATGCTGAGAAAACTGATTTTAATGCAGGGGGAAAGGACTCTAAGAAATGGTTGCAAGCTTAATTAAGGCTTGAACCCACTGATCTGATTCATTTGCCTTGCAGTGTGACGATTCAGCTGATTTGCAGAGAAGGCCAGCCTAGGGGAGAAGATGATTTTACCCAGTGCTCTTAGAGGTTCTCCTCAGTTGGCCAGATCTTTTCTGTGCCCTGATGAAGGGTCATTTCCTATTGTCATTGACATTGTTTGCCAAAGTTTGGTGCATGTGGCTTTTAAGGGTGAGTGCACAAATGTGTCTGTGGTAATCTGCTGGCGTAATCCTTTGTGGCTGAGTCTGTCCTCCATGCTGTTGTTGTGCCAGGGCTTGCTTTAACTCAGAGAGCCTGCGGGCTGTACTCTTATGTTTAAGAGCTGTGATTTTGTCATGGTAAGTTTTGAGGGAAAATCATGTGTTAGTCATGGTAAAAAATGTCAATGGAGAACCAAACAAAATAACAAAAAATTGGGGTATGTTTTGTGCTGCCTGACATGGGGTATTTAGGTACATGGACTTGGTTGATCCTGAGCAGAACTAGGTTCACATGTCAAAGTCAGTAACACGTTATTCATTGTAAACAGGATTCAGAGGCAGAAGGAGTATCCTGTACCCTTTTTATAATTTCTTTCATCCCCATCCTGGGCTCTAATTTTAAAATCTTTTCTGTTCAGTGGGCACAATCTGCCACACGGTTTGCTCAGTATTTGTTCTGCTTCCCCTGTCTTGCTTTTCTTTGCTGCTCTGTTTTTCTTGGTGACCTCACAGTGAAAGCAAGATAGTGATTGCAGTTGACTCTGTTGAGACCTGACTGGTCCGTCTCCTTGCTTGAAATCATTAGATTTTATCTCCCCACACCCTGTCTTTCCCAGCCCTCCAACCCAATCAAGCTTTGGTCTTGCCCTCCTAGAGGTCTTCATTCTCTTCTTCGCTTCTTTTCCAAACATTTTCTCCACCAAACTGAGTTCAAATTTTGTCCTGCCACCAGCTGTTCAACTGGGTGGTGCCACAGAATTCACAGTGGCGTCCTGTTGGCCTGGTTGTCTGTTAGGCCTAATGTTACCTTTTAAGCCTTACCTCCTCAGGATCTCTCCTAATTTTATTGTTCTCTAGGATCTCTTAGTGGTCAGTAAGGAGGAATGTGGTGGCAGCATATCCCAGCTGTCTTGGACAGCTGTCTGAGAATGAGGGGGCTCAGTCACCTTCTGGAAGGCCTCTTCGCCTCAGTGTTTATGAGGAGGTTGTCAGTGACTGAGACAACTAGCTGTTTCTTGTCTAAATGTGGGTAAGGGGCATCCTCCCAGAATGGCTAGTTACCATGACTTTGTGGAGTCTGTGATCTTTAAAACGTTAAAGCTGTCTCCCACCAACAGTGGGTAAGAAACCCAATAGTATAACAGGTACCTAGTGTTACAACAGGTGACAGTGGCCAGCAGCAAAAGCTTCACAACAGGTATGAAAACTGGAATAGACAGATGTGACACCTTTCCACCTCATAGTACTGATCTAAACGTTAAGAGAGTGGTGGTAAGCCCAGAAGCAGGAGGCTTAGTATCCTTTCCATACTGTTTGCTTGAACTTTGGCAGCTCTGAATAGTGTTGCTACGCATGCATCGGTCCAAAAGTTTTCTAAATTTCACTTTCTCTCCACACCAGTTCCCCGCAGCAACAAACTCTGAAATCTCCCATGTTTTGTGAATAAGTATTCCCTTTCCTCAGTTTTAAATATGCCATCTTTTAATTTCATTGCATGCCCTTTTGTTCTTCCTGTGCAAGACAGAAGAAAAGATCCCATTATATTTTCTCTTAGATCTTTATTTTAGAGGCTGTTCAAGAAGTCACCTTTTCTCTCCTTTTTAAAAATAGTAGTCCAGCTTTTTCAAAGTCAGTATTTTCATCTACCCTGCTGCATTTGGCTAAAGAAGCCTCACAGAAGTTAACCCTGCACCTCAAATGTATAGAAACCCTTAGGCTGTCCCTTGGTGAGTCTGGGTAGCTCTTTTACTTGCCTGACTTGGTTGGAAAATGTCTGGAGATTGATGAGGTGGATTATTTGGCTGCGTACAGATACTGGCTCCATGAGGATTAGGAAAAGGCATTCTAATGGTGAAGAGCCATTGTGAACTTCTCTTTAGGAGTCCTTCACTCTGGCTATGCTTTTACGGCAGATAAGCCTAGGTCACATAGCTAAAGAAGTATTTTTGAACACCCCTAGGCCCCCTGCCTCAGCAAGGGGTAGCATTTGTGCTACCTTGAACCCAAGTCTTCTGTGTTACTGTAACAGACTGCCAGCCAGTAGCTCAAGGCTCGGCTTTTAAGGCAGTCTTCTATAAAGATTTTCTGCTGAAGGGGGCAATATAGTTTCCCCCACAGTTCAAGAGAGTTGTTTAATGCATGCATGCATCAGTAGTTGTGTGTGTGGTCACACGTACAAGGGCTCTGTAACCTGTTACGCTAGTCATTATTTGGAAGAAGCACAACTGTATGTGAAGTCCCTGTTTCAGCATATGCAAAAGGCTGATACTAGTGAGTGGTTTCAGAGATAGATTTCTCAGGCCAGGAATGTTTTGAAGACATTCAATGCAGAGAGAACGGTCCTGTTGATGTCATATCATGTAATTGGTGAGGTCATGTATATAAAAACCATGAGAACAGGAAAGACTAGTAGGCCCACCACTCATGCCCCTTTTATTTTTCTTGCATATGTTTTCCAACTGCATATTCGCCTGTTTGCTCTTTAGCTTCTCTGTAATTAGGGGCTAATTAAAAAGGCACCAGCCTCCAAGATGAAATTTAAAGAGTTCTTGTTTCATGTGCTCACGCTTGGCAGTGGGAGAGGAACACAGAAGGATCACAAGGAGGAACGTGAGGTTTTCTTCTCCACACAAAACATTGATCCAGAATTGTTTGGACGGAAAGAAGGGCTGCATCTCTCCATTCCACGGGCCCTGCCATTTCCAGAATTGCAACCAGTGGGAGAGGAGTTGGAGTAGGAGGGATCCACAAAATCTCCTCCCTGCTCCCAAGGGTAAAAAGTGAATGGAGTTACATCCAGTTGGCGGCCGGTCACGAGCAGTGTTCCCCAGGGCTCAGTTTTGGGGCCGGTCTTGTTTAATATCTTTATTGATGATCTGGATGAGGGGATTGAGTGCACCCTCAGTAAGTTTGCAGGTGACACCAAGTTGGGCGGGAGCGTTGATCTGCTCGAGGGTAGGAAGGCTCTGCAGAGGGACCTGGACAGGCTGGATCGATGGGCCCAGACCAATTGTATGAGGTTCAACAAGGCCAAGTGCCGGGTCCTGCACTTCGGCCACAACAACCCCATGCAGCGCTACAGGCTTGGGGAAGAGTGGCTGGAAAGCTGACCAGCGGAAAAGGACCTGGGGGTGCTGGTCGACAGCCGGCTGGACATGAGCCAGCAGTGCGTCCAGGCGGCCAAGAAGGCCAATGGCATCCTGGCCTGTATCAGAAATAGTGTGGCCAGCAGGAGTAGGGAAGTGATCATCCCCCTGTACTCGGCACTGGTGAGGCCGCACCTCGAATACTGTGTTCAGTTTTGGGCCCCTCACTACAAGAAGGACGTTGAGGTGCTGGAGCGTGTCCAGAGAAGGGCAACGAGGCTGGTGAGGGGTCTGGAGAACAAGTCTTATGAGGAGCAGCTGAGGGAACTGGGGTTGTTTAGCCTGCAGAAAAGGAGGCTGAGGGGAGACCTCATCGCTCTCTACAACTACCTGAAAGGAGGTTGTAGCGAGGTGGGTGTTGGTCTCTTCTCCCAAGTAACAAGCGATAGGACGAGAGGAAATGGCCTCAAGTTGCGCCAGGGGAGGTTTAGATTGGATGTAAGGAAAAATTTCTTTACTGAAAGAGTGGTTAAACATTGGAACAGGCTGCCCAGGGAAGTGGTTGAGTCCCCATCCCTGGAGGTATTTAAAAGACGAGTAGATGAGGCACTTAGGGACATGGTTTAGTGGGTGGTGGTGTTAGGTTGATGGTTGGACTCGATGATCTTAGAGGTCTTTTCCAACCTCAATGATTCTATGATTCTATGATTCTAAGTAAAAAAGAAAGTGGAGCAGTGTTAGGCAGACGCTGTCTTTACATGCCTCCTCTGTTCGATGGAAAGCATACCCATTCCACCCCAGAGGATGGCTGTGGCAACAGTCATCTCCTTGGGTCTATGGCATGCCTGTGCACTATGTAGTGCCCATTCAGGAAGCTTGACACTACCCTTGCTCTGGCCTGCTCCACAGCTGGAAGCTCGCTAGCCCAGCTATGGTGGCCTGAGTCTGAATTAATGATCTGTTCTGAAAGGCAGAAGTGAGCTCATGCCACTCGTTGTTCAGGCTAGTGTAGATATGCCACAAAGACCCCCTTGCCCGTTAGAGTTCTCTTTGTAGAGCAGCATGGAAATTTGATACAGATTTGATATCTTTTCTTTAGTCTCTGGCTACAATTCTTTGTGGTCAGTCTGGAGAGAGTTTTACATCCAAAGAAGGGCTTTGGTGCTGAGAGCCTGGCTCTCTTTTTCAACTGTATTAGTTGGTCTAATAAAAGGTACTATTTCTCCCTGCAAAACTTTCCTCACTGTTATTAAAATATGTGTTTGTTTGCATATGGAAAGTTGAGGTTGTTTTGGACATTCTTCTGGGGAAGGAGAAAAGGACACGGCATTTAAAAAAAATGATGGTAGCTTTTGGAAAAGTTCTAATCATTCATTAAATGCCAAAGTTTATTCTCCTTTTCAAAGAATGCATTGTGGTCACATAGATCACCATGAAATCAAAGCAAGTTTACTCCAGAACTCATCTCTTAAACAGAAAAATAAACTGACCATCTTTTTTTTTTTTCTGTTACGAGGTGACTGGAGAAGAAATAGAAGAGGAAAGGACATGTCTTTAAAAAGACATACTGTAGATTAAATCAGAGTTCCCAGCCTTTATTTACATAGAGTATCGCTTGCAAAAGCATAATGGAAGTGTTTATCAAAATTCTGTGTGAGTAAATGATGGGCCAAACCGGACCAAAATTTTGGAGTAAGAAGTCATCTGTGAGGTTCTGATGCAAAGGTGCTGGTAGAATTGGAATAAAAACAACAGAATCTTTTCAGTGTTAAAATAGAGACATGGAAAGAAAGTTCTCTCCAGAATAATCACAAAGAACTGTAGCCTAAGACCAATGAAAATTAGCCTTTCCTGTGCAGCTGTATGAAGAGCAAGACTGAGACTATTCTTGCCTGTAGAGTGCACACTCAGTGCAAAGATCTCAAGGTGCTTTAGAGAATTAAAACCCAATGAATTAAGGCTCAATACAATCCAGAGAGACACAAATGAATTTATATCCCTGTTTTGTAGATGATTAATGAGTCAGAGAGAGGACAAGTGTTTAAAGTCTTGCTTTCAATTTGGAAATGCAGTATTGTATATACTCAGACTGGAGGCTGTACATTGCCTATGCCCTTGAAATAACCTTATTCATCTGCACCTGGAAGTTGTTCTCAATCCACAAAACCCAGTGGGGCTATTTAAAGCCAATTCACAGGTGTCTGAAATTTTACATATAGAGGTGTGAGACTATTTAAAACATACGTGCAGGTGTTTACATTGCAAAGTGCAGGAGCAAGTCTGTGCACATCCAATTTAGGTTTCATGTTGAAAGATGGGGCTACCTTAAAGGAAGTCCAGAACAGGTGACAAGGTTGGCATGTTCCCAAATATGTCAGAAAGGAGATAAACCATACTATAAAGAGCTTATTTTTATGCTATATAAAGTAAATGGTAGTTGCTTGTTTGATGTTTTTTTTTTTTTTTCAAACATCTAGGAAAATATTTCAAAGCATAAAGGTGCATTAGCAAACTACCTGAAGATGATTATGTGTCTGGCATTCTCTCCAGTGTTATGGTTATTGATCTTCTGCCGGAAGGCCTGATTCTCCAGAGCACTGCTCCTGGCTCAGTGGCTTTACACCAGTGACTGATGAGTTCAGGATGCTTTGAAAGCATCTCATGAGGCTCTTGGTGTTGTACAGTCGCTGCTCAGTAGGCATTTCAATACAGTCAGAAAGCACAAAGGACTAAACTGTGGACAGGAGATGAAGTGATTTGCTTAGGGTCACCCAGTCCCAGAACTTAGTAAAACACCACATCTCCCACAGCCGAGCACTGTGTCACATCCACTGCGCTGCACTGTCTTTCCAGTTCAGCACTTCCTGGACACCCGGCTGTCTCTGTTCACACTGTTGGACTGCTGGCAGATCAGAAGTGATCCCTTAGGTAGATCTCAAAGGCAGACAGGAGCAGTCCTGGTAGGCATGGCACCAGTTGCAAGCATGGCTCCTTGAACCAGGTATGAGTTGTTCAAAAGTGTACTAGGGATGCTAATGGCTTCTGGCTACAGAGTTTTTCAGAAATATTATTGCTAGTAGCTGTTTTGTCTAGTTGGAGATGGACAGTTTTATAAGCCAGTAACTTCTGGAAAGCTGTGTGGAGCAGAGCACTGAAATAGGGCATCTAAAAAGACGTCCAGGAGAAAAGTTACTTCTCCCCTGAAGATTGTGGTCTTGTCAAGTGCCGAGCCTGGCACCCTGAGGAAGCAGAAGCACTTTTTTTTCCTGTTTCAGAACCAAAGTGGACAGGCCAGATACCCAGTTGTAGCAAGCCCAAGGCTGAAGGCAGCTGCCTTTCCCCTCAAGTGACACAGAGGACCCAGTTGTGGAGGACAGTGATTATAGGGAGTTACAGCCCTATACACCTCCTTTATCCTGTTTAATCTCTCTCTAGGAAGTGAGAGAAAGAGCAGTACAAATGCTTGATTGTCTTCCGAGTTTGCACACGGAAGAGATAGCAGCAGGGACAGAAGCTTTCTTTGGGTTTGGAAATAGGTTTGCAATAGCGTCCTGCACAGCCTCTGTCCCTGAAATAAATGGGGCAGGTCCCACCAAGAGCAGAGTCTTCTCTTCCTCACCTCAGTAGGAACTGGGAGAGCTTCCCGGTTGGCCATATCAGACATTGTGTGAATTGAGTAGCTTCAGCAGCAGCAGCCAGGAGGAGCTCAGCATATTTTAAGAGGGGTCCCACAAGGGCTTGAAGCCATCCAGCACCTTCAACACATCAACCCTGGATGCCCTCCAGAGCCAAAAAGTGTGGAGTCAGCATGCAAGTGTAAAAATGAAACATATTCAGGCCCTGGAAGGTTTGGCTTGGGTGTGGTCCGAGTTCTGCCTATAGTTTTGGGTCATTTCCTCTTGTTTTACCTAAGCTGCTTTGGCCCATGCTTGGCCTTGGACTCCTCATTCTGAACCTCCAATGCAGGACTTGCAGCACATTTCAAGATATGACTGTTCTGCCTGGTGCTGTTTGCATAGATAGTATCTGGGAGTGTCAGGGCTCCAAGAACAGTGATAGGAGGCATAAACAACTTTAAAAGCAAAATAAACTCTTGCTATCAGAGTCACAAGGCGAGCTGTCCAACACAACATTGGTCTCTGATTTTATATTTAATTTTAGAAGCTGAAACTAAATGTTTTAATTTTATATTATTCTCAACATAATGCTAATTTGCTCCAGATGTCCACTCAGAGCTGAACACTGCCATTTTGCATAGAAAGCATGTGCGTCAGTGATTTATTCCAAATAGCTTCTATTTTACTGCATTTCATTTTATTCTCAATGAGTACTTAACAACATGTTTCTCTTTAAGACTCTTACTTAATCATATGGATATAATTTCTTCAATTTACGTTTTCAGTTCTTTAGTGCGGTGGCCACAGGGTGTTTCTTAACCTAGGAAGATTAAATGCACATGTTGAAAGCTGCTTATATTTGATTTTGAGGCACTTTCATTTCAAAGTCCTTCACGTAAGGTACAGAAGTGATTGTGGTTTCCTGCTAGGTTATGGGATGGAGGTACAACTCTAAGGAAAACCTTGCAGGTACCTTCTAAATGTTGGATAATCATGCATGACAATAACATAATTTCATTTCTTTCAAAACTGTGGTCTACTGAGAGTGTTTAAGACTTTTTTATTGGGGTTCAGGAAAAAAAGAGATTTAATTTTCTTGTCATTCCTGGGCTACAGTTCAACATTTCAATTTAAAACCTATTTCCGTTGAGTTCCATTTCCAGTTTTCCCTCAAAATATTATCTTAGAAAATGTCTTTTATTCAGTTTATTTATTTATTTATTTAGTAGCATATTAAAAATTATGTGAGACAGCTCAATGTGAAACCTTTGTTATTTGAGCCTGGCTCATTCAGCCATTCCTGTACATGGGCTGCTATTGGTCAAGTATGTCAGGAATGTCCTTTGGCAGCGTCCTCCTCGGGAGCTACGTCATGTGTGTAAAGCAGCTCGTATGAACAAGTCGGCATGGATATGAGGCTGATCTGAACCTAGGAAGCAAAGTCCAGGAAAGATTCTTACTCTTCTTTCATTTTAAAGCTGACCCTGCATATGTAGTTTGTAGTAAGATAGCATGCTTTGGCAGTGGTTGTACAGTCTAAGTGTAACACACCAGTTTCCTCAGATACCAAAACCTGCTCTTCTTCCTTTTTAAAAATAATTTCATCCATATAATCCCTTTTCTTCTTAGGCTTTTAGATGGCAACCTATAACCACAGAATCTAAATTTCGTGAGGTCGCATCATTTGCAAGGCTGGTTATTCCCACCTGAAATGGTGTTCATCTGTATTCACTTACATTTTCTTGTTGCATTTTTTTTTAATCTTGGCTTTTCATTTTTCAGAACTAACCTTGCTGTTATTCCACAATTGTATTAGTTTATTACACTGAATTGTTGACACAGCTGGTAGGGAGCTAAGTGCTGTGGTTTCACACAATAAAATTTCAGACAATATGTGTAGCACTTCTTTTTCATACATATCATTTGAAAGCCATATGATTCACCAATATGTGTTATTGTTATCCACCCATGTGGGATACAATCTATTTTAAATTAGTGAAGTGACTTGCTAAACTCCCTGTAAACAATAAGACTGTGGGAAAACATTAAGTGCTATTCAGAAAAGAACATTGCTATACTGCCTTTTATCCAAAGGATCCCACAGTGCTATAGAGACTGAAGGGACCTGGCACTGCTGCCACGCCGTCTGCTCTTCAGCAGAGAGCTCATCTTCACAATAGACTTTAGAAGGCAACTCTGCCAGTTAAAACTGGAGCAGGGTTTGGTGAAGATCATAACTACCCACACTAGTTCAGTGTGCTAGGATGTAGTAAGTCATCGTGAGTGAAAAGTAGTAATGGACTTTGGGGTGTTTGTTAGCAAAATCTTGATTTAACATCTCCTTTGGAGGCTTAGGCACAGAATCCAATATAATCGCTTCACAGGTTGGTGTGCATCAGCCACTGTAACTGTCGAAGCACATGCACTTAGTGCACAGAAGTGTGAGGTAACAGGAGTGAGCTCAGCCTCTAACAGAAGGCATCACATTATATTGGATTTACCAGAGAGAAGGAGCTTAGGTATGGACCATTGCTGCGGCTCAGCTGAAGCGTGGTAGTCATTTACAAAGTGCAAGAACAGAATTGTGTTCTGGCAAACTCTAAAACATGGCTCTTCCAACAACGCCTAATCAAGGCCTAACCAAGCCTAGACACTGATTTGATTTTGGCAAAGCCAGAAAACTGACTTCCTTTAAAACAGGTGGGGTCTTGAAGCCATTTTCCTAGGAATACATCTCACAGATTTTCCTTCATGTAATGAACATGGCCAAGCAAGATGAAATGAAAACACTGCAAGACTAAAATTAATGACCTTGGGTAAAATGAGGAGAAGTTCCTCATTTCTAGGGAAGAGAGCCTGTTGTCTCAGAAAGAGAAGATTATTCTTCTCCATGTTGTTACCCTCTAGCTCTCCCAGTGTAAAGTCACCGCATGGGATTCTGGTGTAGTGTGGCTAGAACAGGTCAGTGGTCGAAGAATGGAGCCATGTCTCTTGAGGTTCTGCTCCACAACCAGGGCACGAGGGAAAGCAGCATAAAGTAACCAACCCTGAGATGACAACAAGCTCCCACCACATTGCACAATCTCTCTTTCCTGGTGGTTCACCAGCAGCTTTTGTAGGGCTCTTTGCCAGAGCTCAGCTCTACACATGCGAGGAAGTGTTGGGCATAATCATGTACATCTTAGCAGATCCCTTGCCTTCCTTGGATTACAGGTTGAGCCCCAGTCTTCATTTATGGATATTCAAATTGGCCCAGCATGGCATAGAAAAGAGCAGGAGCCTATCTGAGCATGGAAAATCCCACCAATTTGTCTACTCCCTCGCCAAGAAGAACTTTGTGCAAAGATTCATCCAGTGTTGAAAATTCCATGCAGCTTGTTGTTAATTTGCAGGGAAACTTTATTCTTCTTAACTGATCTTTAGAAACAACAATTTGATAGAAAAGCTCAATTATGTGCATGTGGAAATGAATACAGGTAGAGTGTGAGAAGGACGCTGCCTTTTAGGAAAAAAACCGCCACCCTATCCAGAACAGGAAAAAACCCAGCAGTAAAGCTATCCACTTTGTGAAACAGATTTTGTGAGGAAAATTAATGATCTATGTTGAACCACATACAAAAAGTTGTATTTGCAACAAAAAACACAGGTGGGTGGAGAGTTACCTTGCTGGTAATTTTCATCTTTTCTAAGAGAGAATTTGGTTGTGGTTGACTAGTTTAGTTAGCTGTAGCCAGCAATTTCCAACTGTAGATCAGTTTTCACCCACAGGATCCTCCTCTGTTTGATCTGCCAAGGACAGGAGCCATGTTGTTAGCTGTGATGACATGTGACAAGCTATGACTGTAAAACATATTTATTTATTGGTCTTGACAAAAGTATGAGCTAGGTTTCCCAGGATTAAAAAAAAATTAGTAGTCTAGGGGATGAGTGAGAAGTTAGGATGGACACTCACTGTTGCCAGATTACACCGTATTTGTTACAGGCGGGGTTTGGCACACGCTTGTCTCAAATCTTCCTGTGACTGGGGACAGACAGAGCACAGACCTAATCCAGGATGTTCATGCCTGTGGTGCATTGGAAACCCTTCCTGTTTATAGACACACTGTTGGCATGTTACAAAGGCAGACTGGACTATGTGCAGATCTTACTCTTCCTTTACTATTCATTAAAAAAAGAGAAAAATATGAAAGAGGGAAGTTTTTCATTTCACTTTTCCATATAAATGTTTGTTAGTGAATACATTCAGAGTATTTCAATTACAGTTGATTCTAGTGTCTGATGCCAATATAACAGCTTAAGATTGTTTGCTTAATTCCTGAATGTGTGCATTGTTTTTAGCAAACATTTTTAATTTATGTTTGTCCTGCCTCTCTTCAAATCTCCCATTGGATTCAGAATGTAAACCAGGACAGGCAGTTTCTCTGCCATTCTCTTTGCAGATGTCTCTCAAAGAATCAGGAGTGAAAAGTGCCCCTACACCGGGTACAAAAGGGTTGATGAATTCCCCAGCATGCATGACTGTCCTACACTGAAAGAGAGCGCTCAACACGTTACAGGAACAGCTTACAGAAGCAGGGTGTGTAATTTTTAATAACTGGGATAAAAACCCTCAGTGACATCTTTAAAATATAAATGCCTTTTCTTGTTTCTTTTATTTCTCGCCCCCCCCCAATTTTGCCTTTTCATCCCTTCTCCTTTCAATTCCATTAAGCTTCATTGTACAATAATGTATCGCAGTGGACTTTTTTCAATTATGTTTTTGATTTTTTCCTCCTTGTTACTATAAAACTCCAGATGTTTTGAGACTTCATGGTTCTCTGGGTATTTTTTCCTTTATTTTAATCTTCTTTTGTAACATGCCACACATGTGGTATTTTGGCCTTTTAAGATGCTATGCTATGCTAATCAGCCATAAGTTTTGGGGAGGGTTTTTTTTCTCTTTTTGTAATGACTTTTTTTTCCTTCTTGCTGTAGTCCTCTCTTTAATTTTTTAATTTTTTTTTTTTTTTAACTGGTTAGTCCACATAAATTGATTGTCTCCTTGTCCTGGGGCTGCATTCATTATCTTAAGCAAATTAATTCTTCACTCCAAACTTGCAAACTGTTATACCTGTAAGTAAATTATAAGCGCCTGTTCCATCTTGCATGTCAATGAAATGCATTCTGTACAGAACTGTTTGCAGTGTAACTGGCCTCCCAGACCAAAAGCAGAGTCTGTTATTCAAAGATGTGACTAACATGTGGGCCAAAATGCAAAGATATAAGCAAGAGCATAGGACAGAATCTCAGTAAAGTTTCAGCTGAGATAGATAGGTTTAAATAGGTGATACGTTAGATGCAAACTGGAATTGAAATGTTTCCTCGGAAAGTGAGGTAAGACAATGACTTACTGATCCAGAGGAGCAAAGTTTTGAAGTATGTGTAGTAAAGTATATTTTTTGTTAAAAAAATCTAAAAGAACTGGAGGGAATAATTTTAATTTTATTTGTGGTTCTTTGCTGGCACAGCTGGAGAGGGTTTTTAATTGATTTTGTTCAGTCTTAATTTTGTCCCCAAAACAAGCAGATCTGGCTTCAGATACTGGAGCAGCAAATCTTGGATTGTGTGGTGTCCTTTAATTTCTAATAGCTTGCAAGCTATTCAAAAAATCCCAAATAAATAATAGTTTCCCAATTACATATGAGGAAATAAAAGGACCGACGTAGATTTCAGGAGGGGTGTCGTCTTTGCTTATTACATGACCGTATGAATTTTGCATTTTGTTATTTAAAATGTTATGTTATTTTTGCCTGCAAGCCATAATACTGCATTCAGTCCAACTGTGATGAGGTTTCAGAACATTTTTTGGTTTCCAAATGACATATTTAGCAAAACCTTATGGCAAAATTTGTGGCTGTCATGCTGCTGATAGTAAGATATCCCCAGCTTCCCTGGTTCATGCTCATATGTTGCAGCAAATAAATGCAAGTACCCCTGTTTTGGCAAATGTTTATCCTACTTGATTAAAGAAGGATTACTAAAAAGAATTTTAAGACTAGCAATGGGGTCTTGCGAAAATGATAGGATGCTCTGATAGTTTCCCAGATATTTGGGGTTTTGCTGGAAAACGTATGGAAAGCTCTGTTTGCTCACTGAAATGCTCACTGAAGTCCCTGACCTATGGGTACTAGAAGAAATAAATCTATGAATGTTTCAGTGCTTTGAACAACATTCACCCCTTTCTTGACAGATGAGAATTTACAATTATGTGAGCAAGACTTTTGAGAAACAAAACATGCCAGTGCTACTTAGAGACAGGCTAAGACTCAGTGCCTGTCCTGATGAGCTGGTCTTCTGCGCTCACTATGACAGCAGACCTTGAGAGATGATTGGCAAAACTCACATTTAATGCCAGATATGCTCAGGAACACAGGTAAAAGAATCTTTATAAAACAAAACCAGAAGCCAAATCTAGGCTGCCTCTGTAATCAGAGGAGAGGGACAGGCACCTACTGAGCAGGATGCGTCCCACTGAACTCTCTTAGCTGCCAACCTCATGCTGGGCAGACCTGCCGTTCCCCAGGGACTTGGGGAGCTCAAACAACGAGGCTGTTCATTTTTTAGACAGTGCAGTGAGAGCGGAGGAATCCCATCTCAGGGAATGGTGGCAGGCAGGTGGTTGGATTTTGCAGCCAGAGAAGTCTGTCTGTGTGTGGAAATCACCTCACATGCAGAATCAGACCTGGTTGCCATTGAAAGCCTCATGACTTAAATGAATCTGTTATTACACTTTGCGTGGGCCAGGTCTGCATTCCTCGTGCACCCATAACTCCTGGTACCGCCAGAGGGGGGTTCAGGAATGCGGACTTAGGGGCTTATAAAATTCATAAAATTGAAATAAAAGAGACAGCCCAAAGTCTTGTTTAATTCAGTGACGTATGCTGATCAAACACCTCCTCCAGGATTTTCAGTGTATTAGTATTTCCCAGTTTCATGTTAATTAGGAAATACACAACCTGTCTAACAGCATAAAGAAAAATGAACTGCTGGTGTACAATGTATTGATGTCAAATGGTTGGCTGTAATTACCCTAAAACTCAACAATGTGAAGGATGTATTGCATTTATACTGTGGCTTACTTTTCTAGATTTTTTCTTTTTCCTGTTTTGAACCTTTTTACCTTTTCTCCTACACACCAGCAATTGTACAATAGTCTGGCTAAAGCCCTAAATGCTTTTTTGTAATACAAATAATAAAACAAGTACAAGCAATTTTTCCCAGGACTGAAATGAAATACCATATGGAAGTGTCACTTTGCAAACGTAAATTGTTCAGACTTCAAAAAAACCCATAGAAATTGGCAGATCCTTTTTCTGTTACAGGTATCTTCCATTATTTTGTTACCACAAAGGGAAAAAAGCAGCTTCTAACAATTTAAATCTGTAAACTGGCTATATGAACTGGAATTCTTTAGGAAGTCGAGAGCTCGGTCCTATGGGTTACTTTTTATGTACACAAATAGTTCTGTTGAGTTTAATAAAACTCCTTGCATGAGTCATGTTACTCATGAGCAAGTATTTGCAGGATCAGGGCTTTACATTGTAGCTACAATAGAGAATTAAAAAATTAATCCAATCAGGAGTTAGCTAGAAAAAACAAAGCACCAAATCAGATATTTTGATTCTTGTGTTGGATGAACCAACTCATGTGCTTAAGTTACTGACATTCATAACAGTTTGGAGCTTTGTATGCCTCCTGCCATGTCCCCAACATTAGACTCAGTGTGCTATAAAACATTGATGCTATTTAAAGAGTAGCGTGACTATTTCCTCCCCTCCAGAAGGGATACATATCCTCACAGGATCTTTTTTCTCCTAACATGTTTTTCAATAAAATTTTCCCAATTTTGTAATCAGTTGGGAAGAAAGAACATTTCACAATGTTCATAAGGCTTGTAGATGTTTTGACCAGACATAAGATTTCCTATTGATAGTACTAAATGCTTTGGAATGAAATGTTTTGGGTTTTCCATCTGTAGGCTGTCTGAAATGTCAGCAGCCAATATGACCTGCTCTTTCCCTTTTAGGTCTATAAATAAAAGGCAGCTTGTTTAACTGATCTTGCAGCACAGAGCAGAGGTGTATATTAATGAGCTTTCTCTAATGGCACACTGGACCTATTTAGCACTACAACTGTGAAAGCTTCTCTTTTTCAGTCATAACTCATTTCCTAAGAAAATGTCAGTTATTGCTTCACCTTATGGTCTGAGCTGTTTAGTTTATAGTTTATTTCTTCTGATCTGTACCACTGACAGATATTGTAGACATGACTGTGATTAAATACGCTTCTGAAAATGGTAAACATTTGATAATATAAACCCTCTTGGGAATATGCTGTTATTTCTGTATGGCTACATTCTCAGGTGCATTCAAAGTATAATGTGGAAGCAAAGAAAAAACATTTTAAGCAATTGCAGTTATTAGATTAAATTGTTTTGTTAGGAAAATTGTGATGTGTTTAGATCACTGTGAGATAATTTAGTGTTTTCATAAATATGCCTTTTAAATGCATGGCATTGCAGCAGTTACACTCCAGTGAGATTTTAGTGTAAAACAAAGATAACATATGTATTTCCATATGGTAGTAAACTAATTTAGTCCCATAAATTTCTACAACATATTTTTTCCTGGTAGAAGCCCTATTCTAAAAGCAGCGGTAGTTATAAAATCCAATAATTGCATCATGCTATTTACTGTAATCATGTGGCATTGTTTTGAGTCTGTGCTCAGATGTGTGTAGCATAGCAGTGTCTGAAGCACACATTAACAATCTCACAATAAAGACAAAAGTAGTAATTGCAATATAATTATTATTTTTATTGATGAACTTGTTTAAGAGCTCTGTTGACATTTACAGACTTTGAGGATCATGCAGTGTTTGTTACAGTTATCCCAGGCATCAAACGTCAACAAAATGTTTAAGATTGTAGGATTAAGCAGTGACAGATTGGGGCCAGATGTCTGGGAGATACTGTAAGTGGCCTTCTCAGTTGATCAAATAGCTCTTACCATCCTAAAGCCCTTTGGAAATTGAACATTTGTTCTTTGTAGTTGAAGCTGAGACACTTCTGGGATTGATGGATCTTACTGGAGGTTATTTGAGAAGGAGAATGAGCACCCCATTTATCCAGGAGTAGTTTTATTTGGTGTATATATAAATATAAATACACTCCAAGTAGCAAGGGTAGGTGGAAGGGTTGAAAGTGCTGGTGAGTAGCAATGAAGCCCAAGCATTGCCTTACAAAGTCATCCTAACAGTTTCCTCAGCAACCCAGTTGAAGTTATCTTGTCCTTGTACAACTGTACAGGTGAGACACTTCCGCTTTGGGGAAGCTGGGTCTCAGCAGTGCTGTCTCCACATGTGGACTTGTAGGGAAAAACTGCAAGGGACACAGTCAGCAGATCCAGCAAGAAATAACAGCTGAAATAGGTTTTCCTGGAGTCCTTCAAAGTGGAGACCTTTCTGCAGCTCTGAGTGGATTCCCTCACCCCCATGCTTGTCAGCTCTTTGCACCAACTCCTTTCCTCCCTCCCTCTCAGGCCTTTCACCTTCACCTTTGTACATCACCTTCCCCTCTTCTCATCACTTGCCAGCAAGGTTCTCACCCTCCTCTCCTTTTCCACTGATTTTCTTCTTGTTTAGCGAACTCGACCTTTAGCAACCCTGCCTCCTTGAAAAGATGAGTGCTGGGTCATATCATTCTCTTTGCTGGTGTATTCTCCTACCTTATGTGTTTAGAATGAATTTATCACAGCATTGCGACTGTCCCACTGTTATCCAGCTTAATAGAGCTGGATAATATAAATAATATAAATTAGGAAATTATAATATGAATAAGAAAAGCCCTTAAAGTCCAGGCATACATGGTGATGGACGAACCTTACTGCTGAAGGCATTAGACCTTTGGATTATATGTTAGTACCAAAAAAAGGCTGTTGACCACAGTAAAAGTATAATAAACCCCTATTTGTGTGATGCTGCTTACGTGGTAGCTCTGAGCATTTATGGTAGGGCCTTCCTTCTCTTCCTGAAGTCCCGATCCAGCATCCAGCAAGCTCTTAAACATATGTGCTTTCATGTGTTTTAAATTAAGCTTGTGTTTAGATGTTTTAGGACATTTGCCATTGGCATTTTTGCTGCTGACATCAATGAGAATGGAGCTGGACCGTTAATTAGTTTGGATTATTCTGCATACTTTCCTACTTTGCATTAGGCTGTAGATATGGGGCTGAAGACTGGTAATCCATTAGAAAAACATTCTGAGGCTCAAGATCCTCCATTCCTGACTGAATAGCTGAGAAATTACTTCTGTGACCTAACAGGTCTTCCAGGCCTGAGACAACATGGAGACAAGAAGGATCAGGTTGTGGAGTGTCACTGTAGTGATTCTGGTGCCAACAGGGTATAAAGCGTCCCAGGGATCCAGTAACAAGGAACGTTGCTATATAATGTCCTTCTGGGCTAGGTTTTTTGATGCCTGTATGCGAGAACCAGAAACTCCTTTAGAGAGGGGAGTGGAGTACATAGAAGGGACTCGTGACAATCAGGGGAGAGTCTGCTCAAGTAGGGGAGAAGGAATGGCACACACGGGGGGACAGCATGAACAGTTGAAGGGGAAAGCTTGGTCTTGCTGCTCACCTGGGATTTGGGTGAATGACGTTGCAGAGCTGCAAAATAATTTCGTAGACTCTAGGTCTGATTCTCACCCTACCTTGTGGTTATATATTGGTGAGTAAAACTGAGAAGAGCTGGTCTACTGAACTGAAAATTAAAGGGATATTAGTTCGAAGGGGATGATACAACACTGTGGACACAACACTAATGAAAGGAGACTGAAGAAAGAGGGGAGGGGAGGGGAGGGGAGGGGAGGGGAGGGGAGAGGAGAGGAGAGGAGAGGAGAGGAGAGGAGAGGAGAGGAGAGGAGAGGAGAGAGGAGAGAGGAGAGAGGAGAGAGGAAGCTGGGAAACAAAGTGGAAACAAGTGATCTTTAGGACCTCAGAACATTAACTCCATTTGCCAGAGACTGGCTTTATGGAATGTCTTACGAGAACTATGGATTTGCCAAACTCTGCTTTATTTTTCATGCACTTCAGCATATTTGCACATTTCAGATTGCTTCGTTCTGAATCCTTTCCAGATTTTTAGTGGTGATTAAGAAGAAAGTTTGTTTCTTTTTAAGCCTTGGTGGCTTGGTCACTTCCAAAACTCCCTTGCCTCCCTGCACCAGCTCGTGTTCAGAGGGGAGTCATGGCCAAAACCCAAACTTCTGAAGCTGTAGACTGCATGTCTCCAGGTGACTCTGTGGATCTATCATTATAGTTGTGATGGGGAAAGGTGGAAATATATACATATCAGATAGTTGTCTGCACACACAGACCCAAATATGCCGTTAAATATCTGCCCAGGGAGTGAAATATTTAGGGCAGTAAAAGCGATAGTGATTCTTTCATGTATGAGCGTCATGGAAAGACAGAAATTTGCAGTCTGCCAGGAAACCCTCTGTGTGGGTTCCTGTGTGTTGCGAGTGCATTGGTGTGCTTAATTTGTAGTGTGCAGAGCTGATCTGCATCCAAAGACAGAACACAGCCTGCAAAATGAAGTGCTAGCTTGAGAATCCAGATCACTTTGTTTACTGTGTTGAGATGCTTAAAAAACATTGGTCTGAGTGGGATGTGAAGGACCTTTGTCCATCAGTAGTTAAAATTGTCTTCGTCAGGCACCAGGAGATCAGGTGCCTCCAGTTTACAGCATCTTCTAGGCTCCATCTGCATCTGCTCTGCCTTCCCATCCCTCTGCCTGCAATGCTGGATGCAACAGCTGAGTCAGAAGATTGCACTCACCAATGTATGTACGAGGTGTGTGCATAACAAATAGAATGTGACAGGGATTGGCAAGACTAATTTCTGTGGTGCCATCTGAGGAACCACAGGTAGTGAATGGAAAGCTGCTGAACAAAAGCCTGACTCAGCAGAAGGAAGTGACAAAGCACTCGCTAATTTTGTGGGGGTCAGGATTTCACTCTTTATGAGCAAGAATCATACAAAAAAATCTGGCTTCCAGACATAGTGGTTTTAAGACACACCTGCCTTCTTTCAAAATTGTTGTTAGTGTTGATATGAAGGTGAATTGGGTTGTGTTTCTCAAATACATTCTTGGACATCCTGAATCATAGAGGAGCCAGGGTTTTAACTGTATAGAGACACTAGGAGATCTGCAGTGCCATGAAGCTGCAATGCAGTGGGCAAAGTATATGCACACCACCACACGTGAGTATGCATGCATAGAAGTATTTGTGCACATGCGTAAGAGTGCATTTTATGGGTTTGCTGATGCATGAATGTGCGTATGCATGTATTTGTGCTCACCTGAGTTGGTTCCCAAAGCCCATCTTAGAGACAGCACCTCCACTGCAGTCACGTGTTGTCTGTAACACTGAAACTTACCAGTGAGCAATGCAAAACACCCTTCCCTTGGCCTAGTAGCTGGAAATTTTAGTTATTTATTCAGATTTAATTTGAAACAGTGACTTTTGTTATGAATGCTATGCAGCGTTTTATTACTGAGTTCTCTAATGAAATGGGTGCTTCAGAAGTCAGAATTGCTCAAGTTACTGGTTGTATAAATGTTGAGAACAGATCTGAATGATATGGCTAGTAAAGAAAAGGGTGCAGAATAACAGCAGAGTTCCTTTGGATTGATCTTCAAATGGATCAGGTCTTCTTGTAATAGTCCGTGCTCATCTGCTCCAGTGTATAGTATTTCAGACATCTGAAACCAGGTTCTTACCCGCCACAAATAGCTTCTCTTGCTCTCTGTAGCAGCTCATTGTTATCGCCGACAGTGGTTCCTGTGCCAATTAACATCTAAGAGAACTCATCAGAACACTTGTTCTTTCTTTAAATTTTCTGTTCTGACACTATGTCTTTAAGCATTCAGTACTTCAGACAGAACGTGTGAGATATTTATAACCCTTGTATTATTATTGAGCTATACACCATGTCTTCAGTGACAGATTAAATGAACAGCACAAAACGTTGTGTTTCATCCATAAATTTCAACAGATGTTTGAATGTTGGTTGATTTATTGCATGTCCAACTTGGATCTTACACTGTTCTCATTGTGGCTGCACATGGTTTATTTAATAGTACTTTACAACGATTTTTTATGACATTTTTCAGTTTGAAGGGTGCAACAAGGCATTTTCTAGGCTTGAGAACCTTAAGATTCACCTCCGGAGTCATACTGGGGAGAAGCCATACCTGTGTCAGCATCCTGGCTGCCAGAAAGCTTTCAGCAACTCCAGTGACCGGGCAAAGCATCAGCGAACACACCTGGATACCGTAAGCATGATTTCATACTGGGAGTTGCACTGAGTTTTCCAATGGTCCTTGTACACAATCTGTTCTGCAACTGGAGGGTGACTTTTCCTTTTCACGAGGAGTGTCTCAGAAAACTCAGCTATAGGCAACTGTACTTTTGTTTTGAATCGTATGTGCTTTGAGAAATGAAAAAGTCTTGATCACAGAAAGGCAAATTCAGCTGTCTTACTCATGCTGAGGAATAAGTTACTCAAGAATAGGTTACTCAGGAATAAGTTACTCAGCAACCTCTCCCATTGTTTTTGTTCCAGTAAGAGGAGGCAGCAGTAGAATAAGGTATAGTATGAGTGAAACCTGAGTCATTGCTGCTGGACTAAACGTGTGTCATTGTCTTGCTTCCTATCCTGTGTTGCTTCAACAAACTCTGTTCTGAATGAATGCAAAAGCAGTTCAGACATCTCAGTGGAAGGTAAATGCATTGGTTTTGGATGTAATTTTGTAAAGGTAAAAATATGTCTGTCATAACTATATGAAATTTTTCAAGTACCCACCATCAGAATTAACTGTAAGAAACAAATTCTTTTCTTATGTACAGTTGGTAGATTCTGGCTCAACTCTACAAGTCTTCTCACTTGTCTTGCAGAGAAGATGGGAGCCTGTCTAGTGTCTTAGGCTCCAATAAAATTAAATCACCATATTATGGAGAAAGAAAGTAAGTAGACAACTTTGTAGACCAGTTAAGTCCTCAGCATAAAGCTTGTAAAGAATAACAGGCAGAGTTCTTCCTTTGTCTTTTTCAAAGAAGTGAATATATGGTTTAATGTTTGGCCAAGTGTTTATGGGGCAGAACTTTTGAGTTTAATTGATATTTACTTTTTAAGCAGTTACACATTTCAGACAGTGCAGCATTAAGGAATGTCTAATGTACATTATGCCTTGCAAAAACAAACAAGTAAGAGAAGCGAGTCAGTCACATTTTCCAAACCAAAGCACACTTACAATAACAATGTTTTATTTATTTGAAAGTCAACCTGAGATATTTGAATTTGTAATTAGTTCTAAAATGCGTCTCTTTTGAAAGTGGATATACTAAATTGGGTGCACAGTTTTCAAACGTAATGGCTTGAATCTAATAGATATATATTTTTATTAGCCAAAGTCATAAATGGAATGCCATTTATTAGTTTTGAAAGAAAATTCAATGGTTACCAAAATAAGCAAAAATTCTTATATCTGTTGATCTGTGCATTATTGAAGACAAATCTCTTAACTTTCTATTTTCTTTTCTTCTCTCTTTATCTCTGTCTTTATTATCTGAAATGCTCATAAATCAGGAAAAAGGTACAGTAATAATTTTCTACTAACTTTATTAAATGTCCAAAAACATTCTCCATGCTATTCTGTTGCAGGTTCTTTAAAACTGTTTCTGTAGTCCTACAACACAGTAACTAACTTCCACTTACCTGGTTTAATTGCAGTCCGATGGTTTAGCTTAGTGTATTGTGTGCTTATGGGAATGTGAAAAATAACAGAGCTACAGGATGGTGCTACTGTCAAGACTGCACGTTGCATTAGCTCAGTAGGCAAAATAACTGCCTGGAATGTCAAAGCAAATAGCCATGAACCTTTTTAAAGGTAGTCAGATTTTCATCTAGTTTCCCTATCACTAAGTTGACTGATTCTATCACTAATTTGAATTACATCAATGATTTGAAAAATACTCTGCTAGTTTTTCTGCTAAGGGATTTGGTAAATTTTCCATAGTTTTTCCTCAGGTGTCAGTTCTCTGTGTTCCAGACACTCTCAATAAATGTGCTTTGCCCTGTAACTTTCTGGGTAGGTGCTGTGTTAGCCTGTAAGGTCATGAATTGGTGAATGATTCTATTATTCCTTCAGAAATTTCCTGCTGGCTGGACAGAGCAGCAATACTTATCCTCTGGAGGTACTTACAAAGAAAAGGGGTTTATATAGACTCCTTATTCCTTATTGAGTGCATTTGGAATTAGTTTTAAAGCTTCTCAATGTAGGTCACTCCATCATTTATCTTCTCCAAAAGGAGAATCTGTAAATCATTTCAGAGACTTACTGGTGTATGCTAGTTTGATCAAGTCTCTACTAAATCATCTGGAAGTAGATCCTTCTCCTAGGTAGAAGCAGAACAAAGGGAATGTATCTGTCCTTGTGGTAAAAAGGGCATGTCATCACTCCTCCAGGAGCAGAGCAACTTGTTTAAAGGACCTCACAGTCACTTCTCCCAAAACCGGTGGGTTTTTTTCCCTTTTGTGCAAGGGAATTAAAGAATGTGACACTGAGGTCATGACAAACCAGTTTTCTGCCTTTGGGAAGACACCAAAAGGACTTACGAGTCCAAGTGAGAAGGCTAAGGTAATGTTGACAGATGAGGCAAGAAAACAGAGCAAAAAGGAATGTTCCGCTCAACTTTAAAACTTTGTGAGCTTTGACATGCAGCACTATTTTGCTATCACTTAAGTCAGTGGTTACTTAATAACAAGTGCCAGAGTCCCTTTGTTCAACTTGGTAATTGCACATTCATTTGGAGGTTGTACTGTAACACAGAGATAGTGTTTCATTTGTTGGGAGTAGGCATAACTAAAAGAACTTGTTGAGGCTTTCAGTCATTGGGACTCCAGAATCAGCGGTTAAATTGGAGCATCCTTTTTTTTTTATTTTCCTATGAGAAGAGTATACTGGAACTGCCTGCCCAGACCCAGATGGTTTTCCCAGGAAAGAGTGCTCATACTGTGCCACATAGAAGTGGCAAGCTCTGCTGCATGCCAAAATCAGCTGGAAAGGTCCTCCCGACAAAATCAACAATAGTGGATTTTTCTTTCTGTATTGACTTGCTCAGATGTTAATGTTCAATGCACGTTGTTTGGTTAGGAGTTATAAAAAGAAAGATATTGCTGTTGCTATTCAAAACAGGAACAAGGTATGAAGGAAACCAAATGTGTGCTATGCCACAAGTTTTGCTCTGCTGCATGTGGAACAGTTGTAAAAACTATGTAAATCAGAACTCAAAACCAGAGCTTCTATATTTATAATTATACTGGTTGATCTCGTGATCATTTTGTCTACTGTAAAGGCTAGAAAAAAAGATGCTCTCAAAACCCATTCAGTTACATCTCATTAGCATTTAATTCAGCCCAGTAACCAATATCCAACATGACAGAATATAGATGTGTCAAGTGCTCTCAGTGCTTGCATGGCATGCAAAATCAGAGCGATCAATGCAGTTCTTCTGTTTGCATCATGTCTGGCTTGTGTACATAGAGGAGACAGAGCAAATCTGGAAACAGCAAACAGAGCAAACAGCTCAGGCTTAACACTGTGTTTCACAGAAAGGGCCATCCTTCAGTGCTCTGTATGCTGATTGTAGAGATGCAGAGGAATATGAAATCTTTTCCCTTTTCTCACATTTACAGAAACCCTATGCCTGTCAGATTCCTGGCTGCTCTAAGCGCTACACCGACCCCAGCTCTCTGCGCAAACATGTGAAAGCTCATTCAGCCAAAGAACAACAGGTGCGTAAGAAGGTAAGACCCACTACACAAAAAGTGACACATCTCCAGATCTCCTTGATATAGTTATTTTTAATTTATCTTTAGTTTATATATTTTCAAATCAGAGTTCTTCTGCAATATTGCTAGAAGAAAACTCAAGTTGAGCTAATTTTCTGTTGGTTTTTAATCACTATTGTTAACCAGTCCACTTCATAGTTTTACACTTTCAAAGCTACTACCCTGTAATTTCAGTTTGCACCACACTTTCTCTCCAAGCTTTTCTTTCCTGTTCATCTTTCATACACAAGCCCAAATTCTGCTGTCATTCACATAAAATGTCCCTGCATTGAGTCCCTGCAATCAGCTAATAAATACATGTTGGCAGATCATCTAAAACACAAATGAAACTAAGCCAGGATACTATGGAAATGTCAGGAAAAGAGCACTTGTAATAGATGAGAATGAAAACCCTCCACTTTTCCCACCACATCTGTATTTTAAATGTATTTATAAATCATTCCAAACCCAGACTGCTAGTTATGTTTTCACTACTATTAGATTCAAATAAGTATTTTGGTTTCTGTGGGCTAAACCCTGAACTCATTATTAAATGGGGATGCTTACGGGCACCAGCCCAGAGTCAGAGACTTGTTTATTACACATTTGTACACACAGTTTGTAAAAAGATGATTGGGACCCCACAGAGCTGGTCTGTGACAGAACAGACTGTGAGCATACTTCAGGCCCAGGAGTGGAAGGGAATGCAAGCCTTAGCAAGCAATTACAATTAGTTCAATAAGCAGCAGTGACGTCTTCCCTCAGCTGCTTCACCACTACCCAGAGCATCACGGATGAGACAGCAAGGCATGTTTAAAGGATGGAGGACAGAGCAGAAATGACAGCCTGGCAAGATAGAGCTAGGGAGCAGCTAGTTTGGAAAAATGTCAAAGGTAAGAACTAGAAGTACTGGAGAGCAAAGAGAGGAACATGTAGAAAGAAGAGACAATAGTAGAACCCAGGTGATCTTAGTTGCAGAATTTTGGATGAGCCACAGAGGAGTGAGATGGATGTCAAAAAGGCCTAATTTTCCTGCTTGAATACAACTGTGATGAGTTCATACTGATTTGTGCTTGTGTCAGCCATGCCCCCTGTCTTACACCCCTTCCCCCTGCTACTTCTCAGCATGAATTATATCCCCTACAGTTTTCACTTGGTTAGATTCACCAATCTGAACTTATGGTTCCCTTTCCTAGGACAGTTGTCTGTCCCCCAATTCTTCCTGTAACCCTTCCCTGTGTCAGGTGCATGCCGTCTGAGTAACAGTTTCTAGAACATCAGTGTCCAGAGTTGTGCACACTATTTCGAATAGTCAGTCAAGAAAGACTCATTACATGTGGAGCTTTGTGCCTGGGAGTAACACTGTTCATACCTAGCACCCATCCAGATGTCTACAGAATCAAGTTGTTGTCTCTGCATATATCAGGTCCTGTCAGAACTCTGATTTAGCCTGGCAGAACTGGAAAGGACCACCTAGTTTTCAAGCCCAATTTTGTATTATCAGGCCATGTGGTTTTACTACAGCTCTCTAGAAGGTTCCACAGGGTGTGCTGTGCACACATCTCCCACACCACAGGTCGCAAAATTCCCAGTGCTTCCCTAGAGCAACCTTTAGGTCTTAATGAGAGTAAGAGTCAGAAAGCCATAGCAGTAATTGGCCACAGAAAGAGGTTGACTGTGGTACCAAAGTCTTTTGCAATAGCAAGATCTTTGCAACAGCAAGATTTTGTTATATGAAATTCTCAGCTGGTTGTGGAAAGCAACCATGTTCCCTGTTCCAAAGGAGAGAACCCTCCCCCATCTTTCCTTCCTGTGGTTGCTGACATATTTCTTGGGGGAGGAAGGAGGGAATTATTTCCTAATACCAAACATGGGTATCATTTGTTCAGCTCTGTGTACTGGGCTGAATGCGTTAACATCCTTTACACCTGGACAAAGGAACAGTCCCCACTGTTATACCCTGTCACCTGCTGAGGCCTATTCCAGTTCTATGGAGGAAGGTGGGAAAAAAACCTAAATCCAAACTTTGCATTAAGGGGCACAAAGTACTTCCTGCATAAGCAGCGGGAGGCCTTAAGCATAGAATCAATACAGGACAAATGCAGTACACACAAATTGCAAACTCAAGCTGCTTGGATGTACCAAGACATCAAATAGCCAGGGTTTCATCTCTCTTAATCTCCTAGCTTGAGGAATTTTCCTGCATGCATATACATATCCTCCCATAGTCTTATCAAGTCTATCTTAAAATAATGTTAGTTCCTTGCCTCCCACACCTTATTTGGTAGACCAATCTAAATCTGCACTCCTCCAGTGGTTTGAAATCATCTTCAGATTTCCTGTCTCATTTAAACATGATAACTTTATGAATACTTGATCCTCTGTCTTTTTTCCTTGAACTTAAAAGGCATCTGAAAAAGCAGCAGATTTAAAGTGCATTTTGATCAGGCTCTCTTAAAAGGGACCAAAGCAAATCTGACTCATAAAGAAATAATAAACCCCACCAAATATTTCACTTAAACATATTATAGGAAAAAAACCCCTTTCACAACTAAGTAAATCTGTGTTATTGAAACGGTGACAGTCTATTTTGAAAAAAAGGGGAAAAGACTGTTTATACTCACTTGCTTATTTTTGGTTATAACTCGGCAAAGGCAGTTGTCTGTTGGTATCAGCTTCCCAGGAGTTCTGAGTGGAAATGACTTAGCCAAGAAAGAAAAATTAAGAGGCTGCTTTGCCCACATGTCTTGGTTGAGATATGCTACCAAAATGTGCCATCTCTGATGTAAAATAAAATGCCTGAGTTTAGACTTACATCAAAGGAATCCTGAATATTTAGTTCATAGCCTAGAAGGTGACTGCAGTGGTAATATTTGGTTGTTCTGAAAGGCTTTACAAGAACAAAATAGGAGAAAGTTAGCTGTTAATTTAGTAGTAGTTTAATTGGCTGCAGATGCACTTTGTGATTCAAACGTTAGATGTTTATCTTGAACCAACAAATGGCTGTATAACAGAATTCTATATAGGTTTGCCTGGACCTTTTGTTTAGAATAACCAAACCCAGGGGAGATCGGTATGCAAAACTGTAAACGTAAAGACAATAACTATTTATTAATGGCTATAGAATATGATGGCTGTTTGTGTAATGTGAGCCCTATATTATGACAAAAGCTTGGCAACATCAGCATGTTTGAAAGAGAATTAGAAATGCTTTTCTTTCTTAATTCTCCTCTCCTGCTGTTTTTAATATGATCGACATTGTGGTTTTCCAGAGTTTGCTTCAGACTCTTTTGCCAAAGCTTTAATTTACATGGAGAACAGCTGACATATCGGTGATACCTCTTACACATTACTGACAGCATATTATTCCACCAGTTCTAATCTGATAAGCACAAATGCTTTTCTTTCTCTATCAAATGTCTTTCCAAGTGTCACAGCTACAAGGTGATGCAATCCTTTTGCCACAGAACCCAAGAAACTACAGAAAGCCTGAAAATATGCAGTTAAATTACTCAGGAAGGTTTGAAGAAACACAGGGTACATTATTTTCTGAAGCAAACTGTTGTTGATTTAAGATTAGCACACTTAACATGTGTGCTTAAGAAAACCAAAATTATCTCTAATTAAAAATACCAAGTTATAGATACATCCTTAATTACACCAAGTTCGTAAGAATGACATTTTGTTCCTTCCTTCTATACATAATCTTTAAGCAAAGAGACATATGAATTTAATTAGAAGTCATTTGGTTTACTTTGAAATAAAATGTTTGTTTTATCCTCCTCTTGTAGCTAAATTCATGTACTGATATCGAACAAGATGTACTAAGTGAATGCTTAGCTATACAACAACTCCACACATCTTCACAACACATTTTGGATGGGAAATGTGGTAGATCTGTAGGTCATCATGATTTAATTACAGGTAAGAATACTTCTAATAAGTATGGTGCTAAATATGTCATGTAATACAGGATTTAAAACAGAAAAGCTTATGGGTCTGATTTGCCACTATGGAAGATGAAAAAAAAAACAAACCAACAAATAAAGTGAAATAATTTTGTGAGTTGTTTGCTAAGGCCTGACTTTTTTTTTTCAGAGTTAGTCAGCCAAATAGCTCCTATTAATTTCACATGAAGGGGGTAGCAGCCCTGCTGAAAGTCAACTTCTATCCATTTGTTCTCTTTTAAAACGTTTGCCTTGGCTTCAGCAGAATGCAGATGCATGGGCTTTGCTAAAGCCAATTGGTGCTCTAGCAAAGACAAAGGCATGCAGCAATAAGGTTTTCCAGCTCTTCAGGAGCTGCAGAAAAGTTGATGAGGATGTGTACTATCATGCACTGTGTGATTATAACAAATAATATGGTGATGTATGAATGGAGCAAAAGCTTGAATTTGAAATGTCAAACATGTTGTTTTAATTATCTTTTCTAGTGTTTAATCTTTCTTTCATTCCTTCTTGTCTGTCTTGTCTGTCTTTCTTGTGGTTTGATCAAGAGCTGGCCCCTTTCAGGGTCTTTAGACTGTTCTATACATTTTATAGGAAGAGAAAAAGATGCTTCCATTCCCTTCTGCTGAAAATAAGATCTAGATTCACAACTTTTGAACCTCAGCAGAGGGTCCTGAATCAGGGATGTAGCAATCTCAGGTTCTTTGTTTAGCCAGCAGAGAGAAAGAGGAGCTCTCAAAGGCCATCAGTTTAATTGTAATCTGCCTCACCCTGTGAAGGCACCCATATCCCTCCACTGATTCTAGAGATTAGAGAAGGGAACTTTTCACTTAGCTGTTTTCACTCTCAAATCTCTTTCTGTCCATGTAACTATGTAGCCCTTTTTCTAATTTTCATATTTATTTTATTCTTGGCTTCAGCAACATCATGTATCAGTGAGTTGCAAAGCCCACACTTTTTTGAAAAAAATACTTTCCTTGATTAATTTTGCATGTGCAACTTTCAGATGATGTTAGATGAGAAGAATATGCACATAGACTCTTACTTGATCTGCTTTGGTGGAACCTACTTTTGGAGAACCATTCATGTTACTGCCTTTGAAACTTCTCTAACTCTGTAATACCCATTTTGGGATAGGATAACCAACACTACGCACAAAATGCCAGACTATGCCATTCGCTTGATTTATAAGCCGTCATTGTCGCGTTTTCTTGTGTCATTCTCTGTCACGTTCCAGATGCATCCCAATATCTTATTCATTTTTTAATGGCAGCTGCATATTAGAAATGGGATGGATATATGGCAACATTTTATATCTAGCACTTTGTATGGTCTGGAGAGAATCTCCAGAAAAAAGGTGTAACAGAATTTAATCACTTTTTCATTCTATAATTGTTTAAATAATAATGCATACTAAACCCAGTTTTGGACAGACTATTCCTAATTTTGGGGCAGGAATGTGGAGTCTGGCATACCGTACGCTATGCCTAGGAGTGGAGGACAGTTTGGATCATAGAAACATAGAACAGTTTGGGTTGGAAGGGACCTTTAAAGGTCATCTAGTCCAACCCCCCTGCCATCGGCAGGGACATCTTCAACTAGATCAGGTTGCTCAGAGCCCCGTCCAACCTGACCTGGAATGTTTCCAGGGACGGGGTATCCACCACCTCTGTGGGCAACCTGTGCCAGTGTTTCACCACCCTCAGCATAAAAAATTTCTTCCTTATATCTAGTCTGAATCTACCCTCTTTTAGTTTAAAACCATTCCCCCGTGTCCTGTCGCTACAGGCCCTGCTAAAAAGTTTGTCCCCATCTTTCTTACAAGCCCCCTTTAAGTACTGAAAGGCTGCAATAAGGTCTCCCCGGAGCCTTCTCTTCTCCAGGCTGAACAACCCAACTCTCTCAGCCTTTCTTCATAGGACGAAGTCTTCAGATTGCAGAGCAGAGCCAAGGTGAGAAACAAAAAGGCAGGGATACCATTTTTGAAGACTTTACTTTCAAACTTGGTCAATATTAGAAAATGTTCAGTTCAATTAAAATCCAAAATTATTCATAAAATGATTTAGCTTAGAGCTAAATTAATCTATCTTGATTTAAGATGCACTTTATCTCTTTCAATTCCACTGTGGAGGAGAGGCTTGACTTGGTATTACTAAATATGTTTTAAATTGATTTAGTAACTGAGTACGAGCTTTCCAGACAAACCCTAGCTTGCTTCTGTTGAGGCTTAGAGAAATCCAGTGGTAAACTGGGATTAGAAAACAAAAATGCCTGGTGCTAGTTCCCCTGCACCAAGGGAAGAGCTGATGCACTTTATTAATATAGTTTGCTTTGTAAGAGCAAAGTAATAAATTACTAAAAATTACTTAGGCAAGAATCTCCTGCATTTTTGCTCACTCCAAATCTTAAAAATAAAAAATGCATCCTGCTTGACATCTCTTCTCCTTTCGAGTTCAAGTTGCACTAAAATGTTGGAATGTAACTGGTGAACAGAATGGAGTAGAAAGGGAAATAACCCATCATTCTAACACTGTTCCCCTGGGAGTCTGCACTCATGGTTTATATGTGGCTCCTTGAAAAGTGGCAGAAAGCTGGAGGGACTTGGGGGGATTATTTCCATTCTCTGCCTTTGTCATCTGCATTCTTAAGATCCGTGAGGGCAGCACACTGGTCTCTGCTCTCCACCCTTGACAGTCTGGCGTAGCTGAAGCATGGCTTGGCCTCTCACTTCCAGGCAGGACAGGAAAGACCAGTGACATTTCCCTCAGAACAGGCTGCACTTAAGAACCTCAGAAATAGCCTCAGATTTCAAGTGACAACAATAAAACAGGAAAAAAGTTATTAGCTTACAGATAAACAGACCATCCCTAACCTCTCAGTGTCATTTCTGAGAATCTCTTGCGAAATTAAGGATTTTATCTATCAATAATACTGGCTTTCTCTGATATGATTTCTTTGCTGATTATATCAATCCATCACCAGGAAGTTGTAAAAACCCTAGTAAATCTTCCCTGATACTTCCATTGGGTCATCCCATATGAGACCCCATCACATGAAAAAGTGCCAGGGAAAATAAATCAAGATTTGAGACTGTTTTACAGTGAAACAGAAGTTGTATCATACTATGTGTAGTACAATTCCATAGGCAAAACTGTTCCTCTATCATTATTTAGGGCATATAAGCTAAAGTGCTGATCCTTACAGACTTAAAGCATAAGGACATTCCTGCTGCCACCTATAGTCTGCAATGATTGCACATTTGCTCTTTCAAATAAACAGAGGTAATATTTCTGGAGAAATCAGCTATAATACTCTATATAGGATATATATGGATAAATACAGTATATGATGTCCTCTCGATTCCACTTGAAAATATGAAAATGTTCATGGTTTGGGTTTTTGTTTTGAGTTTGGGTTTTTTTCCCCCCTTTTTTTTTTCCAAAGAAACCACATTATTAATGTGGAGAGCTCTGGGCTTTAGGGATCACTTGGATTCCTGGAGAGTTTCAGTTTTGTCTTTCTCCGAGTTAAAGCACATTTTAAATATGTCAGGGATGAAAGCCAATCACAGAAAAAATGAAATATTTAAAAAGCTCCCATCCGTTGTCTCTGACTTCAAAGCAGGTTTGCGCTTAGGACTGGGTAAGAGAGTGAGCAAAAGAATGTTTTGCAGTCAGAGGAACCCGTTGTTTGCTTAGATCTTCCTCCTTTTTCCCTCCTCATAACTAAGGTGCTTCATGGCTGCACTCATTCAACTCTAGCTGTGCCCAAGAGCTCGTATCACTCTCCCTGCAAAGGAAGTGTCTCCATTTAGGTAATTCCACTCAAGCATTTTCTCTGGGCATGTTTTATTATTGTTTTTCTGGTCTTAGTTAGCATCAAGCTGGGGGAAAAAAAACGCTGCTAGTCACAGATGCTCAGAGTACTGTTTTGGCAACAGATGTTAAGGTTAAAGGCCAAGTCATTTAAAATATTGATTGATTACATATATTTACAAGCTAAGATGGTCAATGCGTGAAGAGGCCCAAGGTGCACAGTCCTGAAGTGGTTTGCACTTGCAGGAGTAGTCATTCATAACAGCTCCAAAGACTTCTGTGTGACTTCAGGTATTCAGAATATTATAGCTCATTGCTTAAAAAAAGGAAGAAAAACTGTAAAAGAAATGAAATTTTAGAAGTATTGAAAATTATACTGAGACTGGAATACCAACTGCTCTTTCCCCCTTGACTTAGAATCATAGAATCATAGAATCATTAAGGTTGGAAAAAACTTCTAAGATCATCGAGTCCAACCGTCAACCCAACACCACCATGCCCACTAAACCATGTCCCTAAGCGCCTCATCTACACGTCTTTTAAAAACCTCCAGGGATGGGGACTCCACCACTTCCCTGGGCAGCCTGTTCCAATGTTTCACCACTCTTTCAGTAAAGAAATTTTTCCTTACATCCAATCTAAACCTCCCCTGCCGCAACTTGAGGCCATTTCCTCTCGTCCTATCGCTTGTTACTTCGGAGAAAAGACCAACACCCACCTCGCTACAACCTCCTTTCAGGTAGTTGTAGAGAGCGATGAGGTCTCCCCTCAGCCTCCTTTTCTCCAGGCTGAACAGTCCCAGTTCCCTCAGCCGCTCCTCATAAGACTTGTTCTCCAGACCCCTCACCAGCCTCGTTGCCCTTCTCTGGACACGCTCCAGCACCTCAACGTCCTTCTTGTAATGAGGGGCCCAAAACTGAACACAGTATTCGAGGTGCGGCCTCACCAGTGCCGAGTACAGGGGCACAATCACTTCCCTACTCCTACTGGCCACACTATTTCTGATACAGGCCAGGATGCCATTGGCCTTCTTGGCCGCCTGGGCACACTGCCGGCTCATGTTCAGCCGGCTGTCGACCAACACCCCCAGGTCCTTTTCCGACAGGCAGCTTTCCAGCCACTCTTCCCCAAGCCTGTAGCGCTGCATGGGGTTGTTGTGGCCAAAGTGCAGGACCCGGCACTTGTCCTTGTTGAACCTCATACAGTTGGCCAGGGCCCATCGATCCAGCCTGTCCAGGTCCCTCTGCAGAGCCTTCCTACCCTCGAGCAGATCAACACTCCCGCCCAACTTGGTGTCGTCTGCAAACTTACTGAGGGTGCACTCAATCCCCTCATCCAGATCATCAATAAAGATATTAAACAAGACCGGCCCCAGTACTGAGCCCTGGGGAACACCGCTCGTGACCGGCCGCCAACTGGATGTAACTCCATTCACCACAACTCTCTGGGCCCGGCTGTCCAGCCAGTTTTTGACCCAGCGCAGAGTCCACCTGTCTAAGCCGTGAGCCGCCAGCTTCTCTAGGAGAATGCTGTGGGAGACGGTGTCAAAGGCCTTGCTGAAGTCCAGGTAGACCACATCCACAGCCTTTCCCTCATCCACTAGGCGGGTCACCTGGTCATAGAAGGAGATCAGGTTGGTCAAGCAGGACCTGCCTCTCATGAATCCGTGCTGGCTAGGCCGGATCCCCTGGTTGTCCCGCTCATGCCTTGTGAGCGCCCTCAAGATGAGCCGCTCCATAATCTTCCCCGGCACCGAGGTCAGGCTGACAGGCCTGTAGTTCCCCGGATCCTCCTTCCGGCCCTTCTTGTGGATGGGCGTCACATTGGCAAGCCTCCAGTCTTCCGGGACCTCCCCCGTTAACCAGGACTGCTGATAAATGATGGAGAGCGGCTTGGCGAGCACCTCCACCAGCTCCCTCAGCACTCTCGGGTGGATCCCATCCGGCCCCATAGACTTGTGAGTGTCCAGGTGGCATAGCAGGTCATTGACTGCTTCCTCCTGGATTACGGGGGGTTCATCCTGCTCGCCGTCCCCGTCTTCCAGCTCGGGGGGCCGAGTACCCTGAGGATAACTGGTCTGCCTGTTAAAGACTGAGGCAAAGAAGGCATTGAGTACCTCAGCCTTTTCCTCATCCTCAGTGACAATGTTCCCCCTTGCATCCAATAAAGGATGGAGATTCTCCTTGGCTCTCTTCTTGTCATTAATATATTTGTAAAAACTTTTTTTGTTGTCTTTAACGACAGCGGCCAGATTGCGTTCTAGCTGGGCTTTTGCCTTTCTCATTTCTTCTCTGCACGACCTAACAAGATCCCTGTACTCTTCTTGAGTCGCCTGCCCCTTCTTCCACAAGCGGTAAACTCTCCTTTTTTTCCTGAGTCCCAGCAAGAGCTCCCTGTTCAGCCAGGCCGGTCGTCTTCCCCGCCCGTTCTTCTTACGGCGTACAGGGACAGCCTGCTCCTGCGCCTTTAAGACTTCCTTCTTGAAGATCGTCCAGCCTTGCTGGACCCCTTTGCCCTTCAGGACCGTCTCCCACGGGACTCTGTCAACCAGCGTCCTGAACAGGCCAAAGTCCGCCCTCCGGAAGTCCATGGTTGTGGTTTTGCTGCCCCCCCTCCTTACTTCACCAAGAAGCGAGAATTCTATCATTTCATGGTCGCTAAGCCCAAGACGGCCTCCGACCACCACATCTCCCACCAGTCCTTCTCTGTTTGTAAACAGCAGGTCGAGCGAGGCACCTCCCCTGGTAGGCTCAGTTACCAGCTGTGTCAGGAAGTTGTCTTCCACACACTCCAGGAACCTCCTAGACTGCTTCCTCTCTGCCGTGTTGTATTTCCAGCAGACGTCTGGGAAGTTGAAGTCCCCCACGAGAACAAGGGCTAGCGATTGAGAAACTTCTGCCAGCCGCTTATAGAACGCTTCATCCGCCCCTTCATCCTGGTTGGGTGGTCTATAACAGACTCCCAGCAGGATATCTGCCTCGTTGGCCTTCCCCCTCATCCTTACCCATAGACACTCAACCGTACCATCATCACAATCGTTGAGCTCTATACAATCAAAACACTCCCTAACATACAGGGCCACCCCACCGCCTCTCCTTCCTCGCCTGTCCCTTCTGAAGAGTCTGTAGCCATCCATTGCAGCACTCCAGTCGTGAGAGTCACCCCACCATGTTTCTGTGAGGGCGACTAAGTCATATCTCTCCCGCTGCACAATGGCTTCCAGCTCCTCCTGCTTGCCGCCCATGCTGCGTGTATTGGTGTATATGCACTTGAGCTGGGCTATCAATTTCGCCCCCGGCATCGGCACACCACCCCTCGGCTCATCTCTAGCGAGCCTGGTTTTATCCCCTTCCCCCTTCGAACCTAGTTTAAAGCCCTCTCAATGAGCCCTGCCAATTCATGAGCCATGATCCTTTTTCCCTTGTGAGACAGCTGGACTCCGTCTGTCACCAGCAGGCCCGGTGCCATGTAAACCTCCCCATGATCAAAAAAGCCAAAATTCCTCCGACGGCACCAGCCCCTGAGCCACGCGTTGATCAGGTGTGTTTTCCTGCTCCTTTCAGTATCCTTCCCTGCCACTGTAGGGATAGAGGAAAACACTACCTGTGCTCCCGATCCTTGAACCAGTCGCCCCAGTGCCCTGAAGTCCCTTTTGATCGCTGCAGGACTTCTCTCCGCAACCTCAATGGACTTCTTCCATTGTAGAGGCACCTAGTGTTCCGGGCAAAGGGATCCACGCAGCAAAGACAGCATTTCTCTCCCCTCAAACAACTCTTCCTTTCTGTTAGGGCTTGGCAGTGGGAAGGATCTTACACACCCTCATATCAGCAGATACCTCCTGCTTCCCTGAATAAGGCAGTTCACTCTCTCTCTTTCCTGATAAACTGCCACTGCCAATATTTCCTTCTAAAAGCACCATCTTTGGGCTTAAAACCCATGAACATACCATTAGGTAGTCATGGGATCAGAGTGACAGCAGCTCCAAACTTTGAGTGTCTTAAGTCTGGAATAAAAATATGCCTATCAAAACTTTTTACAGTCAAAATGAATTGCAGTAGCAGCATAAATGGCTGATAGCTGATAGCATTCATAGTGCCTAGTATAGTACACCCTGCACAGTGCCCATGACCAGGGAAAGGTCTGTCCCTCTGAAGGAAGTAAAGTTAATGTTTTGTTGGAGTGCCCTTGTTTTGCACTGTGTAAGATAAATAACTTTTAACTTTAAAGAAGTATCAATTTGGTTCTCAGTAACTCAACAGAAATGACTAATGTCTCATTGCAGACTCACATGGAATCTCACAGTAAATCCCATCTTCCATTGTGTGTGCCACATGGCCCCCGAAGTACTCTTAATTACAGGCAGACACCCCATGCAAGCAAAGCAAGTAAACAATAGGGTTGATTCTTTGTCTACATTGGCTCGTGTTTCAGCTTTCTCACTATCCAGAAGCTTCAGGGGCAGATGCAGCCCTCATCCAAATGGTAGGCTGTGCAGTCTCAGAGCCTCACCACCAGGCCCAGGAGCACACATCGCTGTGTCTGATGCCAGAGCAACCTTGTAGCTCCCCCCGTTCCTCCCACTAGCCCTGTGTCTGAAGGATACACGCCATACAAATCAGGACTCTGGGTTTAGTCTCATTTCCTTAGGAAGCAAGGCTTATATAATAATTTTGCTCGCCTCTCTGTCCACATGTGTGTCAGTCCCCTTCCTCACAGTATTTTTTTAAATCCATTAGCCAAGCTCAACCACATCTGACAAACGCCTCAGAGATAATTGTGTTCTGACAAGTTTCATTAATACTGGCAGCTGGATACCAGAGAGTGGCACCCAAAATTAGTATTCCCACTGCGGGAGAGGCAGGCAGGGCTCAGCTGTGACACATGCTGCTTGGCAGCACGCAGCACACGTGTAGCGCCACATTTGTCAAAGTGTCACAGAGGATATGGGGACAGCTGGGTTTACCCTGACATGCTTTAGCCTATGTTGCGGTGGGCTGCTGATCTAGCAATGCCATGGAGAGGGGCTGTCGGTGTGAGGGGAGCCAGTGGCTTCTGGGGTGAGGCAGCACAAGCTGTGGTATGGAAGGGGGGTCAGGGGATGTTGTGGTAAATAAAGATGTAGGAAAAGGAAAACTCACTGATGAACAAACCCTACAAGCCTCAGCACACATACGCTCCAAGCAGGGGCCTTTTCCGGAGAAGGTGTGATCAGTAAGTCAAAAGATGGATAAACTGACGGTGGATGGAAGAAGCCCTACTTTAAATAGGAGAGGAGATCCACAGCAATACATCTTTTCAAGCGCAAGAGTAGGCAATGGGTGTCCACCCTAGTAGTTCCACAGCTGGGTAAACTCCTCTGCATAGTGGTTGGGCATGGCAAAAACCCGGGGTGACAGGGATTCTGGTTTCATTTGCTTTTCTAATGGGGTAGGTTTGAGTGCACGGGATCATGCAGGACTCGTCTCCTGGACATATGGATGTGTGGGGTGGGTTTTTTTAACATTTTCTTGCTTCTCTAGAGGGGCAAGCTGATTGTAGGTACTCTGTTACTCTTTCTCATCCACCTCAAGCAAAGAGTTGAACTATCATCAGCAGCTGAGACAGTATGGAAGGGGCCAGGAGACACCTCTTAAACATTCATGAACTGTTCAGGGGTGGGATTGTAAGATAAAACATTTGAGTGTGTTTATTGGCCACCACACTGTTAAAGCTACCTTTCAAGGGTTTTTGAGCTTTTTGGGCGAGTTGTTGACAGCAGCCAGTAATAGTCTGCTAGCCTTAGAGAGCATAAACATCTCTTTTTATGTTCAGCAGTTTCCTCTAGGCTGTGCTGCCAATATACCTGAACTGTGTGTTGTAGGAAATACAGCTGAAGTGTGAAATGACACTGTACAGTCAAGGTCAAATTGGTATTTGGCTCATCTTCCAAGCCTGATAATGAATGTATGAACAGTAAGGATTTGGGGGAAGTGGAAACTATTGTATTATAAAATGGACTGAAGCCACCAGTACAAAAATGACATTTTCACAATGTAGCATCCTAGCTACTGACTTACTGTTATCAGAAGAGGCTTTGACAAATAAATCCTAGCATCACCTGGGAACATCTGACTTCTTAAAGCCCCTTCTGTCTGACTTTCAGTGCAGAAAGCAAGTTGGTTTCACTGGCTGGTTGACAAATGTTCTGTCTACTGGGAGACAGAGATGATGTGGTTCATTTTTGTTGCTTTAGATCTGTCAACAGCTGAGGACTCATTGTTCATGAGAGGTTTTTGACTCATCTGAAGTCCCTGACAAAGGTGGCTGGAATCTTGCCTTAGTGGTTCTGCTCTTCAATCACACAGAAACAGATGCTGACATTCAGCCGTGTCTTATCCGCCCAGAGGGCTGTCACACATTCCCCACGGCTCCAGATTTTCATGATGCTTTCTGCTTATTCCATGTCACTGTGAGAGTTTGGGAGGAGTGCCGTCTAGAACCCTGTCACTGACAGTGGGACACGTCCAAGTATAGCTGACACACAGCTCTCTCTTCCTGAACGTGTAGCTCTGCACACAATGAGTGGGAGAGGAAAGGTGAATGCTACAGGAGGAGAGAAGGCAAAGAAACTAGGCCTCAGAGGGGGTGTGGGGTCTTCTGTGCTGTATAGCTGGACACTGTGGGAGCCGGCAAACTTAATTTGCTCCCCACAGCCTTCAGAATACAATGTGAGTGGCTGCTCTAATCCTCCTCTGTGTGCAGATTCCCTGGGAGGCATGCCCTGGTGGACCAAAACTCTGGGAGATGTGTTGTAGGCAAGCTTTAAGAAGAGGAGAAGGGCAGAGAAACTGAGAAAAGAAGGACTAGGCTTTTCCAAGAATTGCACTTACTAGAGGCCAGTCCTTTTTTCCTCCTGCCATAGGGTGGCATTTGCAAACAGTGTTTGTAATGCCAGGCAGCAAGCACTTCTGCAATCTCCCCTCATTGCAGACGCCTGCCCTCAGTGCAGCCTTCATGCCAAAAGTCAGTGTCAAGGCCCTGACCCCCATATAGCCTAGACTGTCTTAGTGCATGGCTTACTCTTTAGAAGGGAGACTATAAGAAAAAAAACTTAATCCCAGCATCTTAATCCAAGAGTCTTGGGCAAAGCTTCCTCAACAAAGTATGTGCTTGAGGGCTTGACAGACACTTGACTATTGGTGCCCAACTTCCATGGTAGAGGAGAGTAGCCAGCGTCCTTAAAAAAAAATAACATCAACACTCCTTCAGTACCTCTGTGTACTAGAAGGCAGGGTGAGAGTCCTGCCGAGTCCTGCCAGATGCTAGGAGGAGTGCTTACAGGTCTGCAGTCACAGCAAGGAAGAAATGGACCACCTGAGAGGGTTGGAGGAGAGACACACACACATCAAAATACCTTGATACAGCTTTGAGTGCTGTTCCAAGCACAGCAGTATTCACTAACGTACTGGATCTCTGAGTAGGTGACTCCCCCTGGCAGTATGACTCCCCCAACAGAAGTGGGCTGCTGTGTGTTTGTGTCTCAGGGTCGGGTGGGGGATAGGGAAGCAGTTGGGGACGCCCAAGGACTTACTTGGATGCTTCTTTCCTTGCTTATTTTATTTTGCAAAATGATGTGTGTTCACAGGCATGTACAGTGGTTCCAGCGCTAACCATAATGGTCCCTCACCAGGTATATTGCCGCCTCCCCATGACATCCCTTCAAGACACCATCCACTCGACTCTACCCTTTCTAGTCCACATCACCATCAGTCGCCGTTGGAGAGTGCCAGGGAAGGGTATGTGTATGAAACATGCTTGGCCTCTGTCAGGCATGGTAATGAATGATTAATTGTTTATTTTACTTTGCATGGATGCTGTTCAAATGAAAAACACTGGCTCAAACTAAGCAATTGTGTTTGTTTTAGAATCATAGAATAATTTAGTTTTGAAGGGACCTCAGAAGGTCATGTCATCCATCCCCTGTGCAAAGCAGAGCAAACTTTGACATTACTATCAGGTTGCTCAGGGCCTTGTCTTATCTTCAACAAAACACACTGAGATATTTTTTTCTTCATAGAATGCAATTGCATTTAGATTTTTTTTTTTTAAGTTCTTCCTTGATGACTTCCTGTAGTTTTGGATAAGTGCAGAGAACTTTTCTCAGCTAAAATGAGAAATCTCTCAAAGGGTAAAAACCCAAACTATGACTCACTCAGAAATAAGGCAGTGTTTGCCTTAGTAAGACTTATTTTGTGTCAGAACGGCAGGCTTTCTCATTTCCTTGCTCTCTCATAAGATTTTCTGTAATACATCTCTCAGCAGCAGGCACTAACCTGTAAGCTTCTAATCAGGGAAGGGTATATTATCACATTGATTGTATAGATTGCATTGCTACAGTATGGATTGTATTGCATTGCTACAGTATCTGATATTTCTAAAGCACCATTTGCTCAAGGATCTCATAACATCTTCTCAACAGTAAAGAACCTCTGTAAGCCACAACATTCTGCTTTGATCTTTTTGCTTAGATTTTTTTTGGTGCCTAGCCTCATGCAAATTAAACATCAAACTTACAGTTTTTCTTCCCAGCACTTTTGACAGGGAAGGAACGCTGACTTTGCTTTACTGATGGGAACTTGGGATACAGAGAGATTAAGAGATTTTCTTTCCTAAAAATATGTTGGGGTTCTTTAGCAAATACAGCAATTGAATGTTGAGTTTTCCCATCCTAGTCCAGTGACTGACCCATCCCTTCTTTTATATGGGGAAAGGAAAGCCCAGAAAGTTTTTAATTGTATGCTTTAAGCAAAGGGCAGAAGGCAGAGTGTATGTGGCATGGAAGGGGCATGGTAAGGAGAATTACACCTGGAAGAGTTGAAGAACAATCTGATTGAGGAAATTCAATTAGGAACAAATTAATCCATTTTTTTTCTTAATTGGGGAATGAATGCTGTAGCAACCTTAGCTTCTATACCCTGTTCCTCCTTCAGCCATCTCTTCTGACCTATGCCAGTAGCAGGTACCAGTGCCCCCTCCCAATGTATGATGCATATCTGCCCATCATAGGAAGAGATTTACCCCGTCCCCATCACATAAGATGCCTGTGCCCAACCCTTCTCCTTCCCTGCCCTGCCACCCACATTCTCGACCTTGTATTTCCTGTTGGCAGACCCATGCCCATGGCAGAGTCATGGCCAACAGGAGGCATTGGGCATGCTGATTTAGATGGAAGTTATACCAGATAAATATGAAGTTTTCTGTAGCAGAGAAGGCAGTGAGCAGAAATAGGAGGAATGGAGACAGACAGTCCAAAGTGAAGGTAATCCACGAGCTATTCTTTCCCTGTAGAATGGGACTACTTGAGGCTGGGGGAGTAGGATCCCTTCCTCTCACCACTCCCCAGTGTGCTGCTCAGTTGTTTCCTCTTTGAGTTGGTTCCTAGGGGAGTTAAGGCAAAAAACCCCAACCAAGAATGAAATAAAGTAAGGATATACTATGGGAAGGATTTAACAGGCTGTCAGTAAGGTGGATTTGTTTCGAAGGCACTTCACATTCTGGTACTGTTAATAAGAAATGAAAGCAAAGACTTGAATGAGGGCAGCAGACAGTTTTCCCATTTGAGGGGTCTGAAGCTCCCAGATGAATTCTCCTTGCTGCCCCTCGTGTCTCCATTCCAGAGTACGGCACTGCTCTTTCAGCAGAAACACCGTGCTGAGTGAGCTGAGTTTCTCACTGAGCTCCTTCTACAGACATTTTGATCATTTGCTTAGGCCAAAGTTTACATCAGAATCGTCTCTGCTGTTTTCAGTTCTAGTGGAATAGGTATTCTTTCTCAGAGGAGACAACAGTGCTGATTTATTTTCTCAGTGCTTATATACCTAAGTAATGTGAAGTCTTTGCAGAAACACCATAGTTAATATCCTATGACAAAATATAAGAGTGAGATGATAACAGATTTCTAACCATGAACCAAACATCAGAAAATGGAGAGTGGAATGTATTTTTGAAGAGTTATTTTAAAACAGGGTATCTAGTTTCATGACATAATTACTTGGAATCTTTCAGCACCTCAGATACCATTTTCTAATAATACATTCAGCATTGTCATACCCAGTCCAAGATCCTTTTGCTGTATTTAATTGTTTATGCTTACATTATTAATGACTGCTGAAATAAAGCCCATACGTGACATTTTAATTGCAAGTACAGAAACTTAGTGTGAACTAATAGTCCTTGAATTTCATTTAGCACAGTTTTGTTTAAAGCATTCATCCGTTTAACTGGGCAAAATCACTTAATAATCTAATGCTTGGAGCCACTGAATTACAGAACTGTTACACCTTTGCCAGTTCATAGCAGTATGCCATTACTCATATAAAATATATATGGTTTACAATAGGAAAGAAACACCTAACACTACCTTTCTTCATATTAACTGCTCCAGCTTTCTGGCACACATATAATGTTTTGCCTCATTTGTCAGCTGTCTCAGCATTCATGTTTAAGTAAATGCGAAGAATTTCTGTACTGTGAATCAGTACGATGACAAGACTGGATTGCATAGTTTAAGTCTGTGGAATGAACCAAATGATTACTATCAAGAAATCTAATTACTGAGTCATCAAATACGGAAGATGCCAAAAACTACATGAGGCAGAGTACAAACAGTCTACTCAAGTTTGACATAAGATTCAGAATTTGATTTAAAGGCTTTTTCTTTTTTTTTTTTTAAAGCCCTATGTTATACCATCCTTTGCCAAAGTCAATACCAAGTGCAGCAGTCAATTTTCCCAAATGGTTTGCTAAGACATTTAAATAGTTTGACAAAATTATCTAATTCACTTGAAAATGTTCTAACGAAATCTGACTTCGTTACCAAATGTATTTATACTGGCTTTATACAATATGGAGAGTATTTTTTCAAATTCTGGTATGAAGTGTATGCTAGACCAAAAAATTTTACTTATATTGATATTAATTAAACTAAAAGTGTGTGACTGAGAAATATTTTGGCATCCAGAAAGTGAGCTTGTCATGATCCAGGCTTAAATATATATTTATTTTTTATTTCAGGTAGCAAAGGTTTATTTTAGCATTTCTTGTAGCATATGCCATTTATAATGTCTAACTCGGTTTCATTTTGCCCATTGCAAAAATAGTCTACTTTGATTTGTAGCAGAATGAAGACGGAAAAACAGCTTTTAGTATTAAATCTTAGGTGGATGTTGCACTTGGCTTTCTACTATTTTTTTAGCTGTTATTATCTAAGTAATCTAAAAATGTACTTAGTTTCATTTGTAAACTATCTCTGTAAATTCCAGTTTACAATATTCAGTGTGATAAATGATCAGCTTAAATGAAACTGATATGACTAAAGTTAAGTGAGTTTGAGTGGTGGCACCAAGTTAGGGATTTGCACCAATTTAGTGTAATGACCTAACAAGGTCACTTTGTAGGATCTGAACACGGTCCCTCTATATGTGACTGTGAGGCCCTCTGTCATTTGTGTTGCTCATAACAAACAGCACTTATGTTCTCAAAAGAAGCAGGGGGTACTGACAAATAATAACTTTACTGGGAAGGTGATGTGTCTCCAAGGGAAAGGAAAGTGAAACTATTTTTTTATATTCCTGTGGAAATTTAGGTCATTTCTGCTCTGTAAACACAACAGTAAATGAAGAACCAGTGGGATTAAGAAATCTGTGATGTCCATAGGTGATGATTAATGAGAACTCTGAATCCAGTCTTGTGAGCCTTTAATATAAAGGATTAAGTAATCAAGGTTAGAGGAAGGAGCTTACACAACTCTCTTTTGCCCGGGCTTCTCACCAGCTAACTGCAACCAGTTCAAACCATGTTCCAGACCCTGCTGGAGAGCCACTTACCCATACAAAATCACAAGAAACAGGACTTAATAACAATCAGGTGAAAAGAGACATTTTAATCAGGCTGCTTAAACATCAGAATTTGTGTTTGCTTGCTTCTTAGCACCTGTTAATTCAAATACCACAGAAATACTTAAATGTAAAGAGATCTCTGTTAAAAATTTAGTCCTTCATTTCTCGTTATGTAAAGCAACACAACATATACAGACCCTCCCTCGTCGCTCAACCAGGGAGCACCAGATTTGAAATTCCTGATATTTTTAAGGTTGAAAACAAATACACAGGATAAAATCTTGTGTGTTAGATTTTTATTTGTACTACTACCATGTTATACTTTGGCAATAAGAGACTGTAAGCCAGCTCCTACCCACATTTCAGCCCTGTTAACATACATTGCCAGGACCCTATCAGGTGCCTCCATTTCAAAGAAGAATCTGGCCCAGCCCCCCTACCTGCTCTCAGTGAGCTGCGGAGCTGGGAGAAAGCACCCTCCAACAACCCCACCTCTCTGCTCTGCGGGATTGTTTTTGGCTTCAGCTGTACCGGTAGATGATGATTGCATACAAAGGGTTTGGTGGGTGGCTTGCTCATCAGATGGTACCAGACTCAAATTCTTTCACTGTTGTTTGCAAGCAGCTAGTTTTCTGGAGCATGACTGTTTCTGGGATAAGATTTAAGAAATTGCCCCAAAACCAGTAAAAGAAATGGGGGAGATTCTTTTCAATAGGTTGTGCTATCTCCTTAGCTGCCAGAATCCATGGCCAGATAGGAAAATACATTTGTGTACCTAATTCTCATTACTTTCAGTGACAATTATGTGTCTAACTACTTATGTCTAAATTTTATTCATCTTTAAGTTTGTGAGCTCACATAAATAAATTGACTAGGAACTGGCATGTTGCTAGAATGTTTGCAGGAAACAAACTTTTACTCTCTAGAAGTACTCTGGAGAACTAAATACCTACACAGTTTTTATAACAGTTCCTAGGACCAAGGAGATACATCATTCATTCATTGTGGATTCCACTGGAGAATACTCTTCATTTATAATAGAATACACAAGTCAGTGTTTTAGTCTTTCTTTCAAAAGCACTAAAACCAATAACAAGAAACAGATATCTCTGACAGCTGAAAACATTTTCAATGGAGGAACCCAAGAACCTATCATCATTTATCTCAGTGTTATGGATCTGAGCACGCAAAAGGGGCATCGGTACATCTGTCCAAAGAAAGAACAATGTACAGGTGCGGAGCTGAGGTTCATGTAACAAAGAAAATCAGCAATTAAAAGCATCTGGTTTCAAATCCCATGTCATTTATCTCATTGTAGAAAATGTGATCAGAATTCATTTATAATCATGTCCAGATAGGCTTATACAGTTTTTCCCCCCTTAAAGCAAAATTAGCATTAGCATAGGCTTAGTTCAACAATACATGGTTAAGAATAACTTTGTGCTTGATCATGGGGTAAAATATTGTTTGGCCATCAGCAGAGATAGGTGGGCATGTATTTCATTTGTGTTTCTAAAAGGGCTGGATTGACATTCATTAGAGAGCCTTCATCAGTGCATCTCAAAGTAAGTGCTATGTTGCCTGCCCAGAAGAGACACTGTAAGCAAAACTATCTTAGAGTAAGAAATAAGAGAGTTACAGGAGAAGGTTGGAGGTTAAAGGAGTTGGTCAGAGTAACTCAGGAACCATTTAAGATGGATTCAACCGCAGCTCTTCTGCATTATATTAATGATTTTAGCCATTACTGGGTTTATCTACAGTTAAATTTACTCTTAACATCTGTAAAGATTATTTTTTCTTTTTTTTAAATTTTGTTTTGCTTTTTAAGTGAAACTTCTGCAGTTACATGTAAACCATATATGCCAAACACAGTAATTTATTATGCTATAACAAATGATTAAGTTATTCCCACTATTTGGTATAGTGCCTTTTAGACTGGCATCAGCTACTTGTTACAGAATCTACCTGCACCTGGAAGCATCTTGCTGCATATTTGCCAACGAATAATGACCTTAAATGACTAAAATAAGATAGATCAGTCAAGCATGCAGTGCATGCTGGATAATACTGAGTAGACAATATCTGTGTTTGATTGCATGTCTTTGTAATTGACTTCCTGGCAATCACTTGAACCTAACGCATTGCTCTTTATTTCAGTATGTTTTGATATTTCTTTGACCACAATAATAAGGATTTTTTTTACTTTTGAAGTATATTTTCCTGCTAGATTGTTAGCAGGAATAAGTTTTCAAATTTTCTTTACGTGTAGCGGCTTCCACTGCAGTGATTCATCAGCTTCATTTCAAAAGAGATTATTGAACACACCCTTATAAATAAAGATGTTTTTTAGTTTGGCACAGTTCCCATAATCGCTATGATTAAATGCTCTGCAGAAATTGCACATATCAGGTCAGAAAAATTGCAGAGATATTCATTTAATATAGAAAAAACGTGTTTGTGTATATTTGTGAGTTTGTGTAGGTAATGAAATGCATTCCAAAATACTGAGTTATGTTTTACGCCCAACTGAGGCTTGGCATGTGTATTTGTTAGAAAAGATTGTGAGTATTTCAGTAAGTCACTCTGTACCTGAAGAGAAGGCCCACACAGGAAGCCTTTGGGTGTACCTGGAAAGGACTCCTTTGGCTCGTGTGTAATTTTGAACCCGAAGCTGTTTTCATATCACTGTTGATTGGTATTATTAAAAATATTCTAAAGCAATTGAATGACCTAAGACTCTTTAGTCACATTAAAGGTCCCGTGGATAGTGTTCTCCATAATGTTTATGAAACCCCTCTTACTCCTCATACCTAGCTAGCTCCTGCACTCATTGTACAGGCACTTGTTGACACTGCTCAGGGTGTGGGTGAGTGAGGATGCAGAACTGGATCAAAGTAATCCAAGGCAGTATTGTGAATGAAAAATAGTATTTTGTGTTTATCTAGAAGCAAGGAAAAGGCTGGCATTGCCTCAGTCCTACTTTAAAGATGTTACACACAGAGGTATGTCACACACACGGTAGCAGAGCCAAGTATAGAGCCTGAGTCTCTTAACAGCAGACAGCTACTCATACTGGCTACAAGCACAGTGAGAAAAGGGAAAAACAGAAACACAGTGTCGTATCTTGCAGTCATGGAGCAGAGACTGAGGCCTTGTAAGAAGGGCAGTGTGTGACAGCCCAGTGTTTGCTCATTGTTTATAGAAAAGTGTAATAAAATGCAATGATGCCCAGCAAGGTGACCTGCAATGAAGGATTTATTATATATCAGGGAGATGGGGGGAAGAGGAGAAAGGAAGAAAGAGGGAGAGAAGGAAAAGATTCCTTGCATTCCAGAAACGTAGCCAGAGGCACCTGGCAGTGATTAGTGCAAAGGTTCACCAAACTTCAGATAGAGTCCGTCTTAAAAAAAAAAAAAGTAAAAAAAAAGTGAACGGTATAACTGTTTCCTGAGCATGTGCTGACAGAAATTCCCGTAGGGCAAGACCCAGAACAGAAACACGTGGCAAGAGATTGGGCGCTATCCAGAGACCAGATTAGCAGAGCTTTACACATCATTTTTAATATTATGGGAAGAGATGAAAATCAGTGTTAACTTTTTTTCCCATTAAAAAAATAATCTCCTGGTCCTGGAACTGAATTGGACTTTCTCACAATATAAGTAACTATAATGCTTGGGGGAGAGATTTTATGAATGAAATGGTTGGCATGCTGGATTTTATGGTAGAACCTGGTTTCATGGAAAATCTCCAGTTTTGTAACTAGCTGCAATACTGTACAAGTCACTTAAGATAAAACATGGAGCTTCTTTGCTTTGTGCTTCTCACTCTGGTGCTTTATTATGTACTTTTCTTCATATTAATATGAGTTAAACGTAATTCTCAAAGTCAAGATTGTTTGATATGGTGATACGCTATGCATGAGAACTGTATTACAGAATGGTCTTACAACCCAAAATATACAAAAAAATACTTGAGATAAAGGACAGATGTTTTTCAGTCTGGATTTGGTCCTGTTTCCACTGAACTCAATGGGATATGGGTTGAGGTTCTTTGTCTAGCTGAGGAATCTGCCAATCAAGCCATCATACCATAAAAAGAAAAAAAAACCCAGACAGTTTTCATATGGAAACATCCCTATCTTAGATATTTCTATTTTGTGGTTACACTTCATTCCCACTTATTATTCAAGAATCTTACTTTTAATTTATTTTCATTATTTTTCAATTTTCAATTCCATTCAATATTTACTAATTAAGTATACTGGGTGTAGTTTTTGGCAGTCAAGAGATGATCAACTAGATCATGAAAAAGCTTATCTTAAACCAGCTCAAAATCTGGCTTTATAATTTCTTACTCTGTGTTAATTTGTCCAGGAACTGCTACTGAACAAAGACTGGCTAAGGTGAAGTGTAAAACTATTTCTTACTAAGTACTGTGGATGAATGTAGAAAACATACATCTTGACAGAAAGCTCAGAAAAATCAATGTTGATATGTATTTATTTTTTGCTTCTTTATGTTGCAATAATATTGGAAGACATTTGGTGTGCATTGTGAAAATACCCAAATTCTTATACACCACTGCCTACTTCGGGAGGCTGAAAGTGGAGGCAGGATAAATAATTCTAAAACAAGGTAATGGTACTTGTAGCCTATTAGATGTCTTTTCTATAGATCACTGCTAGCTCATGGCATACCTAGATAGTTCCCTCACATAGGCCTTACAATTTAATACAAACTTTCACTATCCAAAATATATTGTTAAAACATGATCACAAGAAAAGTTACGCAAAAGTCTTACTGGGATTTCTGTTTGAGATTCCTAAAGGTATGCACTTTGTAAAATGAGACAGAAGACAGATTAGTATCTTGTATGTTTTTACTTTTAATTTTCTTTTTTTAAAAATCCTTCTGTTAAGATCCAGATTTCTGAGTGTTCCCATTGATGTGAGTGACAAATGCTTTGCAGTAGAGGTGAGGAATTGGCTCGTTATCTAACAGCTGGTTTAATGACTCTTCATGGGTAGTATCGCATCTGACTTCAAGAGTTTCCCTTAGGAAGGGCTGTGAAGCTGAGTTTAGCATGGTACAGAAGTGTGTGCAGTATCATAGACAAGGTATGTTATCGAGTTAGGATCAGTTCTTCCAATAGTTTTCTGTCGGTTGTGTGGATGAAGGTATTACATAAACAAGATTTTTCTGATTAGTCCTTTTACTTAATTATCTGCTGATGCATCCTCAGGAGAGGAATGCATTAGCTTTGCAATTCCACCTGAAATCATAGGTCCCTCAAGGCTAGTATTATGTCTTCAGCGCCATCCTACACATGGTGCTTCAAAGGGAATTTGAAAAAATCCACAATACCTGGTCAATCATACGAAGTTGTATGATGAGTGAAGAGAGAGGAGAATTCCTCTCTGACTCCTTGGGTGATCAGTTTACATCCTGAAGCACAAGATTTGATTACCCCTCGCTTAGCATGGAAATGTTGGTTTTGGCCATTAAATTATTCAGTCCCTTTTTAAAAAACTAGGTATTTTGTTTGATTCTGTGACTTCCTGTGGCTATGAATGCCACAGGCCAGGGCATGCTGTGTGAGCAAAATGCTCCTTTTGTTTTAAGCCGACCTGCTTCTCTCTGTGGTGCATGCCCTGTTGTTCCCGTGTCTTGGACAGAGTGGAGAGGAGGCTGGCTCCTCCATTGCACCCTTGTAATCTGAAAAACTGCATTTTAAATTCTCTTCTTTCAGGGGCATGCTTCTAATTTTGGCAGTTTTACTTTGTAAGAAAACCCTGTCTTACTACTGTAGTATATCTTCAGCTGTTTCTAACTCCCGTGATAACTTAATGCATCAAAACTGAATACAGCTTTTCTGGTTTTACCACTAGGTAATATATGGTCATTAATAAGTAGATTCTTACTGCACCTGACTGTATAGTCCCCTTTCTGTTATTAGCACTGCTCAAGAAAGTTGCACATTATTCCTGCAACACTGCTGTTCCCAAAAGATACTGTAAGTTCAAAACCAGTCAACACATGCAGGGAGCATAGACTCTTTTGGTGCATACCTCTCTGTATGAGAGGTATTGAGAAGCTCCTACTGTTATTAGGTCTGAAGTCACCAAAATGAATCTTCAAGTGAAAAAGCTTTCCTACCTGCATCATATATTACATACAGCAAGGGTTTTAGCAATAGCAGTTTCATTGGTAGGCAACTGGAATTCTGGATTCAGAGAGGGCTTGCTAGTAACTTCATTAGTGTCTGTAGCAAATAATGGCTAGGAATAAGGTAAATGCATGGTTAACAGGTTACCTTTCACATAAAGGACATACGGTTTCTGATAATGGAGTAGTAAAAGCCTTGCAGTCAGTTAATTTGTTGTTTGAGTTACTAAGTGTTTTACCGTCAAGCGTCCTTGTAAGACTATATCGACAGTCAGACTACATCAGCAGTGCAAGTGATCTGTAAGAACTGTTGATTCTTCTTAGCTTTGTCACAAGGTTAGGGAGATAGCAAAAAGATTTATGCTCCTGGACAGAAATATTCCATATAGCCAGGAGCCCTCAAATTTAATGAATTAAGGAAGGATAAGGGGGTTTTTTATGTGTGTGTGAGAGTATTTACTTATATATCTTTCTATATAGCTATATATAGGCACAGATATATATTAAAAGGCCCCCAAAGGACCTGCAAATTTACTGAATTATACAAGTTACAATTAAAGTAAAATATATGGTATATATTTATTATTAATATCCAAACAAAAGCAAACTGTGGTTGTAGTACAGTATTAACAGGAAATGTCCAGGCTATTAGTTATTGAAACATATATGCCTGAGCTACTGCCTGGGAATTTTTAATGTATCCAGCTGAGTTGCTGGTGTAAGTAGTTTCGTGTTTCTTCTTCCACACAGTAGGCATCTCCTTTTAAGCTCTTTTCTGTTGCTAATGCATTATCTATTTAATTTGTATCAGAAATGATTCCTCCTCTTTTTTAACAACCTGAGTATCACAGCAACCTAATTAGTAGGCAAATATTCAGGAGAGAATTAAAAACACGTCACTGGGAACTGGACAGTTAGCTGATGAAAAACCTCTTCTTGAGCATGCCAAAGCACGTTCACACATGCATACACACACACAAAATAGTATTTTAGGGACCAGCTCGAGCTGTAGGCATTGTGATGAATATTTTAAGGAGACAAATCCCCATGTTGGCCACTTGTGCTAATATAGCCAGATTTTTCTGCTGAGCAAAGCTGTTTCCTAGCTAAAAACTGTGCCTTAACTTACGGGATACGTGTTAAATTCCCTGTTTGGGAGAGACTGAGCAGAACGTAGTAGATTTTACATTGACCTGCTCAACTGTATGAAACTCTCTTCATGCAGAGGAGGCAGCGACAGTCAAGTGTTAGACAGAGCTTTCAGGGTTTCAGCTCAAGTTCCTGTGCTGCAGTAAGTTACTAGGATACTGGCTGCCCGCAGACAGCTATGTTCGCTGAGCTCCAGCACCGTGACAGCAGTGCTGGGTGGGAGCAGCGAGCTGGCAGCTCTGTGCAGCTTACCCAGCTGGAGCAGGGCCCCGCACACCTCCGCACCCCTCCTGCCTCGTGTGGGGAATCTCACCTGCTCTTAACCAGTCATTTCAAAGGCTTCGAGGCACAAACGCTATCACAACTGTTGAGCTCACACACAGGGAAAACAGGAATGCAAAAGAGTGTGAATGGGGAGAGGGCTGCTTTAAAAATAACAATAAAAACTGTTAAATTCTTCTCACATGGTTAAGATTTAAATAGCCTCTGGGAGTAGTTAAACAGGGTAGGGAAGCTGGGATTTTCAGTATTCCCACAGCTGGACACCTTAAATGTACCATTTTTGTTTGACATGTAACATATTTGCACAGAATTTAAAAATGCGATTACTCGACCATCCTAACAAAGCACTTGACACAGAGCAGCCCGGCAGGCTTCGAGGGTGCTACATTTCCCAGCAGTAGCCAGGACAAGACATTTCAAGAGAAGGCAGAGGAAACCCAACACAGGCAGTTGCAGGGTACTCGCTCACCAGAAGTATTTTCCTCCCTCATTCAGAGTGGTTTCTGGCTCATCCAGGCCTTGGAGTTTTTAGCACATCTTTTGTTTCTCTTTAAGATGTGTGTGTGGTCATTATCCATATAAATGTCACTATCATGTTCTCTTTTAGCTATTATCTTTCCAGTGAAAACAACTGCAATCTTTTTAATCTCCTTTTAGATAGAAGCATTTCCAGGCTTCTAATGGCATTTCTGGCATGTCGAGGACAATGTCTCCATGTGCGCAGTTTGAAGGGGCTGGTGACCATTTTGTAATTTGTGGTTGTGCTTTGCTGGCACTCCCTTGCAGCCTCGGAAAAGACCGAACCAAGGGCTTTTCTGCAGGTCCCAGCAGATAATGTCAGCCCCATCTTCATGCAATAGTTCACCACAGACACGCATTTGAGAGCATTTGCAGAAGATACGACTTGTAGCTGGGCTGCACAACAGCTCATTTCTGTTAAACTATTTCTCTACTGAGACCTTTGAGGAAAAACTACAGCCACATGGGAGCTGACCTTAGCGTTTAGCTGCTTCTTAGCAAATAAACTCGGTATTTTCCCCCGAGCATCTGCTCTTCAGCAGTTCAGACTCCAGAGAGCATTTTCTGTCTCTGACCTGAAGAGGGCACAAGGTGGCCCCCGCATTCCTCGCGTCCCTTTTTAGCACCTCTGCAGCCCCAGGCCTTTACCCTCTGGTAGGGCAAGGGCCATCCCAGCTCTCTTGCTGAGCCCTTTTTAATATGCAGTTAAAACAAAAAACAGATAAGATTTTTTTTCTTTGCATGTTGGCTCTTAAAATTCGACTTTAGTCCTCTTTATTTTGCATATTGCTGGTCATCGCTTAGTGGGGGGGTCTTATCTTTCTCACAAAAAAAATATTTTGTAGTTCTTACATGTTTGACTTGAAAATATCCTTGTCTTCACCCATTTAACAATACTGGTTTAATTGTCAGTTTAGTTTGGGGATATTCAGAGTCTCCGTGGTTTGTATTATATGCCTTATTTTCCTGCTTTGGGAGATGGAATTATTTCAGCATAGGATGGGCTTTGACTGGTTGATTTATTTAAGCCCCTTTTAATAGAGTGTCACTGTGACAGCTTTTGGCAGCATTCCTCTGCCTCTCATGTTAAATTTGATAAAGCTGTTGTCACCGTTAATTCACAGTTCATCTATATTTACCTCTGGAACGGTCCCATGTAGTGCTTAGCCCTAAGTCAAGCATAGCCTCACTCCCCAAGTTTAATCCTAACTGCTCCAAGAAGCAGTCGTGTAAACTGGTGAGGAACTGCTATTGCAAATCATGGTTTATGGTGTTTGCACGGCTTGTGCGGTGGTAGAGGAAGACACTAGAGAGAGATTTAATTTGTTTTGTAGTTGATTCTTTGTACACCTGCAATGGTTTGTGCTCAATATTTTTTTTCCAGCTAGGTGACATGTATTATAACCTGCAGGGGTATTTTTATTTCTGCACCTCAGGATGTGTAGCTGTGAAGTTTCAGCAGAGTGGCTCTCAAACACACAGGTGTGTTTTCTAGCATCTGAAGGTTCTAGGGCTGCTCAAAGAGCCGCTTCCTATGTTTAGCAAACGTTCCAGAGGCAGCAGAGAGTATATGGTGAACATATGGTCCATGCAGCCCGCACATTTGACAGTGTAACACTGGGCTATGGAGCAAAAGGCCATTTGTCACAGCTGCCGTAGGAGGGTAAAAGATCCAGCTTCTACCTTTTTACTCATTTATAGAGTTAGTTTAATGCAGCTCTAAAAGAGGCTTGTACGTGACCGGCCAGGTTTTTGGTCCCATCTTCTGCACCATGCCATCTTTCTGGCTGTAAATGGCCAAAAGACAGTTCTCTGGCAAAGGGTTCGTCCCTTCTGGGCCAGCTGCTGTACCACCCCTTGGTGGGATGGTCGCGTTGTGGCAGGGAGAAGCACTGAAGCTTTTCTGCTCCACCGGTGGCAGAGGATGCCCGAGGACTTCATGGAAGTGGGTTAGTGAGGTTCTTCCTTAGCGGCTCCAGCTCCTTGTGGGAGTGTTGGGTCAGGGACTGTTCCCCGAGCGGGACTGCCCCAGCGCTCCTGTGCTGGCCTGAGTCCTAGACGTCTGGGGGGAATTTTCCATCTCTCAGGTACAACCACTTCTCAGTCTTACACTGAGCAGTGCCACCACAAGCAAACACTTACTCAGGCTTTTTCTTTGAAAGGACGGTACCATCTGTTGCAGTTAAAGCTGTATTTCTAAGTCTAAAAAATCCTACATGAGCAATAACTGAAACTAATGCTTTTCTTTGTCTTGGCTGCAACTTGGGTGTAAAGATTTACCCCGTTACAGCTACAAAGGCACTTAAACAATTTACTTGCATTTACTCACTCTAACTACATTTTCCACTTCTGTTTTCTGGACATGTATCTCAGCTCACGAAATTTTAAACTAAAACTGAGCTGCGTTTAAGCTGCTTACTGAGGAGTGGTGTCATTTTGATCCTGTCATTATGGCTAGTACAAGAAGTCAGTGTAAAGGAACAGAAATCCTTTTCTAACTGCCTTTCCTCCTAATGAATATCTGAAAGCATCATTGTTACCTTTTTTTTACCATATAATTTCTACCTGCAAAATAAATGTTTCTATAGTTTGGCCATTATGGAAATAGGGCCTTTCAAGTATTTAATTTTCCCATTTTGTGATATGTGACATTTTTCTGTATTTTCTTTTTCTAGGCTTGCTCCCAACATAATCTCTCCACTTGTCAGCCCCCTGAAAGCATTAGTTCCACCTTCCCTATTGCAGAAACATGGCTCTCCGTCATCACACAGCCAGTCACCAAATGGGCAGCAATTTTCTGGAATACCAAATAAACCATACGCTCAATTTCAAAACCAGTCCATACAGCAGGGATCTCAAGGTAACTCTTCCCTCTTTTTTTTTTCTTTTTTTTTTCTTTTTTTTTTTAACTTTCCTAATTCCTAGCTGGGGAGAAAGAATTTATTTCAGGTTTTGCATTTTCGGCCAGTACTGTCTTATTAAGGGACTGACAGCATTTCAATGGGAACTCCAATTTTTAAAGCGGCTTGATATACATACCGAGCAAAATTTTCAGACCAGTTCATACTGTGATATGTTATCATAATGGGGAAAGCTATCACAACAGCAGATTTACTGCATTTATTCAGGTTTTTCAGTAGATGACTACTAGCTATGCACCTCATCTGACTGGTCATTTAGCCTTCCATCAGCTTGGAGAGAGTGACCCTGCCAAAAGAGCCATCTAGTCCCAAAATACGTGGGCTGAAGCACACCTTGGCAATGTCCTGCTCAGTCCACTGATAGTGATGCACTAGACATGAGCTTAGACAAAGAAAAAATATTTTGATATTTATTATTTGGAAGTTTGGCATTTGTATTATTTTATATAATAATATGCAAAGGCACTCTGTACAACTATAGAGTGCCAGTGTGATTTGAGGACAGGAACAGGAGCAGCTAAGCAGCTGTCCCACTGCTTAATTTAAAACATTTTTTGTTCTGAATTACTCAGCCTTTCTAATCGGGAGCTTATTCACCTATTCCAGAGTTCTTCTGTGGGAACTAATTAATGTTTCTGCAATTTTTGAGGTATAAATTAGCAAGGGATATTATTATCACAGATTCTTCCAGTAACAGGAGCTTGTATATTTAAGAAATATGTTATATAATCCAGATGGTATGCTGCTTAAGTGTGGTAAATATTCACAATAAAGAAGTGTGCAGGACATCTGTCTGGTTGCAAGTATAAGCAAGCGTATAAGTTTATACGGGCAGATAACCAGCTTTTTGAAACTCGTTTCACAGCTGTACTGTCATTTGTATAAGGTCATTTTTGGCTGGCGAAGTATCACATGTGATCAATTTACCAGTGGGCAAAATAGGAGGTTTGCTTTCTCTCAATATATGCTAAGGCTAGGTCTGAAACACAGGAGTTGAACACAAACCCAGTGAGTAATTCACAGCGGTAATGGGGTTCAGTATCCCAACAGTTCCCTCTGCCCTTCATTCTCTGAGGAGTATTTTTGCTTTTTGGTTGGACTGACTTAGTCTGAAAAGTTAAAGCGTATTATATTAAATGATTTGTGCTGAAGGAAAAACTAACTCAACCTGATGCTCAACAGATTATTCAATTTAAAAAGATTAACTCTGTAAGGGAAAAGTGGCAGATTTATTATAGCATATAATGATATATGATTATGTTACTATAATGAGCTAAATAACTACAAACCACAAGAGGAAAGTTTAGCAGCTCATTACTATGGCAGAAACAAATGCATAGACAGAACAAGTTTTGAACCACTTAAATAAATTGACTTTATTCCTTAAGAAAACCACATTTCCTTTTGAATGAATTGTTGCTTTCTAAGTGTTATGTCGTGTGGTTTTGAAAAAGCAATAATTTTCCACTTTGGCCAAATGTTGAAGTATTATTATAAATTCATTATGGAAATGGTCATTCAAAAATCAATTTTGATTAGCAGCCTTTGAAATCAATTGATCTGTAACCTGTACTTAGCTGTATTTGCTCTACATCTTTCTTACATCTCAGTTCATTAATAGCACATTTTTCTAATGGAATCTGTAGTAATTTGGGAGTTTTGAATTTTTGCCGGAAAAAAGGAACACTATATAAGTCTAGCTGTAGAACTAGGCATCTGTGTAGAAGCATATAAACATTGTGGATCTGACATTTTTAGAAGACAGCAAGCTTCGTCAAGCTGGTAGCAGAAATACTGATAATGAAAGAATAAACTGACATTATTTATGTGTTTAAACCTAGTTGTAGTAAGATCACATGGAAATTATTACATGCTGAAAGAATTTGGCAGGCAATGGAATCCTGTCATTATTTATACCTGACATGATTTCTTGTCAGAAATTTTATGGAACTTGAAAAGCTGAGATTTATTTGCACATACATGTAAATGACATGACATAACAAGATGGCATTTAATAGGCATATTCCAATTATTTGCTCATTACATCATTCATTTTAAAGCTGCTTGAAGTTTTTTAGGCTGTGCCTTAGAGAAACAGAGGCAGCCAGCGCACTGTGTTGAAGTGGCTAACTGCAGCTTTTCTGTCACAAATTATTTCAAAGCAAAATTTTAACTAAATGTTATGTTTGGAACTCAGTTTATTCCTTTATTAACTGTTATATTTCTACATCTACTGTACATAAAACATTTAATAGTGATCATTTAAACTGACAGGACGTTTAGTAAATTTTTCACTTGAAAATTAACCTCAGAAAAAATTTGCTTTAAATCAAAACTGAAGGAAAACCTGAAATCCATGTGGAAAAAAAAATATTGGTGAAACACTTGTTGCCAAATTGGTACTACACTTTTGCTCTCCTAGAAGGAGCAGGGACGTTTGCACCAGACAAGCCTTCTTGCTTACTTCACATTTTAACTGCTGAAGGACTCTTTTTTAAGAACTTGTAAAAAATGCTCCATGTTTAGTTTACTCTAATCAACCGTATGTGGTTGCTACTTGAACCACTGATTATGGGATTTTAATCATATCTTAATTCCTAATACTTTCTGTGTAAAGTATTTCAAAAAAATCTAAAGGAACCACAACTAAATGGCATGAACCAAAAGCACCTTTGTTTCATACTGCACATTTTAAAAATGTATAAATGCAGTAAAGCTCTGACTTGTATTGCATATGCAAATCAAACATTGTATTGCCTGCAAGCAACAAGTTTCATTTCCTGTGGTTGTGTAAAATGAATGAAACCTTATCTGGCAAGAGCACCCGTTGTTACAAAAGTCCTTGTGGTTGCTTTAACTCACATGGCCTTTCCATCTCTTGTCTAATGACTTTGGTTTTCGGGAACACTTAGCATTTAAACAAGCTGGCAATTTTCCCTTTTTAATAGTGTAAAAGATGCGTGAGGCTCAGATCCTCTGGAACAAACTGACTGGCCTCTTGAGTCATGCCAGGCTACTGAAGGCCACCAGCAAGAGCCAACCTACCTGGTACCAAAAGAAACTCTCCCGATTGTGCCTCTGAAGCAGCGGGTGGGAGTATAGAAAGTATATAAAAAGTCATGAAAAAAATCTTACTGACATAGCAACTCACTGATCCTGCCGGCCTTCAACCTGGCAGTATGCAATTTCAGTCACTCCAAAACTCATTTCCACCTTCCAGGACTGACATTCAGCTGGCTACATTTTAAAATACAGCTTTTAATACTGCAGGCACAATTCTTCCTACCCAAGTGTTGTTTCATGACCAGTTTAAGTGCAGGGAACATCACCAAATTCTTCCTATATGTCCTAGTAGTGGAACTGCAGATCAGGTTCACCAGCTGCAACTGCAGTTCTTCAGTGTTTCAGACGTAAGGCCAGAGTCCTGCTGAATAAAACGCTGCCACTGTCACTCCCCATGAAACCTCCATGCAGTCATGTGAGGGATTATTCTGAAGATGAGTCATGTAAGCACACAGGAGAGAAATACAAGTGCTTGCTGACAGGTCTCCAACCAGGCAGTGAACTGTCTGGTGTAAGATGCCTGCATAGGGGATAAAGGAGGCACTGCCTAACTCAGTAATCTTCTCCGTGCTCTTGTCCATGCAGAATAGCTGTCTTGAGTCTCCACCTTTCTCACCTGTTGCAATTGCAAAAGCCATTGGGAGTCTCTGTCTTTCTCCTTCACCTTTCATCCTCAAGGAAGCAGCTACCAGCCTTGTAGTCCGCTCCTCCCAGAGCCATCCCTGTGCCTTTTTCCACCCTCATAGAATGCCTTCCATAAAGCCTCTGTCCCTTTCTTATAGGGTCCCCCTGTCTCATCATTTCTATGAAGCTGATGAAAAAGGAAGCAAGCTTTCATTATACCGCTCAGGTCAGAAGGGTTAAAAGTCCCATCTTTTGTGTCATGGTTTGTTTTACCTGACCAGTGTTCTTGCTGCAACCTTTCCCTTCCTCACTCCCATCTTTTTTCTTTAGTTTGCTATCTGCATTTATCACATCTGCAAGCACATTAGAACAGGAATGGTGTATTTCTCTGTATTTTCTTTGGGAAGCACTTAGCAGAAGTTTGGGCCTGGTGAATACAACAGTGCAATAACACTAGTATTTTCCTACATCGTGTCTCTTCATTGGATAGTTCCAGTAACACTTTCTGTGCTGCCTTTTCAGATTATCACACAGTGATGCTGAGGGATAGATACTGCAATCCAAAGGAGAATTTGATTGCTTATGGCTTATGGCAGTTCTTTTCCAGACTTCTGAGTCGGAGGCAGTTCTCTGCCTCAGGTGTTTTTTTCCTGAGCAGCTAGACAGTGTAACTTAAAACACTTCAAAAGAAACATTTACCCATAGGTCTTGAGAAAACCCTGGATTCAACTAGTTTCAATCCAGTTCTGTCATGCTTGGCTGTTCTCTGATTTTCTAAGCCACTGTGCCAGCCCTGTAGATCATAAAGATATTTAATTGATTTAACAAAGGCAAGCCTGGGAGCATGACGAAAGGGCAGCAGTTACAGAGACAGAGAAAATACGCGTCATGCCTTCCCTAGAAGTGATGTGTATAGCAGACATTCTGGAAAAGGTTCAGTTTTTTCTCTAGCAATGCATATAAGTGCTCTCTGCAACCAGTTATGCATCATCTGAAGCCAAGTGTCTCATTTTTTTCACTGCTCATCTCAAAGGGGTGTATTTTTAGAAGGCTTACAGCAAGGAGTTCATGTTTTGTAAACAGGAAAGTCAGGATAATTATCAAAAGCCAATCAATAAAGCACTGTACCTAAAACCACATCAAAAGATGGCTTTGCTACCTCTTATAAGAGCTCTTCGGTTTTTTGAGCCAGACTCTCCAGGCAGTAAATATAGGTGGCTGTCTATTTATTCTGAGGAAGGACATGCATCATTTAATACTCAGCTTTCCAAATTTCTGGGCTCTCTTCTACATAGCAGCAAATATGAACAGCTTTGGTACAGTGTGCACAGTGTCTTTATCTAATATAGTCATCCATTAGTACTTCACCAATCATGGATATCAACAATTTAGGTATTTTGTGGTGGAAGATCATAGGTTCTCAAGAAATGAATCATCTAATCCTTGCAGATTCTGCCAAAACACATATTAAACTGTGAAACTTCAGAGCAAATCTTTCACCACTCGATGAGTTCATTGCTTTTCTACTAAAGAATTGCCTCACTTAGCCTTATTTATTACCACCTTAGGAAACATGACCAGAAGGAACAGACAGACCCTGAGCTTTGCCTGATACTATCTACTTGGTCAAACTTTGGTAGTAAAGGGAAAATGTAGAAAAAGACAGGAGATCTTTCTTAACAGTAAGAAGCTTATACACTGCATGATTTGTAAGGGACAAATTCCACCCTGTACAGCACCCAGGCGCTCTAGTGATAGGCACGGGTATTTCATTTCTAAACAAACTGGCTGAATAGCTGCACAACTGGCTCAGCAAGTCAAGTCTTCCACTGGTGAGTGGAGCTGTGCCAACTTCTATCAGCTGAAGATCTGGTTGTGTCTGTGTTTGACTGAACTACCTGGAGCTTTTGCAGTAGTTCCTTAGGAAATGTTTCAGTCTGAGTAAGACTGAGGGAAGAAAGACAACAGCTCCATATTTTTTCTGGCAATTAGAGGAAAATTCTGATGGCACATTCTACTAAACTTTAAGCCTGACTTGGTTGACTTCAGTCGCATATAAGGGAAGGAGCATCATTTCAGAAGGGACTTTCAGAGATGGTAGGAAAAGGGATAGTTAATATGAATGTGCAATTAGTGTGCGATGCACCTGGAATCAGGAAGTGGTTATTGAGGCAGGAGGACGGAAGAGAATTAAATCAGGCCATGGCTGGTATAAATCTTGTGGCATGCTTTGAGGTCATCCTTATGGGAGCAAATAACATTTTCTTTTAGGATGTTGGCACAAACTTGTAAGTTGTAAAATTCCTTCCTCAAAAATTCATTTGTCCTTTACTGTTAAATATCTTATTTTGTTGCGTACAACTCATTCACAGCTTCTGCTGGCATAAACCAAACTGCTGGTCCACTGGTAATACAATACTTTAAAAAGAAGCAGGACATAAGAAATGTAGTGTATGCAGGGGACAAAAATCAAACATGCCCCAAAAGCAGATTGACCGAGGCAGCCAGAGACCATACAGATTTATCTCAGAACTTTTCAGAAGCAAGAAGAGCCTCTAGCTGAACTCAAAGTCTTCACCTGATGTCCGTCTGGAGTCAGTCCTGCACCTCTAGTTCAATTTTACTTGCAGACTGTGGCCCCCTGTGTTCAGTGGAAGGGGTTTCATTTGAAATAAGAGCAGTCTGAGAAAGGAGACGTTTAAGGTACTCCTAAAGGTATTTCGAATAAATACCGCTGTCTCCAGCAGGGCATAACACACACTGGATGGGAAAAGACTTTACTCAACTGAAAACAAAGCAGTGCTATTAATTTAAATATTGCATTATTGTATTTAAATTAAAAGTAATTCATTATAGACACATTCTCTTAGGAGCTGAGCATCCTGGACCTGATCCAGTGGAGTACTTACTGCTTAGCTTTGAACACAAGTGGGCCGTTGACTGCGTTCAGCTGATCTACTGCTTGAAATGAAGCACATCCTTGAGATATTCACTTGATGGGGATCACAGTCCACAGCACCTTGTGGGACTGAGTCTGATGTAGCTTTTCTATTATTACGCCTTATAGAATAGCATGATCATTTTTCCATAGTTAAAACGGAGGAACTAAAAACCCCCACAATAGTAATGAAATACTGTGACAGAAATGGAGCTAATACCATTGCAGTAGTGTTAAAATGTGTGTGCAATATCTGTTTTCAGGTTACCAAGGCAGCTTTCACTCAATACAAAACTGTTTCCACTATGGAGACTGCTACAGAACAATGGACCAGTCTGTCACCAGTGATGTGCTAACAGGGGAATCCCATTGCTTTAATCCTCTGAGACAGAATGGCTATCACATACTCAATGCACCTTTAGCTTCAACAGGTAATTTATTCCGCCTATAAAGAATTATCCATATGATATTTTTAGCAGGAGGGGAAAAGAACACATTTTATAGTCAATGTTATTACAAAAATGTGTTTGCATAAAAAACTCAGTCACTGAAATTCATTTGCATCTATAAAAGTCCCAGAAGGAAAGCAAATTTGTTTTCTTTAATCCTCCTGTATTTGACTGATGGACCAGTTCTCCTTTTGTTCTGCTGGATGTCAAAGGCAACACACCCCTTCAGGAGAGCTGACAAAGGAGACACTTCTCACATTTATTGGGTGGGCTATTCATTGTACATCTCTTCAGGTGTGCTCACGCAGGCTTTTATAATCAGATCAAAGTTAAGAAGATAGTTAACACAACTCTGAAGAAAATAGCAGTAGGGACTTCCTGTCCATCTAAGAATAAAAGGATGGCTTTGTTTTGCAATACTGACGTTTACAAAATGGAAAGGCACTGCTTTGATAAATTCAGCTAAAAATATTAGTTTCTTTTTGTTCGGGAGTTTCTTCGTGTTTGTGCTGTTGCATATTCATGGCAATTGTATTGTCCCGTTTAGCTACCTATTTGCATAATGTAAAATTTGCAACAAGTTATTATAGCTAGATTACTATAATACTTCAATATTTAAGTATTCATTTTTGTAAAGCATTTTTTTCTACTTTTAAAACCACAATTAAGAATTGACAGAATTACTGAAATCAAACAAAACGTGAGTATTGTCAGAGCCATGGAACACTACCATTTACTGCAACCTTTACTTACGTATCTCCAAGAAATTTTTCTTCTTGTCTGAATTCAGGAGGGCATCTCGGTTAAGAACGATACTGAAAACATATGTTTAAATGCTTTTTGAAATGGGGCCTGAGTCAGACCACAAAATTAGAGTTGACTTTCCTGTTTGTTTTGTATTAAAGGAGACTCTGTTCAGAGAGAGCGTGCATGCATTTGTCTGGTGTTCCATACTAGAAAGTGTATGCATCAGTAACGAACGCAAGGGAAAAGTTTAAGATGAAGTTTCAACTTCAACTTTGAATTCTTTTGTGTTATTCATAAGTTTGATGTTACTAAAACATAGTTTTTTCATGTTAACATCAAATTTCAAGTTTAGATTGACAGCCTGCAATATTTAAAGAACAGACTAAATAAACTTTCCAAAAGAAATTGTAGGAGCAAAGAATAATACTATGGCAAGACACCAACTTCAACAACAGTTGATTTTTCTGTCTGGGGCTAAACTATTATGAGATGTTCCTGTGTAATATTTTTGTTTTTAGAGTGGTTATTGAGGTATGCAAATACTTAAAAGGCTGAAACATAAATATATATGAAATATATAAATCTTATCTCATCTTCTTGTGTGTAAAATAGAACCATTCAGGTTTGCAAGATTCATCAAGGCTATGCATTAATTTTTTTCAGGCTTTTATAGCACCATTAATATTAAATGAGATCTCATCTCACAGGAATGCCAAATGTGACTGGCAAACAGCTGTTTCATGAATCACATTAACAGTCAATAAATTTTCATTTTCTGTTCAGGACTTTGGATAGTTTATCTGGAATCTAATAATGATTTCTGGGGTGTATGCTTATCTTGGGTTTTGTCCATCTGTGGTTGTGTATCCACTCTGTATACAGGCTCATCAAATAGAAATTAGCATAACATAAACACTTGCAAAACTTACCAAAATACTGGTCACTCCACTTGGACTGACACAGCACAGGGCAGATAAACAGGCCAAGTTCGTCTTCCAGAGACTTTGGACATACACTGCATGCCAGATTTCCGCAGACAGCAGAATTTGACCTGTAAACTAACAGTAAATTAATACGTCATAGGAAAATGCAGAAATGTAAATAAGTAAAGAATTTGGTCTCAAATAATAAAAACATACCTAACAGTAAGATACCTATAATTAAGTTCTAAGGACTGAGCCGACGGTTCTTTCTGAAATCAGGACTGGCTGTATAAGACTACAGGATCTGTCATTACTGCTGGTGGTGCGGTGCCGCACAGCCTGGAGGCCTCAGTTAAGCCCGGTGCAGCGTTTGATTCAGCCATATCTAGACACGCTTGCCTGCAGAGTTAGGCAGGCGGAAGAGATGAGAGAAAGGCTGAAGAGAAGACAGAGCCTCATCTTCCACATGGGGAACTGAGGCACAGAAAAACAGTCGTTTCCCAATGGCTCCACAGGGCTCCTCCATCGAGCAGAGAATGGAGCCAGGTCCCGGTGCTCTAACCACGAGGATCAGCCATCCACACACTGACTTGCAGTTCACATGAATGTGATTTGTAAGAGATTTATTTTCTACATCAGGCATTTAGCTCACAGGCATGTTCTTAACTAGAAGAATCTTGTTCCATGTGTTGCCTCAGCTGACTTGATGCTGCTGCTGATTATTAAAATTGTGGTAGGTGGGCTCTGTGGGCTGGGTGCAGGGGTCAGAACCTTGTGCTGAAGCTCACACAGACATTTTTCTAAAGACCCAACCCAAATCAGGTGGTTCAGGGTAAAACAGAATACGTATGTTAAAGGATGAACATAAGGGGTCAAGGTTTCATGCAGTAGTTTGGGGAGGGGATAGTGGGGGTGAGTTAAAAAATTGTTGAAGGAGAAGGCACAGGAGGTTGCCCAGCCCCCAGGCAGACAGCAGGGCCGTGGGGCAGCAGATAGGAGGGTGTGAGGCTGGTGTGAGAAGTGAGGGCACAGGAACGGATGCAGAAAGAAGGGCAAGGCAAGGGGTGGACGCAGCAGGGGTGAAGTAAGGAAAGAGCTGGGCTGCACTAAAATGCGTATGTGCATGTGAGCCTTGACTGGCCGGTTGCAAAAGCAGGTTATAGTGGGGCACAATAGGAAATTCTCATGTCCTTTGGGGTAGGCAATAAACCTTTTCTTTCAGACTCCCTGGCACTCCAGCTGCCATAGCACCTGGTAGCAGGCAAACCTGTTCCTTTCCACAGGGATGCACAGCTCAGGGAGGCTTGTAACAAGCTGTGGAAGTTTTGCGTTATAAAAGGAGAAGGACAGAGAAATTCTTCCCCACCATAGTGGCTTTCGGGTAGCCTGGCAAGCACCAGCCAGCTCAGCCAGGTGAGGAGCCAGCAGCACGGTGGGCTTTGGTGGGCTGAGGACAACGTGGTGCACCGCTGCTTCCACGCGTCCTGTGAGCCTGACCTGACCAGACGTGCTTCCACAGACCTCACTTCTGCAGTATGTGGGGATCCAATAAACGTAGGATCCAGATTCCTTCTGGATCTTAAGAGCAGCTGGGAGACACATGGAACATTTTTCCTAAGTGCCATTAAAAGGAAAAACACACAAAACAAGAGGACTGCATCACTTTTAGTGCACACTCACTAGGATCCTTGCCCACTCATTGTTTTGACATCCTATTCAGATAATGACTGTAAAGTCCCAAGAGAGTCATACTCTGATACTTGCACTTCGCTTGCAAATGTGTAGCTTTCCGCAGAAATGAATGGGAGCTTCATCTACTATGACACAAATGCCCATGGAGATTAGTTTGTATATTCCTGGGTAAGGCTCTGATGGTAAACCCTATTGTCTTTTCATTAACACTGTGCTGTACTGTATACTCCCAGGCCTCAAACTGTGCTTCCTTCCTTATATGTACTGTGGTACTAAATCATGTCCATACAACTTGTCACGCTTTCAGGCTATGATGCCATCTCTGAAGCACAGTGTGTATCTGAAGACATGGTTTCCAACGGAACTGATGAAAATGGATTCTTCCAAAATGGCGCCTTTGATCACTGTTTGAATCACATTCCTTCCATCTATACAGATACCTAAGAGCAGTGCTGACCTTGTTTCCTTTATTATACCTATAACTGTGTATGTAATAACAAAGGTGTTAGTACAAAAGTACTTTTATTTAGTCTGTATCCCTATATGTGCTCATTTAAATAAACACCTCACATTTACCAAACCATTTTATACATGAATAGTCTGTATAAGATAATATTGGAACCTGTTCCTTTGCTGTGGCACTTTGAAATTCATGCTTTAAGGGAATGAGGAGCATTTCAAGCAGCTTGTTTTGTAAGTTCTCTCAGTAAAGTGTAAATGTAAGTTATATAATAAACTTGTAAAGAAGGGGTTTTTCTTTCCTGAAAATATGTTTCAATTTGAGAATGTTGTTCCCTTTAATCAGTTTTCATTTAACTCATTGATCAATTCTTCTCTCTTTTTTTCTTTTTTTTTAACTAAAAGGATTTTTTTAATCACAGACCTCATGTATATAAAGATCTTCATTTTCTCAGCTGGTTTTATATTTTCAGTTTTACAAGAAAACATTAAAAACTGGAAACAAGTGTACTGTCATTTCTTAACATCATCGGTCTGCCTGATAAATCCTAATATTACATTCTTAAAATGCCTGAGAGGGATTTAAACAAAGCCGTGACGTTTCAGAAACTGTGAAATTAAGGCAGCCCAAGTGTACGTGAAGAAAACCAAGGGGCCTGCAGACTTTCAGTGAAAGGACCAGAAGCCTTCCAGCGCGGGGCTGCACTGTGGGCTGGCTTCCCGGCGCCGCGTGCCTGCCGGCTCTGCACCATCTCCCAGCCTTCCTGCTGCCCCTGCCACGGTGGGTGCATCAGCACATGCAGCCGTCCCAGCAGTGTAGGGGAAAATTAAATGCAGCTGCAGTTGGCTTTTTGCCTCTGAGTAAATGTATGGCCTCAGCCCATGTGAGATCAGCGGCACGTACACACTGCACAAACACTGAGCGTGGGGCAGGTGGCCTGATTTCGCCATTCACAAGACCCGGCAGCCACTCTGAACTCTCCGCTTCAGGCACACGCTGTAGAGAAGAGCAGGACGCCTTCAGAGGGCTTTCCTCCATCCAAAGCACTTGTAATTAGTGGCTTCCAGAGGAACAGCGGTCACCTGCAGTAGCTTGGTTCCCTGTCACTGTGGCCCTGGCCCCACTGGGCTGCATTTCCCAGCCTAGTTGTGATTCCTGGGAGGGACAGGCATCCTGCAAGGGGACAGGCACTCCCAATGTGTGCCAATGCAGGCATGTTAGACGTGAGCTCCTGAAAATGTCCCATGGTGGTTTGGGAGAACAATAAGGAAAAACTAACTAAAAAAAAAATTTTAAAAAAATTGTTCTCATTTGCAAACCATTGCTAGTTGGGCTTAATAAGGCACCCTAGGAGCAATGTATGGTTATCTGAGAGGCTCTATTCTGTCTAACACACAAACCCCAACCTCAGGAAATGCTGCTGCATGCGGAACCTGCTGTCCCGCAGGTGTGGGTGCAGCCTCACGAGGGAGAAAGAGAGGCTGGCAGTTTGGGTTCAATGAAGATGTGCCATGTCCCTGGGAAGATACTTAGAGTTAGCATCAATTTTGCTCTTGTGCTATAAATGGAAACAAATGACAATAAATGTCCTAGCTGCCCTTGGCAGTGTCCACCTGTGACTGGCTGTGCCTCCTGCACCCAATGCCAGAGGGCTTGAGCTTGGCCACAGGGCAGAGCTCTTGTGAAAAGGCTGAAGGACATTTTTACAGCAGGTCCCAGAGTGAAGTCTGCAAAAGGACACCATGCCCACACCAATGACAAGCCGTTCCCACAGGCCAGTTCCCACACCACCACGTCTGCAGCAGCAGAGGTGCCACGCCAGGTACATGGCAGCCCGGGGAAGCCGTCCTGTGCCCGTTCGAACCAGGGGTGCGCACCTGAAATGCTGCTGATGCCTGAGAAGTTTTTCCACCAGCAGGCAAATCCCCACAAGCACCATTCACTGAAGGATGCCCAGATTGAGCATCTATCCATGTCTAGGAAATAGCCCTTCATTTACAGCTCAAAGTTACCCAAGCTACCACGGGGCACCACTGAAAAGCTCGCACTGGGTTGAAACCAATCAGTGACTGAGGACGGTACTTTCTTCTTTTCCTCTCTTCGCCCCATTGCCAGGATCTGCTCGGCAGTGGTGTGCCCACGCAGTGCTGTCCAGGACCTTCCCTCATGCCAGGTATGCCAGTGCCAAGCCCCACCTCTTCAGTTTTCAGGCCTGTAATCCAATTAGCTGCTCCCCAGCCTAAAACAAGAAGCAGCTGCTGGAAGATTTCTTGTCCCCCCATCCCTAAAGGACTGACAGAAAAATGTCAAGCACCTGGCTTCAGCAAAACAGCAAGTTCCGCAGGAAAAAAAATGCTAAAAAATTCAGTGGCATGTTAAGAAAATAACACATTTTGCAGCTGCATAATCAGAATCCACAGAGCAGGCCCCAAGCTGAATGGGGCAATTCTTTGGCAGCATTTGCAGAAGTGGCATTAGTGGGTCTGCAGGACTGCGGTTCCCCTTATGGTCACAAAGTTATACAACCACCATGAATATGAATATATATATTTTTTTTTTTTTTTTTTTTTTTTTTTTTTAAAGTACAATTTGGTGGCAACATGTGAACCCAGCAGTCAAAGTACCGGGGAAAACACACTAGCAGCATAAACTCAGAGGTCTCCAGTGCCCCAGCCATTCAGTGTGTTTATGTCCTTTGCAGCCCTACCAGGGGATGCCAGCTATAACTCTTGGCAGTTCCTAGCTTTGGCAAACATCTTGTACAGAATCAGAAGGGTACGGTGAGGGTGTCCCACGCTTGCAGACAACCCTTGAATGGCAGCTCTCCTGGGGGACCAAGACCCTGCCCTCTGCAAGAGTGTAATCCCCAGAGGCCAGTCAACAGCTTGTGGCCAGTGGCTCCCTGTCTCTTTCGGGCACTTCGCACAGAGGTGGAGCAGGAGGGAAACCCAGACAGGGCAGCAGGGGAAACTGCTGCAAAGGAAAGTGCTGGGGTGGCAGCTGAGAAAAGAGAGAAAAGAAACAACAAAACGACACTGAAGGAGGACGACCAGTAGTCAGTCATAGTGAAAGGCTTGTACCAACCTGCCCAGAAACGCGGGATACAGCTCAGGTACAACACGGCACCTGGTGCCCCAGTCCCAGCACCCGGCAGCCCAGGGGTCTGCTCCTGCGTGAGCATCGAGCACCCCGGTGCCACTGCGCCTCTCCTCAGCCACGGCAGCCTCTGCAAACACGGGAAAACCCCTGGATGCCATGCCGTCACACCAGCATGGTTAGCACCGCTCTGAGGCTGATCTGGGCTAACCACAAAGCCTACATGGATGCATTTTACTTGTTTCTCTAGGGCTTGGTTGCACCATGAAGGTGCCTCTGTATCCAATTCAGCTTTCTGTCCTCAAGAAATTTGAATGAAACTTTTAGGCATTCAGGAAGTTTTACAGTTAGTCACTGCAGAACAAGGTGCATGGGGTTGTATGATCCCCTCTTTTATCAACAGTTCCTCGAGATCTCTAGCTCTCAAGGACGCCCAGTCCCAGCTGCAAACCCGTTAATTGTGGTTGCCCTGCCTGGCCCAAGCAGTCCCTGGCAGCACTGACTCATCATTCCTCTCCTAGACTTAAAATGCATAAAGGCTCCAAATTGTGCTTTAAGCCTAAGCACGTGGCCTTGCTTCTGATCACTGCCACATTTGGCTTTCTGTCCTGTTGCTTATCTACTCTGATGCATCAGAGTTTTAGGTTTTTTGGTCTCAGACGTAAGTGGCCAGAACTCTTTCCTAGAACACTAAACAAGGAGGCAGGTAGCTTAACAACTGCCAAGCAGTAAAAACTCTAGAGCTTTTGAAGGAGGACTTAGAAAAAACATACCCAAAGCCCAACAAAGCTGTAATGGCTGAGACGAAAATCAAAATAATTCCTTTGCTTCAATTAGTTGGAGACATTAAAAGGAAATCGTGCCTTAAAAATATGATTAATCTCATTTCCTAAAAATTAAAGAAGTCCTTCGAAAAATGACATTTTTTTAGTTAAAAATATAAACCAACCAAACGTAAACATATTTGATCAATTACAAAAATATTTATGTCACAACAACCAGGCTGTTCAAAACCACACAATGATTCACAAAGGTCTGGGAAACTTAAAGCATAGCAGCTGGGGTGATGATTTAAGTCCAGAATCTGTGTGAATCAGGTTTTCTGTAAATTAAAAGGATAGATTCAGAGAAATGCAAAGGCACTCATTTGAGTCTGTACGGTTTGGAAAGTTATCCATAATAAAACCATTAAAATACACAATAGCACAAGTTAATGGTTACTTGTGTGCTTGTGTACTTCATTATTTCTTTTTATTACATGTAAGTAGGGAAGTATCTCATGTAAGCTTTTCCTAAAGACACAAAGAAACCTTTCAATGGAATTTATTGCTTGGCAAGTTTCTCGTTGTGGTGCTGTAAAAACCCCACCAACTAATACATATAATAACTGGAGTAAGGCTTTATAATAGTAGAAAATTATTACCCTGTGGAATTAAAATGGAACTGCTGGTTCCAGTTGACTGTCAGATACTTTTTCAATCTAGGCAACAGAATTCAAATAATAAATTACAACACTACTTTATAAATAGCTACAAATCATTTCCCCAGTGAATGAAAACCCCATTTACCCCTGTGTATGTACTCTGCGTGTACGCGGGACCCTTTAGGAACGACTGAAATAAGATGACCTTCAGTAGCTGATCAAGCTGGGAGAGAGAAAATGAATTTCAAGTTGACACTGAAGCAGCTAAAGCACTTCTTTGCGCTTTCCACCAGCTGGGATGCAAGCCAAACATTCAGCAGGACCTCTAAGTTTTTAATATAATCAAGCTCAAGCTTTTCATTGTATAGAAAACCAAAATGCTTGTTCTGACCCTGTTTACTAGCTGCAGTACTTCACAAGCTATAGAGGTAATAGTCCTTGCAGTGCTATAGAGTGCCTTTGCAAGTGAGCAAATGAGATGTACACATGTGGCATATCACGACAAAATAACACTGTTTTAATGCCATAATTCTGATGTGGCAACGTGACACAGGAATTTGCGAGACCAAAGCCTCAGGTCTGCAGTAGGAATGGTTATAGCCTGTGGCGGGTATCAGATATGCTCCCACGGAAAGAACACAGAGTTGGTGAGTACATTTTCAGATCATGCTTTCTAGTTAGGTACACACCAAACAGCAGGAACAGCTGCTGCTTGTGGAAAGGCTTCCCTGCTTCTGAGATTGTCCTTTCAACGGGATAGGTTTTCTAAATGGTAAAAGTACAAAAAAACAAATTCCAGAGCACATTAAGAGCACCGATTTGATACTGCAATAGATGTCAGTTACGCAAGCAGTGCAAAAAAACCTCCCGTTCTTAAAACAACAACCAAGTATGTGAAAATAAACAGTGACTGTAAATTGAATTTAAATTGCATAAGAGTAAAAAATTTCAATGGTTCTTGTTATGATCTTATTAAAACCTACAGGAGTTTAGTTCAGTTCTCCAGTAACGTATTTGTATTAAATTAGAAGATCAGCACAACAGAACATGAAAAAATAGCCAGCCTGTATCATTTAATTTGCTGACAGCAAAAAGCCATTGGAATATTCCCTCCTGAGGTAAGCCCTTCTGAGATTTGCAGAGTTGTTACACTAAAAGCTCCTCTCTACTTAAATTTCAAAGCAAACTGCCAACTCCTTTAAGTGATTTGGAAGTCCATGGCCCAGAGTCAGCAGAAAAAGAGCTGTAGATGTCTAGATTGTCAAAGCCTTGCAAGGTTGCATATCCTGGCTCCATGGGCTGTCAGCCACTCATAGCTGCAAAACTAGTCAAACCATGACAGACATTTTTCTTTAAAGCGTCTAAACCATAGAAAGTCTCAATCTAGCTAAAGCCCTTACAAGACTGAGCTTTCTACCTGATTTCTACTGAGATTAAAAGAAATTTGCCCATTCCTTTGGCAAAAAGATTGTTGTAGTGGTGGTGAAGCCAGAAAAAAATCAAAATTCTTCTGTGCTAACACAGATTTTCTGGCCGGAGCCAGTAACTCTCATTCAAAACCAAGTGACTCAACTTTAAAAGTGTATTTCTGGCCCTATGTTATATAAAAGCTCTCTTCAATTAATCACGGACATCAAGAAAAGCATGATGTTAATTTTCAAAACTTTTGCAAGTTTTGGCCTGCTTGATTTCAAAGGGTTTTCTCCCTTCCTTCTGAGAGAGGCCGTATCTCTGTCCCCTCGCAGTGTGCCTGGGTGGCAAGCAGTGGACCAGAATGTGCTGCTGGACACAGGGATGGTACAGAGACATGGGAGGACATGTGGAGACACTGGCCAGGGACTGGGCTAGGAAGGGAATGCATTAAGCTGGTTTATTGGAGGATTAGACCCACCTTTCCATGCTTTCAGGTTTCCTTCGTTTCAGAAGAGCAGCATAACACCACCCATCCTCAGGGCAATGGCAACCAAGAGAGCCCCAGAGCAGCTCTTCCCCTCCCAGCACCCAAGTTCAGTATGTGGTTCAGACACCAGATTCAGGATTTTCCTCTTAAATAACTAAGGGATGGCTTCATTTCACCCTACTCCAGGCACCCATGAGTTGTCAAACCAGCACCCTGGCTTCCTCTCGGGCACTCGGAAGGGAAAGATGCCTCCGAAGGGGGAGTCAGCCTGTCCCAGGAAGGCATTGAGGAGCCACAATCTCCACTGATGGACATCAGCATTCAGACAACGTAACTCCCTCCCAGCATGTCTCCTGTAACAAGGAAGGCTGAAACTGTGGTGTGCCAGTGTCCTACATCCTTTCCTAAGCAGCCAGTGCTCCTATCCGAAACAGGGCATGACCCCACACAGCAATCTGCACCACTCCTCTGAGCAAAATTGGGGACCACTGGTACCAAAGGAAATCCCTCTGAATCAGTTTGCCCTGAATATAACCCAAAGCAACACTGCTGAATTGCAATGGGCTGAAGGACAGATCTTTTTAAACGTGTCTGAACACCTAAAAATGAAAAAAGGGCATTAAGTGGGATTTTTCAGAACTGCCTTAATTGCTTTAATTTAATCTCCAGGATTTTATTTCCTTCTGAAAATCCTCTTAGGTGCCTATTTGCATCTTTAGGCACATTCTGCAAATCTGGGCTATATTGCATAATGAGTTTTCTTTCCTATCTCTTTGGGTTGAGAACCATACATTTGCCTAAGGAATTCTCTGTGGAGCTGAAATCTGTTAGGATTATAAATATAGGCTGAGCTGGGAACAGGCATTGGAAATTGCCGTGAAGACCGTGTACAGAAAACAGTGATTCTAGTCACACAAGATACCTGATACGGTTGGCAGGAAGGCAAAGCTAAACAAATGCAGGTTTACATTTTACTATTTAAAGAATAAAATATTCAACTTGAGTTCCATTAACACCTGTCAGAACTTTGGTACATACTCAAATCCACATTTCTAATTTTACTGCTAAATAATCCCAAACTTGGCAGTTAGAAGGTAAAGCAAAATACCCAAACTAAACATCTGAAGCAAATTGTAGCTCTCTGGAAGAGCCCTTCTGCTGTATAAATGAAGGTCATATGTATAAATGATTAGAAGCTTAAGGAAATATGTCTTCTGCTTTTCTAAATTGATAACACACACATATTGCATTAATACTCCCACATCAATTATTGGACATGTTCCCTGCTGTAAGAAAAACGATATTTTTTTTTTTTAATAATCCCTTGGAATAATATTCTTACACTAGCACAATTAACCCTTGCCATGCGGAGGGAAAAGATGTTGATTTAATAAACTACATCCCAGAAAAGCAGTGCATCAATCCCCCGAGATGCCACCACCTGGGTGCACCTTGGTTTTGGGGGACGGTCAACAAGACCCAAGAGTCCTCCTTTCCCTGGTGAGGAAGTGCCAGAGGTGACAGGTCCTGGTGGGGATAGGGTGGAGGGGAGCAACCCAACTATGTTGGCTGTGGCGTTACAGCCATGGCAGCTGCACTGAAGGCAAAACCTGGCCTCTCTGTTTATCAGCAGCAAAATAAACCCAATAAACGTTGCAGAAGACTCCCTAAACACTTACTTTCTCTCTGTAAGGGGCAACTCGTGCTTGGCAGCAGGCACAGGGCAAGGACTCACCCCAGCAGTGTGGAGGACCCCCAAGTGCCCAGGCTTTTGTAACAGACGGACTGCCCAGACCCTGCCACGGGACTCACCGCTGAAGTCAGAGGAGGGTCAGGGCAGCCGTTGCCGGTGACCGTCACCCCTTTGGCTGCCGCTAAATCACACTTGCCAGAAAGAACTTAATCCTAGGGCTCATAAAAATACTTCTCAAACACATTTTTCCCCCTTCGAAGTGCACCAGATCTCACTAAATACCAAGTATTTTCCATAAATGTTCCCAGGCTAAAATACACCTGGAGCCATCTATAGGGTCTTCATACATACAGCTGTTGTATACATGTACCCCATTATACCCCGATCGCCCAGTGCATGGCCGGACACCCCCCATTTCAAAGGGAGATGGTCTTGGCACAGATATGAGAGAGCCCAGCTCTGGTGCTCCGTGCGAGAGGATGGCAGAAGAGTTACCAATTCATCACGGCTGACGCTGAGCACAGCAAGTGCAAAAATGCAAACAGTATTTATCACTTCTGACAGATTCCTTTATTTTCTGCTTTTTATTAGCTAACATAAAGTTCGCCTTTTTTTGCCAGAGACAAAAGTCATTAAAAGGGGGGGGGGGGAACGGAAAATTATTTCCATTGAAAATTATTTCCGTATTTTTATCAAGCATCAGAACTCTGTGACAGATCGTGGCTATGTACAAATTATAATGCCAGTTTCAAATTTTGCAAGACCGTAGCCACAAATGCCACGTTTTCTTGTCCCAGTGGATGGAGGTGTGAGCAGACTTACAGGACAAGCTACTGGAAATCACTTGCCTGTTGAACACCACCTTCTCTGTACATTTCCATTTGATAGCCCTGGACTTTTCTGATATTTCTCTTTTCTCACAAGAGGGAGCTCTGGCTCTGGAATAACGGTATGAAACTGTCCTGCCCAGACCCCGCTGCTCTGCTGCCTCTGAAAACGCCCATCTCTTGTCCAAGGTTGGGCTTACAGGACTCCTTTTGCAGTTAAAAACCCATCACCAAGAGCTTGAATCTCAACATGAATTGCAATGATCGAAAAGTTGCCATTGTCATAAACTTTTCCAGAAATTTTCCAAGCAACTGTGACAGTTTTGAACAGTGCCAGAAAAAGTAGTGATTGCCTAATAATTTTTTTCCTCAAAAATCAGATGGGCATTATGGCTGAGCAATGAAATCTGATCACTCAGAAGTAATAAAAGGGCCAAGGAATTAGACAACAAGAATACCAATAATGTCCATTATTATTGTCCATTGACCTCCCAGCAAATCCCAGCTAAAGTAACATTTTGCACAGACTGTTTGCTTAAATCCTCCTCTATCAAGGTCCACTCCTGCCTCTTGCTCAGGCTCACGGACACCTCTGCGGCCGGCCATGGTGGGCACAGGGGAACGAGCACACGAGCACAGGCATCAGTGGCCACGGCCACTGCTTTCCGTCACAGCTGAGTGAGGGAAGAGGCAAAAGCCCCTGTCCGTGGGTAAGGTTAAATTGCAGATGCAATCCCCATACACAGGACAGCTGTAAGTCTGCCTGCACTTGGACTGACAGCCATGGAGGGAGCTTTAGAAAATCAACACCCAGTTTCAAAGCAAAGTTGTGAGCAGCTACCATGGGTTTCAGTGGGAGATACTTGGTAGCTGCAGTATTTTTGACCCTTCGGTGCATGGAAAGTTGTTCCACACCTTTGCTACATTGGTGCTTAGTGATGGTCTGCTACCTCCAACCTATGTTTGTATACGTATTATCCATTGGGTGCAGCTTTACACTTTATACTGTTGCTTTTCCTCCCCATTTCTCTTAGTGTACACTGCAAGACCAGCCAATTTTTCCTACATGATTTTTCAGTCTGACCTGGTGTCACCAGAGGATCGTGTTAGCACACCTTGGATTTCTGTGCAGATCTCATTATTAACAATATTAAGAAAAAAGTTCCTTCCCAGAGGGATTCCTATTAGTAACACCTCTCCCACTCAGCTCTCCTCCTTCCAGCACAACCCAGGTGGCCCCACACAGCCACTGCACAGTTTGGGGGCTTAAAAATAAGTTATTGCAACACCCAAAGGCAGAGAGTTTATGTCAGGAACACTTCAGCACCCAGAAAATGCTGTTGGTCCAAAATCCAAAATTGAGACTGCATGTCCTTGAGCTCCCTCTGCTGATCCCGTGATTATTTACATATACAAAAACATGAAGTGCTCTGCTATCACGGCGATGCCAATAGTATCTCCAATAACCCAAAGATGGATCCCCAGGCTGATACCAGGTGCACAGGGTTCCTCTGGGGCAGGGAGCAATGTGTTGGAGGCTCCTATTTTCTAGGGAAACCGACCCAGGATAGGCCCCATACGTGGCCCAGGCAGGGGCAAACACCCCTCACGAACCGTAGGAGCAGTGACTGGGGGAAATGGTCGTGCAGTCTGAGGCTCAGTGTCCTCCTGCAGAGTGCTCTGGATCAGGGCCCAACAACTGGGCATCCCACAGGAACTGCCAGACCAAGCAGCACAAGGCTGGGCTGCAGGGGCACATCGGTTCCTTCTGGTTTACTGTAAACAACAAATCTTTCTTGAAAATATAAATCTGCAAGGATTTTCTGTGACCAGCAACCCAAAAGAATTTCATATTCGTCTAAGCTAAGGTTAAGAAGGTGTAAACGCTGTGTGGCAGCTCTACTGTGGGGTTGGCATCGCAATTGCAACAGCCGCTTTCCAGTCTTGCTTTTTATCTGTTGCATACTGAACTACGTTGGAGTAATTAAATGCAGTACATATCTGTGACATAGTGTGAACAAAAATATAAAAAAGATTAAAAGATGACTGTGGAAAGCTAGCGTGCTCCTCACATAATTAAAACAAGTTGTTCAAAGGCTGCTGCTTGCCTGCTAGCACAGAGGCTCCAAGCAGGTTTGCAGGCTGGAAACAACAGTCCTGGTCTCAGACGGCTCTGCCAGAGCCAGCAGGGGCACCCGGGAGTCACGCAGGGTGGTATCTGGGTCCTGAGCATCTCACTACCTTGCCTTCTTTTGCATAACCCCAAGGAATTTTGCAGTCTCAGCCTGCCTCAGTTTCCCTACATGTAAAACATGTTATCATGCTCACTCCCAATTTTAGAAAATGCTTTTATATCCGTGGATTAAGGGTCTAAAATTATCTCACTGCCTTCCTATTCAGCTCAGCTTTGTTTAATTAAGACTATGATTAACTGTGAAAGGGAATTCGAATTTGGTGTTGGCTAAAGGCTTCTTCCAGACAATGATAAAAGTCTGTCTTTAAAAAGATCTATTTTGCTCACAGTCTATTACAAATACTGTATTTAATACAATATGGTTTTTGAAGCACTATTAGCAACACATAAAACCTTTAGCCATGCAATAGATTCCCTCTAATCCTATTTTATTTTTTCTAAATATCATATGCTCTTTCTATGAAACTATTATACAATAAATACAGAATATTTCATTGCAGCACTATTTCTGAATTGACATTTATATTATACAGTATCAAATACTATGATCAATATAAATACGTTCTTCTATATTATGTCAGAAAAACAGTGATTTAAAGGAACTTTCAAAATAATTTTTCTGTTTTTTCCAATAAAACTAATACCCTACTTCCTTTCTCAGATCCATTTTAAACACCCAGCAGATTCCAATAGTTACAACTTAAACATTTGAAAAAATCCAAAAGACAGAATTCGCCATCTCTCTAAACTTAAGAATATAAAACCCACATGTCGACATCTAAATAAAAACTGTCAAATGTTGAACTTTTTGCCAAAGTGGTTCTTTTAGTTATATAAAATCAAAGTATACAAAAAAGGGTAGAGCTCACTTTGGGAAGAAAATAAGTTCTGCAGTTCTTACTGAGTCACTTTTTTCCCCTCCCAATTTGAAATTTTGGGGAAAAGTTAAGCTGGCTGATTGCACATGGTGAAGCAGCTACCTGAATTAAAGTTAGCTCTGAATTGAAGTTCCAGTGTATTTTAGCCAGAAGAATTCCCCAACCAAGAGATCTTTTTGTTCATATCCCAGCACTTTGCAGCGATGCCCAGGCCTGTTTTCACAACTCACATCACTAACCTGTGCTGGCCATCCCCAGCGCTGTCTGCGCTCAGCGCGCGCCGACCCCCGGCACCTGCCCTTGCAGCTGCAGGCCCAGATAGATCTGCAACGTGGCCAAGCAAACTACACCTTCGTTTACTTAATGATGCAATGAAAATCAAAGGAAAACTGGCAAATTCAGACATGTTATGCTGGGAAATTCATGATTTTCTGAAAGTCCCTTGAACAATCTTTATTCAGGGATTATATTGGTGGAAACAACTGCTCCCCGGGAGCAATCAGTAAACCTTCCTGGCCACCTTTGTGGACTTTGTAAGTGGCAGAGCCTGTTGTGTTGGGTCTCCACTTTTTGCTTTTCCAGAGGTGGAAATTAATCTGCAGGCAATATCAATAGAAAAAGTTGGTGGAGTTCAAGCACTGCTTGAAACACAGCTACCGCCACTCTGCCATTAAAACCACTGGCCTTCATTTTTGTAGCAAAAAGGAGAAAAGAGGCTGAAATGTGCAGGTAGGTGATGGATCTGCATCAGCTGGTCTTTTGCTTCCAGGACTAAATTTCTTTATGCTAATGTGCAGTTTCCCATCTTGTAAGCTGGCTCTGACTTGACTGCACACTGAGTAACACGAGGCAGTGCCAAGCATTTCCCTTCCAACCACCATCCTGTGACAGCAGCAGTCAACGTTTGCACTGGAATTCAGTATTACAGCAAGAATGGAAAAAACCCCGTCAGGGAACAAATTAGCTTAACTGAAGAAATGTTCCTGATCCATTCACTGCTCCAAAACAACACAACTTTCTCTCTGATCCTCTGCATACCCGGTCCTCTCATGAAACCTTGTTTTATAATCAGCCCAAGTGGGACACAGAAGTTTAGATGCTGATGTTTTTCCCTTGAACTGCTTAGCAAAGTAGTTTACTTTTCAGAATTGGTGGAGCAGAGATGAGATCAAATGCAGGGGCAAATTATTTTTAGTGAGGGAAGTAATTAAGGTTGTGAATGTACCTTACTGCACATGTGCACTTCTATATTTATGTTCCTTTTTGTAGCATCTAAAAGTTATGCCTGGCACATGTATCTTAAAATTAAATGCTGCATTATTTCTCCAAAAGAAACCATAATGGTCTTTTGTAAATAATTTTATCTACTGTTCAGCATTTTACTAGTCTTGCTATGTTATACTATAGCATTTATTGTTTTCCAAGTGTTAGCATTCTCCGGTGGGAAATGCTGTAAAAAACATAGAAACTTAAATAATTTTTTTCATCTACTGAATTTATAATAAACATGGGACTCAACAGACAGTTACTCAAGCTGTAAGCCATTTGGTTTGTGTCAGGGGAAATGCTGGTTAATCAGGACAGCCTGCTGTTCTGCACTGGCTGAACTAAGGAAAACATACACAAAGTTAAACCTCTTTCACTCTATATATGGGATTTTACAGCTAATGCAGCTTAGCAGATTGCCCAGCGCTCCCCAAAACCTCCTAGCTGATCCTTTAGGGATCATGTCCCAGGAGAACAAGGACGACAAGCCTGGACAAAACCGTTTCTCAGCTCCGGGGATTTGCTCCAAAAGTGTCTGCAAGCTGTTTGGAAGTCAGTCCTGCTCTGCACCATCTTGCACTGGCTCTGCCCATGGGGTTTGCCAGGACTCTGTGGGACAGTGTGACATGTTTCGCCTAGCCCAGGATGGCCCAGGATGGCCCAGGTTGAACAGTTCACAGTGCTGAATGGAGCTCCTAGCACAAAATACTGCTTACAGTCTGATGGAAGTGTACGTCACTGTGTCACAGCTCAATGTCAACAAAATAAGGTTTCACTTTTTCATGTACTTTTAGAGTACTTAAGTCCTAGGGTTTTTTCTTCTCTGAAAAGTAACAGACACTTATAATTTATAAACTGCAGGTAATTCCCCTGGTATTTTTGGCATTTTTGTATGCTGTTCACAGTTAGATGGCTTACTACTGTTATTTCTTCTTTCATTTTCTCTTGTTTCCTCTGGGGTTTTTTTTTGCCTTTTCCCTGCACTGTGAAGCTAGCTACAGGCTCCTATTATTGCTTCACCTTTTGGGTATTTTCTGCCCCCAAGGTGCTGGTGGTTTAAGCTCTAGATCAGCAGAAAATGTATCTCCTTGAAGAGTTCACAGACCTTGGACTCTAAAAAATGCCTTTTTGTAGGAGCATGAGTTTTCTTATTACCACTTTTAAGGTTCACTGTGCCAGAGGGACAGTATCACAGCAAACAGAAACCAAAAAGGTCACAGCCCATCTCTGCCAAAGTGGAGGATACCAGATACCTGGAGAAACCTGGACATCGTACTTGGGGAGACTCATTAACAACCAGAAAAACACATTTTAATTTTTTGAAGGCTTTTTTTCCCCTACTGGATCTTGTCATTAATGCAGTTGGTGAGACATCTGCCTTGCTCGGGGGGCAAGGAACAGAGGCAGACCAGGGGCCAGAGGAGGGCCTGTTCCCAAACCCAGGGCTTGGCATGCCGGGACAAGCATATGGGGGGGCGGGGGTTCAGAACAAGCGCCTGAGGCATAGCCCCAAGCAAGGATTCATTTTTAATCTGGTTCTTTGAAAAAGCTTCATTTCTAGTCACTAGGCTGCCACAGGGGGATACATTCCCTCCCCCTCCTCCCCCCCCCCCCGCAGCACATATTTGCCAACATTTCATCAACTTCCTTTCTGAAATAGAAACTGTCATTTTTATATGATCTCTCCCAGTATTGTTAATGAATTACCAACACTGATGTGGTATCTGACCGGTTATGGTGCTCATTACTAAAGATTTCAGATCTGATTTTCAACTGCCTGCTTATGTTTATTTAATTAAAATTATGGTTGATTTCAGGGTAATATTTGTTAAATGTTATTTTCCAATTCACTTTTAGATATTTTGCTAATGGAAAACACATGACATTCATGGTGTGCACTACAGCCTTTGCTTATCCCATACAATATGCTATATTTACTTCATGTTCATTGTATTTAAAATTCATGTGGCCCCTACCTGAAGGGTAAACACTCTTAATATGAATAAGCCTCCTCCTCTACAGCAGTGGATTTGTGTGGGTTTGAGTGAAAAATGGGTAACGCTTGCAGAGATTGCTGTTCCCAATGTAAATTATTATTATTAATAAACATAATGAATATTTTAAAAATAAAAAAGCAACTCTGCAGTGCTTTCCCATTGGTCCTGGAGGGATTTTGGCATTCTCCTTATGCCATGGGCAGGAGCTGCAGGTCAGTGGTCCCAAGAATGGGCAATGCGCGCTTTGCCGGTTGGGGACAGAAGGCAGTCTGCAAGGTAGTTCCCCAGTGTTGTGCAGCTGCATGCACTTCTGATACCCCACTTTTCTCACTCACTAGACATTTGGTAAGGGAAAGACACAGTAACACTTTAAAACACTGCAGGAGAATAGCTGTAATATTTGTCTGATGATTTAATCATCTGTGATATTGGAAGTTTTCAGCAATTGTTTTCAATAATTATTTCTCTAGATGTGTACAAACACTCTCTAGGATCACTTTACCCATCACTTCAGATTACCTGGTCATGTCTTCAAACACCCACTTAAAAATAACAGTTAAAGTCAGTAACACTATTCAACATAACATGATCTGCAAAATAGATAACCGTAATGAAACTCATCAGCCAAAATAGTTTATTCCTTTCAGACTCCACCTCCCCTTTGCAAATAATAGCTTTGCATGGATAGAAAAACTCTAGCATCTCACATACCTCACATACCTCACTGTACCTGCCCTCTAGTACATTAACCCTTGCTTCTTGCAGAGCACCAAACAGCACCAAAAGCAAATTTTGAATGGTCATCTCCTGAGAAGAGACAAGATTGGCACTGGGGGTAATGCAAGAGGTAATTAAAGGTAATGCAAGAGAGATGGGGGAAGAAGGATTACAAAGGCCAAGGGAGTATAACCAGGAACTGATATGTGGGAGTTTATGATGTCTAGATAATAGCTTTCTTTAATGAATATATTATTAGACAACATTTAAACACAACTTAGTAATAGCTGTATGTCAGAAATTTTCCTAAAAGCTTTCTTCTAGCAAGTTAATATGAATTTAAGGCCAAAACAATGATGCATGAAGGTTTCCAGAGATGTTGTGGAAAGATAAACAATATTGCTCAAGATATTTTAGTGCTGTGATACTCTTCTAAGTTTCTCCTCATTGGAGAGTCTTTGAAACAGAAATACAATATGGCAGCTTAGAAATGCTGCTGTCAGACCATGCTCCTTCAAGCAGAGAAAACAAAAGACATAACTTGAAAAAGGTGAGAGATGCATTTGATACTTTTGTTTGTTTTCACACTGGCTTCTCAAACTACCTCAGCAATAATCACTAGATTAAGTAAAGCCTTACAAGTGCTAAAACTGGAAGGTACGGAAACCAAAAAGAAAGGGAAGACAGTTTATGTCCTCCAGGCAGAGTTAAATTCTGGCAGATTAAATTGGAGTGAAAACATCTTGTCAATTAATTAGTGCCTTTATTATTTTAACTGACGTTATGCTGCCCAGTGACCTTTTGCTGAACATCATTACTCACTGAATAAAGCTATAAATACCTGTAGAAGTTTTACTTAACAAGATTAAAGCTGAATAACACAACATATGATTGACTCTGCATGCTGGGACTCAGCATCCCAGACCAGCTCACAAGGCAGTTTCCAGTTACACACAGACGTCATCAGTGCCTTCGCAGAACAGTCAGCAAATGATGCTATCAGCAATATTTAATATGGCCACAGTCTTTGCCCCTAGCAGCAAGTTTTTGCATCTCTGAGAAGTGATGCTAGTGAGGAAGCAATTCCCAGCAGTACAAACCGGACGGATAAGGAGGGGGTCCTGGGGGCTCACCCTGCGAGTCGTTCCCAGATGCTGTGAACAAGTTGAAAAAAAAAAAGTTACAGTGAACCTACTGCTATGCAGGTTGCAGAGCGAGGCCCCTGATGATCAATAGTTTTTAAAGGCCAAAACAGAAAAGTGAAGCCCCTCCCTGAAAACCTGGTGGGCAGATTCAGAGGACAAAATCTGATTTGCTTGAGATAAAGCTGCAGAGGCTGCTGGGCACCAGTGATTCATGGGGAAAGGAATGGACAGTGCAGGACGTGGAAAGGCTGGAAGGAGTGGGACATGCCAGAGGAGTCGTCCTAGCAAGGAGCTGCTCTTCATAGGCAGGGGAAGCTCGAAGCGACCGATCCTGGTGCAGAAAGATGAGTGGTAAAGTAAATCGGAGCAATTGAAGGGAGCCAGAATAAGTAGAAATGTAGGATCTGAATGGGAATTGTCCAAGACCTGAAGGTAACAGAATTGACACTGAGCCGTATTGTGCATTACTGTAAGTACAAGAGCTAGATTAGCAGCAAGAAAGATATTCCTACAAAGCAGACATCTGAAGAGCCATCCTGAATGACTGATCCCTGCTTCCCAGTAGAAGTCAGCCTGCAACAGAAGGCTGTGATCTGATTGTTTTTTTTAAAGTTTCTTTAGTCACAACAGAACTTGTTTTCTTAAGTTTGTTCAGTGTGTACACAAAATGCACCCAACACCACAACCCTCCAGAAAAGAAAAGGCAGGTTCTGCAGGGGATTTTTCAGAATATGACACTCTCCTTCTGTGTTAGTGTTGAACTAATTCCCAGTTTGGTGCTGGGGAAATTGAGCTGCTGGAAAGACAATCTTTCATATAAGAAATACAACCAAAATCTTGACCATTTATTATTCAGTGATTACCTCATGATACTTGAAAAGAAAGAAAGAAGAATTTTAATCCTAAGGTCTTGGCCAGCTTGCATTCTTCCTCACCAAAAGTTTCAACAGAAGTAATTTCTCATCGGCTGCTGGATGTGTCAGGAGGGGAGAGCAGCCAGCCCCTGGCTTGCAGTGATGCTCCCCTCTCCATGGCAGACGGCAATTTGCCCCATGCTTAGCAGTTTTGTGCCTCTAAAGTGAAATGAATCAGCTGTAAAACTGGTTTAATAAACTGGATAAACCAGGCTTAAGGCTGCACAGACACCAGTGGCTCCAGCAGAGTCACCAGGTGATGACAATGCTGATAACAGCCTAAGAACTGAAAAGGATAGAAAAGATGTATCTGAAAGCCAAAGAGAATCCTCTCAGTAATGTAGGTTCCTCGCTGGCACCACTTCACCCTGGGATAAGCAATTTGGATGCAGCACCGGTGTTTGGAGCCAGGGAAAAGCAGGGGCACAAACACAAGCCCCCCGAACAGTTGCAATGCTGTGAGAAGCTTGGGGGGAAAGGTGGGGAAAGAGACAGAGCTGCCTCACAGAGGGAAAAGCCAAAGGGGTGAATCCAAAATACAAGGAAATGCAGCATCAATTCTCTGACTAAGGCTGGCAGCAGGTTACTGTGTGGATGCTACCAAAAGTAGCAAATGAAATATTTTTCATTAAAAACAATAAACTGATGAACAACAGCCTTACCTCTCTCTTCCCAAAGAAAACTCCACTAAACCACATACATAACAAAACCTAAGGTGATATCCAGGCTGGCAAAGCTGCATTGGCTCTCAGCATCCTGCTCTGAGCAGATCTGGGCACCAAGTGCTGCCAGAGATTCCCCTCCTGTTACTTTGGGATGGTCATATCCATTTGGGAAGTTTCTCAGCATAGCCTCATTATTCCCCTGGGTACCACACTAGGACCTGAGGCTCATCTCGACCTGCACCCCCTTGTTGGTGAGGTCTGGAGGTCTGGATGGAGCCCAAGCTAAAGTGCACCACAACCTTCACCCGGACTTTCTCAAGTGCAGAGGATGCTTTGAGCTTTGCCTTCTCTAAGAGAAATATATATTAATGGTGACACATAAAAGACAAATTAAAAAGCTTAAGATAAAATAGTCACCTCACTAAATGGAGTTTTTGCCCCAAGGACAGACTAGGAGAAGACACACCATGTGCCTGATGCCAGCTGCACCATTTAATGCATTACAAGTAAATGCTCAGATGCTGCTCTAACAAGCCTGGTGTAAACACCCACACAGAGTAAACCAGATACTCAAAAGACCACCTAGGCTCAAAGGCGGGCCAAAGAACTTGGAAAAATTCTTAGTTGTTAAAAAAATCCACTTTATAAATCAGACTGCTTTGTCCCTGCAAAGGCTTGCAGTTGTGCTCTGAGGCCAGCCTGAGCATGCTTCTTTGGATATATACGGTATTTTTAAAAATATTTTTTGTATCTACAAGCTTTGGTTTCCATTTGTGTCCAGTTCCAGTTCCTTTCTTCAGTCTTCTGCTGGTTTTGTTCATTTTGCCTATATATTTTTCAGAGCAAAAGGATGGTGTTTTTGCAGCTGTGGCTTAACTGGGTCTTGAATGTGCTCTTACTGCACACTACTGTAACACAAATAATAATCCGTGATAATGATTTACAAGTGCCTTATGGATGATGTTCCTGGCCAAAGGTGAGGAGCAAACCTTCATTTTCAGGCTTCCAGATTTCTTCATAGTACTTGATAACAGTGAGTGATGCAATTTCCTTGCCTTAAATATCCCAGAGGGATAATCTCTAAAAAGCCCACTTTTGACTATCTGAAAGGGGTTTTGGTTTTTGTATTGTTTTGGTTTTTACTGTACCTGATGGAGAGCTGGGCACAAAAGCAGGATGTGCATAAAGGCTGGGCTGCACAGCGATATAAATGAAGTCAGAAGCTCAAAGAAACTTCAGCAGCTTCAGTGAATTCACTATCTGAGCCTGAGTTCATTCAGTGTCTGCGTACAGTTGTTACACAAGCAGACAGCCAAGTGCAAACATTAAGCTGTGAAGCCAGGTCTTCCCACTATGCAAGAGTTTGCATTACAGAACATTTAATTACAGTGTTTTGACTAGAAGCAGCTTTTCCCTTTCAGCCAAGCAGAAAAGTAACAGAGTAATTAAAAAAGTAATGAAAACTCAGTAAAAATTCCTTAAACCAAAGACCCACATTCAGTTGTGATTTCAAAGAGCATATGTCAAGGAAGACTCCTGCTCACTGTCATTTAGCAGGTTGTTAAAAAGTTTCAAAAATGAAATAAAAGTTAATGGAAGTTAGGAGGTTGTTTTTTTCTTTTGTCTGAATTTTTAACTATCTTTTCTACTCGGAGCAGATATGAAAGCACAAACCACAGTCAGAATAGTAACTTACAGAATTTCACCCTGTGGCTTACAAAATCGTTTTACGCAGAGACGGGTTGGCTTCAATGGAATAATTTGCACAGTGAGCACATACAGTTGGCTGAATTCAGGCCCAAAGCTTTCTAATATTGATTACACTTACAGGTAGTTGCTTTGCAGAAAAATCTTCCTAGCAAGTGTGATTTGTGATATAATGTGTGATATACTGATATTTCAGTATGCCAGACTCGGTGCATTGAAAAGCAGTGAAGAAAGTTTTCTTTCATGGCATCTAAAGGTGCTGAAAAGATGATGGTAATTTAAACCATCATCACAAAATATATCCAGGATTATGCAGATAGTTATGTGAATTTACTTTTGCTGTCAAAAGCTTGTTTTTAAACTAAGTCTTGACTTAGGATAGCATGTAAAATAACATTTTAGAACACTTTTCATAAAATGCAGTAATCAAAGTCCTATTCCTTATTTGCAGTCAAAGTCCTAGTACTTAAAAACACTAATTTAGTCTAGTGTTTCTTTCTTTTATGGGAATTTATAAAATATTATATAGGAGAAACATAGCAATCAGGCTCAGCCCAGAATATAATGGGCTTTTAGATCCTCTAATGAGTTGTGTAAGAACAGCGTACTAAGAAAAGTCATGCATGTCATACATCTCTCCCTCATTGTAAAACATTGTTCTTAGATTTTACTGGAGCCAAAAAAACTTTATCTTTTTAATTAAAAAAAAAGGTATCCAATTTCACTAAACTTACGTGGGAAGAATATGTTCTGAGTTCTTGAAATCACATTGTAACACCGGTGAATTAAAAGAGGCAGGAGTGCAGGTATACGGAAGGGACAAGCATGAGTAAAGCTGAGGCTACCCTGGTGCTCGCTGGTGCCAGCTGATGCTTTCTCACGGATGCAAGGGAACCAAAACACCAGAGAGTGGGGAAATAGAGGTGATGGCACCTAACACTGGGACAGGCCAAGATTTTAAGGAAGCTGACGAACAAAAGGGAGCACAAGCTAACGAGCTTCACTGAGTCCAACTAAGCCACTTTGCCCACTACCTGGGGCTGTCAGGGCTGCCACGTAATACAGGTCAGCACCAGCAGACAACCAGCTGAAGTGGCCTGGAGCTTACAGGAGAAATTCACCGGTGCAGACACTTGGGTCCAGCCCCAATCTCTGGGCACATGCATTTGTCAGCACTCCCACCAGTTCTGTTTCCCTGAAGGCAGTGGGTTTTGTTGGATCTGGCTCTCACATCACAAAGTCTCAAAATAAAATATTATGTCAAAAATATAAAATCCCACCTTTTCCTGGAAAGTAAACACCATTCCACACACCCACTGAGTGCCTGGAGGAGCATGCTGTATCCTCAGCAGACAGCCCCACAGCCTGTGCCTGCCATCCACTCCCAGTGCTGAGCATCACTGAAGCTGTGGAGCTGACTTCAGCTTTTACACATTATCTGTAGCACAAAAAGAGGGTCCTCAGTAGCTTTACTCCCACAACACAGCAGAGCTGCCCTAGCTTTAGGTAACAAAGCCACTTCAGGTGTCAAACTGCTTTGCCTTCTCACATCATGCTAAAAGTGTCTTGACTATTTGGGACATAGAGCAAAGAAGTGGCATAAAATATATTGAGGATGTGTTTAGGACTATAAGACTCCAATTCTAGTCGCCACCAAATAAAGAATAATTTTAGTTTATGTTTTCAGGTCTGCTCTTAGAAAATGTGAATTTCTGCCCATTTTGTTATGATTTGTTGTGGGGTTTTTTGAGATTAAGTGATGAATACAGCAGGTCGGAATCTGAAGATACCCACATACTATTCCAAGTAAATGCTATTTCAGTCAGTCAGACAGCTGGAGTGAACAGCTTTTTCTAGCAGGGCTCTCTTCAGACACCGCATACTTGTAACAACCTAAATCCACCATTAAGAGGTTTAGTCCAGCTATGATCATCAAAAGCTGTCTATCACAAGGCCTATTTCTCCCGTATTCAGCAAATTAACAATGAAAGTACTTTTTGACGTGCTAAATGAGATTTTGGGACACTTAACAAGAGTTGGCTCAAAAGTGCTACCTCAAGAAATATAAAATGCCAGCAACGTTGACACTGTATGACAAATTATATGGACCTTAATATACTGTGTCACTCCATTCAGTTTTATAATTGGCACTGACTGTAGCTGAAATCTGATCCAAAGTATACAGAATTAACTGGCACTTGTTTTGTCCCTCTTAGCATTTTCTAGGCTACAGATCTTTGTAAATATTTACTTAACAGGGTGGCATACTAATTTTTCCCATAAAATATACATGTCCATATCTGTAATGATATAATTAATTTTTTTCTGTCAGATGATGTGTACAGCCAGCTTAGACTGCAAGTGATGGGAAACTGCCTTTAGAGTTCAAGCAAAGAAAAACCTATATATAAAAATTATTGTACCCTTTGACTTCTGCCAACCTCATTAAAACTATTGAAATTACAGAGGTTATTAGCCAGCCCATACTTGCTCAGTAGAAAGATTTTCAAGGAACCATTGTTCCAGGGAGAAGTACTGTCATTAACGCTGGGGTTGCACCAATTAAACCTCCTATTCAACACCCTCTTCTCCTGCCCTGGGTAGTGGTGTATAATAGTCCTCGTGGGCCTCTCCCCATGATTTTGTCCAATTGCTATTGAAATAATTTAGTCTTTTTGGTCTTGATAGCATTCTGCCACCTAACAGTGTGTACCCTGGGGTCTCCTTACTTTTTGCAACTGAGTTTATTTTGCATTTGCTGGCTCCCTGGTGATTAGGGTTTTGTAAACCTCTGTTATGTCCATTCCCACATCTCTCTGAGGACTCAGAAGTCCTAATCAGCTTAATCTTTCCTAGCATGGAAACACCTCAGTTGTCCTGGCTACCTCTCCCCTCTCTCTGGGTCGGCCTCAAGCCACGGAGAGGAAGAGTGTCTCACTCCCAGGAGCTGCCCTGGCTCTCTCCAGCTCCAGCTCCCTGTGCTTGGGGAAGAGTTGCAAGGACAGGCAACAAAGTGCTGGAAATTCCCATGGATGTTGCGGGGATCAGAAGTCAGGACACCACCTCCCCACCCCATCCCTTCCCCCAAACAAATCCACATCTGGACACAAATGACTCACTAATCCTATTAGAAAACAGCATTTCAGGCCCATGCTGTAGTCCAAGCTCCATCTGCATTCATAGTAATGTAATTCAGGAGTGACCCAGATTTACAATGGATAAACAATGATGTAATGCTAGTATGAGAGAAGAATTACATCCTCATATGTATATATACACGCACAAATATATATATATAAAAATAAAACATTTCTATTTCTTAGAGAACATTGTGAACTCCTCAAATAGCCTCTCAGTAGCAAAATAAAAGCATGTGCCTTGCACTTTTCTGGAACATTAAAATGCCATTTCCTTCTAAACAGAAGAAATTCAGATTATGGTTGGCTTTATTTTCCCCAGAGCTGGTCAGACTCATTGCAGAGATTTTCAGAAGTCTTGGAAGCACAGAGCTCTCCCTGGCACACCCACCGGGATCACTGCTTGCAGGTTTGTGTTTGGACATTAATTTTAGAACCATTTCCAAGGATTTTTTAACTGGGCCTGAGGATGTGCCAAACAAGTGAAACTTATTACAGACTCAAGCTCCTAGCATGAGAATTATTTGAAGGGAGGAAAATCTGCACTGTTTTTAATTTACAAAGAACAGAAACAGCATTTTGGTTTCATTTTTGTTTCAGATATTTTCAGGAATTAGAATTATTCCTATATACCTGACCTCTAAATGACACTGATCTTGTTGATGCAAATGGCAGCTCTAATATTTCTTAAACATCATTTTCTAAGAGAATGTGTGCGTATTCCCTCAACTCTTTCTCATACCATTATTTGACAGTTAACACTTTCTGGTAGTGCCAGATCTGGCAACATTTTGGAGCCCAGCATGCAATAATCGCCTGAAAGACACAGGCAGCACCCAGATTATGTGACACCCAGCATGTGCATCAAGCCACATCCAGGACATCTCCCCAGACATAAAAGGACCAGTGGAAGATTCCTGGGCTGTGCTGAAGGTTCATCTCAGTCCTACAGCCACCCCATGCCATAACTACCTTTATTTATTTATTTTTAATCATAATCACTTGGGCTTCTGGGTAATTGGAACAATTAGGGTGATTAATTGCATGTTTGCAATAAAAACAGAAGACCAGGGAGGGTTACATTACAGGCTAAATATTTTCAGAAAACTCTATCAGCTGGTAGACATAACAAATGCGATCAGTCCAACGCAACATGAAGCTGCGCACATCATGCAAACTGGTTTGCTCTGGAACTCAAATCTCTTTAAAAGAAGCCAAAGTGTTTAAAAAAATAAACTAAGTCAGAGTGCATAGGGGGAAAAGAAATATTGACATGTGAGGCCGCTGTACTTCCAACATAAAGAAACATTGTTTTCTCTTTGGTCCTTTTATTGTCTAAATAGAAAGTGCAAAGCACAGGAGAAAGCGCACAACAAGGCAAAGTGCACAAGTGAAGGTCATTAGCTTTTGCTTGGAAGCAATGAGTTACACTGAAAGGAAAATTAGAAAAGCACACAGTGGAATACCTACAATACTGACACACTCCCTAATGACAGCAAGAAGGCAAACTAACCTGCCTGCCACTACAACTCAAACACCAAGGATTTTGGAGAGGGAGGTTAAAGCCAAGAACACAAGATACTCACATTTAAAGTTTGCTTTGTTGAACCCTTGCTTACAAATCTGGGCTTTCATCTTCTACTCATCAGTATGCTATTGAAATGCTTAAATATACCTGCAACCAATGCCTCTTTCTGGATTTCTTTGCAACCACCTGGTCTCCAAAGATCCACTTTAACTAAACGGAGCATGAACACTTACTCAGATACACTTTCCAAAGAAGAAGAAACAACAGTCAAGAACAGGCATTGTCCATCCCTGCCCTTAAAGCCGTGCCAGTGTATGGCAAAGTGTAAAATTCCCTGTAAGGGAGGGGACGTCCTGGATCTCCCACAGCCACGCCAAACATGGCTCATCTATCACAATGTTGTTATCACAGCCACCATCTTCCTAGCTGTCTTCTAAAGAATATGACAGCTGCCAGTGTTGTGTGATAACCTCAGGTGTGCTCTGCAGAAGGGCTGCACATCTCTGAGCAGGGCTGACAAGACAGGGCATAGCTCCGCACCGAGGCAGGCAGAATTCTGTCAGCTCCTGAGCCGCAGCCCTTGCCATCATCAGCATGGAGATGTCTGGCCCCCAAGCACCACACAGACGTGCCCTTGGGCAGCTCAGTCCAAACCAATCTTTAACATCAGTGATTCTATAGGATCTGGTCCATGGTGCTCATCAGTTAGAGTCTTATCTTCAGCTACTCAGCGAGGTGCACTATAAAATTTCTACATAAACAAAAAGCCAGCTTCTTACGTTGCCCACACTACCGCATACTTGCTTGTTTACATGGAGAAAGAAGTGAATAGTGAAAGGTTTTATGTTCCATTTGTATGATTGGAGACGTTATGCTTTAACACAAGCACCGGGGTCACAGGGCAGGAACACAGTGTTTTCTTTCCAGTCAGCATGAAACTGACATTTATTAGATGAGTGTTTTCTCTTATTTAAGTTGATTACATTTTAACTCAGTTCAACAATGCTGGAAAACATGACAAAATATTCCAGAGTGTTTAATCAATATGAATGTAATGGACAAATGTTTGAAATTTAAAATAAGAGTATATTGCAACAAAAATACATTCTTTATTCCTGTAGGTCTGTCTCTTTGATTCCAGTCACTGCCAAGTGTTTGTGTCTCTGCATTTGGGAAATCTGTGTTAAACATTTATCTTTAGATGAGAAAAGTCTTCTCAATGCCAGTCTTTCTTGTGATTAATTATTGAAGAAATTATTGTGTTTTTTTTTTTAATTTAACTGCAGAATTTTTGTCAGACTCATTGAACTGCCAAGTCCTTACCTGTTTAAGAAAAGCAACATGAATGTGTAAGAAGACTGGAGGGCAGTGGAAGAGTGCTGAGGTACACACCAGTAGCATTTCTGTACATTCCCTCCAGAAGGGGCCCATATTTTCCACATGTGTTTTCAGGTGTCATCACATTAAAATCAAACAAAAAAAGCAAAATTAAAAGACTGGCTCATCTGCAGTCAAATGCATATCTATTATCAATCCCAAACAGGTTAAACGCCAAACATCTGAATGCATTTTCCTGCATCCTCCCTTGGAGCCTCACTTACTACAAAGGGGCAGGCTTCTTCTAGCTTCTCGTAGCTGCATTAGCTCCAGCCCACACAGTGATTCAGTGCTGCCACCACCTTCTGCGCAGTGGGGCCATGAAAGAGCTGCTGGGGCAGCTGAGGCCACCAAAAGTCACACACTTCTACCAGCACCTGGGACCAAGGCTCTTAGAGACAGGAGTTGTGGACGCTTTGGCACAGCTCAGTGCTAGCAGGTAGGACTCCAGCCAGGCTGAGAGTTGCTCTATCCTACTTGTCATTCAACCACATTTGTGACTGTTCTGCATTTAGACACCCATCTTCCCTTTTGTTAGCTTTTCCACTGCAGGACAGTATAAACTACATGTTAAAGCTTTGAATGTACTTCCTTTAGCTACAGGCTGTTACTTTTTAACACAAATAGACTTGTTGCTACAGGGGAAGAAGCATCCTTCTCCAGCTTAGACCAAGCTTTGCATTCAAATATCCAATTTGCTATGGGGATAGTAACTTCAGTTTGATCACTGCGGAAAAGGCAAAGAGAGTCACCCTAGAGCCCATTCCAATGGCTAAGTGACTGTACAACAAAATGAATATTTCCATTGTCATTTTGGTTACTATCATTATCAAGAGAAAGCATATGCTTATTCCTTTAATATTTCAGCACTTAATTTACCAGTTACACAGCAAAGTATTCTGAAGCCCACGGAGCTCTGACTTCATGTTTAAACCAAGGTCCAGAAAAATTAATATAATCAACAAGTACCAGTTCAGTGAGAACTTCTGCAAACATTAGAACCATTTGTGAAAATTTGACTAAAATGGGTAGTTTGAAAAAAATGCAAAGCCATTTTAATTCACTTCTCACTTATTATTCAGTACACTACTCTTAACCCATTTACAACTTGTAAAATACTCCTTAACAAGGAATAGAAAGATAGCTAAAAATTCTGCTTTTTCTGACAAGACTTTTTTGGAAGCTGTAAAATATACAGTAGCTCTGTTTAATGGGTAGTATTCTAAAACAGTGAATAAAATTGGCTACTTGATGTTACTCACACATACAAGAAAAATGAACCACCTATTGGAAAAGATCTGATTTTCCCAGTCAGGACACTAAAAACAGCCTCTCCAACCTGAGCTCGGTTATGTTAACACAAGCAGTACCTATTCATACAGGTAGCATTACCTGAGGGTACAGCACTTTGCTGAAAAGACAAAACTAACTTCTGATGATCCAGGAATTCCCTAGAGAAAGGTATCAGCCTGGCCTCTTCATTTCAGTCACTGCTCAGGTTGAACAATTCTATCACTAGTCACTCAAAACCTGCAGATCATCCCCTCTCAAAACAGTTTTATTATTCTACTTGCTGAAACTTTGCAGTGCATTGAGGTTGTAGTTTCAAGCTTCTTTACTGCCAGAGACAGAAGCCCCAGTGAAAGTCTTGCTTTGATGTTAAGTGGTTAATGTTATGCTCAGACTCCAAGTTATGGAAAACACTTACACGACAGAGTTAGAGAACCAATCCCACGTACAGAAGCTCATGTTAACCAAAGCACTGGAGGCAGCCTCAGAGCACGGTGACTTAGATTTAGCCTGCTTCTTGGGTTGATCTAACAAGGAGAGCTGCACTGTTATAATTTGATGGTTTCTCATATAAGATGTAGCTCACTTACACCCAAGTCAGACACTTCTGAACTGCATCAGTTCTGCATGCGTCCTCCAAACAGTGACTCAGTCCTGCTTATACTGAGAATCTGCCCCTCAACATCATCATGCTTTTAACAAGGATTCTATTGAAAATGATAAATTCTGCTTTGGAGTTTTCATTTCAGAATAACACTGCTGGGATATTCTAGCTAAACATCATACCCTGTCCTTTCCCAGAGATATTTATGGTTTTGCGTTCTGGACCACATGTTGCTTTTCTTCTACAGAACGAACATCTTGTAAGGTTCTGAGCCGGCATTCTGATCATAGTTCAATGTATAGTTTACTTTGCATTTTTCAGAGCTAGCCTGTGTTTTTGCTGCCTCTGACTGCACATCCCTCTAAAAGGAACTAAACTCACTGGATGAAACACTAACCCTCCAACCGCAGTCACTTTCTTTGCACGTTTCTGGTTTCTTAGTCAAATTTATTTCTCTAAACTGTGTCTCTCAGTCAGATGTAAAAGCTTTTATGTTTGAGGGGAGAAAGTCTTGTGTCTGGTATGGACAAAGTCAATATTCTAGAAATGGTGTGCTTGAATGTACCAGAAGACGACAAAATGTAGGAAAACACACTTGAAATAAAGAAAGTTGAAATGTGAACTGTGACCAATCCTAAGTAAGTTTGTGTGACTGCTACGAGATCCCCATTGGGTCTTTGTAGGCTCTCAGCTGGTGCCATTTCCTCTAGTTCTCCCTGCTGGAGATCCCACTCCATTGTGATCCATTGTCTGCAAAGGTTCTTCAGTTCCTCATGCTCTCACTCCCTTTCTGGGAAGGAGGTTTATACCCTAGGAGAAGCACTTTAGAATTGCCTTAATTATCAAGAACACTAGCACAAGAGATACCATGCAAACCAGATCTGTACACAGACCTGTACTTCCACAGGTTTATATTATACAATTTTAACAGCTCTCAGACATCATTTTGCTGCAAACTTTTCAAGTCCCAAAAAGGTCTGTAAAACCATTGATCTGACAAAACCAGGATAAGAAGAGAATTAACTGTCTGACTTTACTCAGTAGGCCTGAGGTCAGGTATTGAACAAAGCCTTCCTGACTCAGCTTCAACTACTATACCACCCTGCTTCATGAATCATCCAATAAGAGCGAGCTTCTTTAACGTCTACTTAAAAGCTGTATAATTTAAACAAATATAATAATCACTAATCAATTTGACAAGCTTGAGCTTAGAGGGGGAAAGCTAGAAACTTGGTATGAAAATATCTTTGACCAGCCTTTTCCCTAGTTACACAAAGAAGTTTATTTCTTTATATTACTATATAAATATATGTAACTCTCGTGCAGAGAGGTCCTCAAAAACGGGGTCTTAAACTGAAGGTAACACAATATAGGTCAAACTGCACCAACCACCACTGAACATGCTCTAGAGAGAATGAATACCACTGTCTGCCATACTGAAACAAATGGACAGTCCTCACAGCGCATTACTTCCTTTCTTATAGTGCCCTTTCTTATAGTACTAGGTCCTTTTAGCAGGCAGATCGAGAGTTGCCTACCCTAAAAGGCAAGTGCCTTCCTGAGCTCCAGTCTATTCTGTGGCACCAAGAGCCGTCATTATCCTCTGAACTATCTAGTGCATGAGACAGACCATATTTCACTTGGATTTCTTCAACACACCCACCTGCATTTCTTCTAGAGAAACATGCTTACTTGTTTTAGACTTAAAGTAATGGAAAATTCAAGCCACCTTGTTGGTAATCTGTTCCACCGGTTAACTGTCTTCTTCTGAAGTTTCACTTTTGAACTTGGAAACTGGTGTAAACAAACCAAATTAGTTTAGCCAGTAAGAAGCACTGTAAAGATGCAAATTGGTCTGAAAGAGTCAGATTTCATTCTTAGACTGAAGAAGTTCAACATGAGTAAGCACAAGTCTCACAGGGCTAACATTAGGGCAAAATATCCATTATAGCTAAATTTAAGTCCAAGGAATCCAAAGCCACGAATAACTGTGTTGAACTACTTTAAAAATAAAGGTATTTTGGCATAAGTCTTAAATGCTTCCCTTTCCTGTTTTTAAGCTACAGGTTTTTTTTCTTTTAGACTTTTCAAATGGTAAAAATATTCTGAAAGCAAGAACTTTTTAAATGGGTATCAAGTACTGGTAACACACGTTACAGGCTTGATTTATACTGTGAAAGGCAATGCCATATATGCCTTCCAAAACTTGGTTTTAAACTGTAGTTATAACTTACTATGTAAGCAGTCAGATAGACACCTTGTAACATGAACTTGTCCTTTTCATGCTAGTAAGGACTTAGATATGGTTTAACTGACAAAAGTTACACATGTAAGTTAAGCTACTATATAGAGATGTCCAATATGACTGACCTGCTAGCACGCACAAAGCTCTCTCAGCTTTTCCTGGCATGAACAGACCTAAGTGTTTGATGTACCACCAAGTCTTGCTGTACAAGAGCTGTGGCAAACTACCATCCTGCCACCATTACCCCCTTGGCACAGGTAAACACTTTTCTTGGAACTCTGTTGGAGGGCTAGCTGTTTGCTCTGTACTGGTGAACAAACACAAACGCAACAGAAGATAACCCTCCTCATGGACTGTTTTCCCCTTTGCAATACTAAGGCTGTACTAGGGCACATGCATTACGAAGTGCAAATCAGCAGCCCAGCCCGACCACGAAGTCATCATTTACACTCTATTCCCCCGCCCATGCAACTCACTGAGGAATTCCACATCACGTGTGGCTACTGCAGCAGGGAAACTGCAAGGGAATTGCGACCTCAAAGCGAGAGCGTTTGCGTCTTTGACCTATATAAGTAAATGAACATTTTATCACGCCCAGGGCTGAGGTGGGGGGCCCGACACTCCCAGGAAGCCCAGGGAACCGACCGGGCTCAGCACCGTGAGGCGCCCGGCGCCGCCCGGCCCGAAAACCAGCACCGCCCGCCCCGGCAACCCGCCCACAACGCCAACCGCCGGGCCGCCTCAGCCCCGCCGCCGCGCGAGGCGCAGCCGGCGCAGGCGCAGAACCGCCGGCGCTGCCGCCGCTATTTCCTCAGCGCGCAGGAGACTTGGAGACTGGGGCACGCGGTCGTGCCGCGCGCCGATCCCCGACGGCCGGCAGGGGTCTGCGGCCCTGTGACTTCTGCCACAGCACTCGCCCCGTACTGCTCATTAGCGCCCGCTAATGAAGGGCCAGTCCCGCCCGTCCCCCTTCCGTCTGCCGACCCCACCCGCTCCGCTTAACCCGTGAGGGGGCGGGCCGCTATGAGAGCGGGACGCCGCCGGTGAGAGGTGGTCGTCCCCCTCCCTCACAGCCCGGTGCCCTGAAGCAACTCAGGGGCAGGGTGAAGGGGTGCTTCGGTGCGGCCCCCCCGGGCGGCCAGGGGTGTCCCACTCACCGGGGACAGTCGGTGCTGCCGGGGCTCCCGGTCACCCTCTTACCGTGAACGGGAGTGGCGGGGCCGGGTTGTGTCTCTCGCTGTGGGAAGGGTGTAGTGACACCGGCTTTCTTTCACAGCCTCTGAAGCACACATTTGCTCAAGTGTATTGATGGCACCTTGGTCTTCAAAAACAAAGTTGTGGGGTATCTCCCACTATGTGAATACAACCATTGGACTTCGCTGGATGCTGATGATGGACAGGTGGCTTTATCCTCCATAAGTCACTCCCAACCCTACAAGGAAACATGAGTCCAGGTTCTGACTTTCCATCATCCTCTCAGTATCCCCTTTGAGTATGCCAGGTGCTTTGCTTCTTTAGATGAAAATTATTTTGTTATTTTTCTAATTTTTTAAAAAGTTTGTCTCTCTGAGTCATTCATATGCCATCATTGCACTGCCCATGAAAAAGACTGTAAAGGGTTTTCCGAAAAACAAAACAGCTGCAGGCTCGGTCAGTAGGGAAAGTAAACTAAGCAGGCATGGCCTCTGCAGATCTCTCTACAAAGCTGGGCAGCTTTGGGGAATGGGATTACTAGCCTTGTGCATGCCTTTGGAAAGACAGGCAGGGAAGATGGCCAAAGTGCCTAGAGATATTTAGAACAAATTCGTAATCCCAGGACTGAGGAACATCAGGAAGTAAAGAACCATTTCACGATGCGAGGCAGTCCATGAGGAAGGGAATGTAAAAAGTTAACTGTCTGCAGGTACATGAGGCTTTTGAATTACTTGAATGTAAGTGTAGGAAGAGCATAAGAAACAGTCGATTTGCACCTTGATCAAAAGAACACATTTCTTAATGGGAAACAGAGCCTGTTGTGAAAAACTAGGAAGGTTCTCCCAGGGAACTATGCATATGACTGTTATTTAAATCACGTTTTGTAAAAAGAAATGTTTTGTAAAAAGAAATGTTTTGTATTTGCTCTAGCTTATGTGGCCTGGACACTTTGGAGTAGATTGTACCAGTAAGACTATAAAACCCTGATAGTAATTAGTAAATGAAACCAGAAGTGCCTCCACTAAAGACAGTTTCATAAAATAAAAGTGAAAACAGCATGAGATCACAACTGGCCCATCATTAGATCCATAGGGGATCACCCTATGAAGTCAGTAGCAAGGTCGCCACTAATGTTGCCCAGCTGAGGACAATATCCAAAGAGCCAGTGGGAAGGTCCAGCAAGGCGAAACGAGAAAAATGTTACCCACTGTAAATAAAAGTAATACCAAAATAAGCCTGCTGATTTGGGTGGGGTCTTTTTCAGGAATGTTCTAGCCTGGGCTCTTCAAGCCTTACTCACGTATGATAAGATGTGTAAGGATACAGGTAAGTAAAATGCATAGGTGGGTGAATGGGCACATCACTGCCTGGTCATCTGTGGTGGATCTGAAGCTCTATCAATGGCCTGGGCTACAATAAAACATCCAATGACACTCTGATTTCAGGAATAGATTCCACAAAGTCTTTCTTTGCATTTGGATTTCTCCCTTACATTCTGGCAAGCTAAGTAGAGACATAACTGTGACTAATGCTAATGTTGCAGTAGTAAAATACTGGGCAAAAAATAGGAAAACCAGATCCACTTGCCCATAAGAATGATTTAATTAAAGTTTCCACTGTTCCAAAGTAGGTACATTTCACATCATAAAGAATTTTTCTGTCATGAAAATTATTTTTTTAAGGGGAGGGAGAATTTTGTTTGCAGAAAGCTGACTTTACTGGTAGGCAATTAAATATTTCTTTGGATTGCTGTTCAAAATTAATTACTCATTGATGTGGAAAAAACAGCTATAGTCTTGCTGTGGACTCAGAGTTTTCCAACTGGGTGCATCTAACTCCAAGAAGAAAAATTAAAAAAAGACCTAGAAAGAGTATTATAATTACTGTCATACGAAAACCTGCTTCGGTCCAGATGTAGAAGCGGATACCACAGAAATGTTAACATCTAGCAGTTTGCTGCAGGGCAATGACAAATGAATCTTACAGATGTTTGCAGAGTGGACATATTACATGATTCTTCTAGAATCCCTTGGGTTTGTTTTCCTTTTCCCAAAGCTCCTACAGAAAATGCAAATCTACAATAATCTGAGGTTTTGGACAGTGTCACAGACACCTCTGTATAAAACTTGGATCCTAAACTTGCATACCTAACCAACATTGTCAACTCTGTACCCTTGCAAATAATTCCACTGAAAGTAATGAAATTAGTGGTGTGAGTAAATGTTAAAGAACTGGTTCCTAATTTCAGGTTTTCCCCTTCAGTGTATGAACTAAGCTTATTGCTCTGTGATGACCTAGGGGCTTGCAGTGAGGACAGAGGATTGACAGAAGTGTCAGGTGTTAGGAATCACATCTTCAGAAGTTCAGATCTGTAGCAAGGGAGCCAATCCTCAGAAATCAGAAAATAATAATGATGACAAATGCTATGTGCAGAATTCCTACTGCAGTCAGTAGCAGCTTGCATGCAGAAAGATTTCAGAAGTGGGTATCATAGCTAACTTTCCTTTTTGTCCCCAAATTTTATGAATTTGACCAAAGTCTATGTGGCTTCAGCCTTAATAAAAAACAATAAAATTCTGGGATGATTTAGGCTGGAACAGCCTCTGAGTGACTTGTCTAATCCAAATCATTCCATTTCAATCCAAATTGATTTCATTATCCCTAAGTCATTTATTTAAATAAATGGAGTCAGAAGAGATCACAGAGTTTAATTATTGGAAACATTGGTTGGCACCAAGTCTGGAATTAAAATTATTCACTTTGAAGTCCTTAAATGCACAGTGTGACAATACCAGTTGTCAAGGAACATTTTTCCTTTGGTTAAAAAGGACAAGCTGAGCATAAAATGGAAGAATGAAACCTTGAATATCCACGTAAGATAATTCTTCCTGTCAACTGGAGAGTTACTCACTTTAATTCTCTTACCAAGCCATATACTTTTCCATGCAGAGATAGGTGCAAGAACTTGGGGACAAATTTCCTAAAATGTAAAAAACTGAAATGACACCAAACGAAGTTTGACTGATGATAGGATTATGCATATTAAACAGTATTGGCCTCACTACTGATGCCCTAGGAAAGCCAATTGTAACTGTTCACCTGTTAGACTTTAGACTGGGGTAGATGCCTGTCATTTCCTTACAGAAGGCAATCAGGCTGGTCAGACATCATTTGCCCCTGTCCCTGGTCACCTTCTTGTCCTTCATGTGTATGGAAATAGCAAGGTTTGGTAATGGTTTTGCATCTACTTTGCCACAGCTGACATGATGTTCTAAAACTGAGTCATATCCCCCCTCAACTTCCTCCTCTCCAAACTGCAGACTCCAGTCTATTTTTAGACTCCTCTTGTAAGGCAACTCCTCCATCTCCTTGTTCAGCTTAGTTGCCTTTCTCTTGCTCTTCTTTAAACTCGCTACATCCCTCTGGAGATGAACACTGGTTTGCAGCAATGCAGTGAGAGAGATCCTACTGGAGTGCCATACCATCATTCGAACACCCAAAGTAAAGGCTTTGGTTCACTCACCGATAGTTCAAAAAGATGGAGGAAAAGGAAAATAAGGAGTTTGGCTTGGCAATCTGGAAGCAGTCACTGGCACAGCAAAAACAGTAGTGTATATGCACTATATCTACAACAACTGTGCATTACAGTCAGTGAAATGGGCTGGAGTCCATTTTGCCTTGAGATTTAAGGAGTAATACAACACTGAATATGACTTTAGAAAAATATCTGGGAAGGAGACTATTCAACTGTTCATCTCGTACATTACTATTTCCTTAAATCATTATATTATACATATAAAAAAACAACCCTCCATCCATAGAGGAACCTGCTTTGTGGGTGCTGCTGGTATTTCTATTTGTAGAATATTTTCTTTTGAAAAGAGCTTTGCTCTATCCAGACACCTTAAAGAAGTATCCAGATTTTCCCAAGCAGACAGCAGTTTTAAGAGCAGGTTTGTGACACTCCTGGGAGCAAAGATCCTGTTGTAAATCTAGTATATAACAAGTTGTACATCAGATTATTTGCTATAGATGCATGTGTTTTTCAGTTTTTCCTCTTGGCAGTTCTAAGTTTGCCACTTTTACTTTTGCCCCAAAACCCTGTGTGCTGGAAAGCATTCCAGCAGATGATCTACTACATAAAAAAGAAAAAAAAAAAAGAATTTTCAGCTTAGTATAATTTCTTTACATCTTGCATTGAGCAAGGGTTTATTAGTACAAGTAGCAGAACAGAAGAATGTTTATTTTACTGTGCTCACCTCTACAGCAGCAGTCAAAAGTTGTAGAAGAAAAATACTGAAGCCTAAATCTCTCTCCAGACAAGTTCAGCTCAACAGCTCAACACAGAGCTGTTCAGGGCAACATCTGACATTTGGCCAGAAAAATTACGTGTAGATATGCAAGCCTCAAATCATCAAAACCATACCAACAATTTAATGTATCTTTTTTAATTATACAAAAGTCCCCCCCAGATTATTCAAACATTAACAACTGATCCACTTAATACAAAACCAATTCCTCTAGGCAAAACAGTAGAGGAATGTACCTTTCATTTTTAATTAAACATTATCATTGAAAATTATAATATGTATAGATTTGACTAATTATTATTCTAAATGGTGTTTTGTCCTAGTTTCCTAGGCAATCTCTCCACACCTTTGATACGCCACAGCGCACTTCCAATACACATGTATAAAGCTGTCTACACGAGTCCTTTAGAAACAAATAGTACTGTTTAGTTTCAGCTGTACTGAGTTAAACAACATTGAAATTATGTATAAACCATCAAGGACATTCAAAATCCTGAAGCCTGTGTGACACGAAGTGATTCAAAATCAGTCTGTCCCCAACCTGAAAGGAAGATGCCTTAAAGGCAGTTCACCCAGAAAACAATGTGGAGGCACTGGATTTCAGCCTGTATCAGACCTTTCTGCAAAGTCCTCCCATGCCCTTCTTGACAAGCACCTACTGTTCCCTTACCCTGCTGAATCCAGTGAATCATGTTCTTAGGCAGCCAAGTAAATCAGCAACCCAGAGCATCTTCCCATCCTCTCTCACCCAGTCTTCAGGCTCCACATCACTTAACTCTTCCATAATATTCAGAACCAGTTTCCTTTACAGCAAATTGATATACAAACAACACATTTTTGACTACTGTCATGAACATGAGAAGGCTACAGAATGTACGTGGCTCAGAGACCTCACTCCAAAGTCAGGGAGCCATCTAACATCAGCAAAGGAAACAAATTCAGAGTCAGAATCATTTGCTGCTTCCACCTGCTTAAGGGGGAAGGGATTTACCATGGCTCTGGAAAACCTCTTTTAGGAACAAGGGCTTTACAGTGCTAGGGAGGCAGAGCTGTGAGCCTGGTAGCTCTAACATGATCATAAAGTGAGGCAGAGGACTAATCCCCTTCTTCTAGCTGTTGTGGCTGCTCAGTGACTAAGTGTCACTCTACCATCGTATTAACTAACACTCTCCTCAGTAATGAAAATAGCACTGCCTGCTACTCAGCTCTTCTCCAGCCCATTTACTGTTTAGAATATACAGATTGGTCTCTGCTTGTTTCTTCTGGGGAAGATGGTTGGCCAGGTTCATGAACCACCCCTGAATCCTGACTGTCAGCTTCAGTAGCTGAAATAAAAATGAAGAATAGAAAAAGGTCAGAGTTAAACACAAACAAGCCCAAACCCCCAAACCCTGTATTTCAGTTTGCATTACACCTGGTATCAATCACATTTCCATAGGTAAATTCTCAATGCAAAATTACTTTTGTCAATCCAGTTTGGTTTTCAACCCAGTTAATCCAAAGGTGCTTGACATTAAGAGCTGAAGCTCTCCGAACTGAGATACTGCACTTCACACAGCAGTTGATTGTTTCAGCCATGCTTAAAGAAATGTAGCAAGAGTGCTTCAAGATGGCAAGTGTTGAAGCTGACTGGAATAGAAGTATGAGGCAGACTCTTTTGCCCACTTAACCGCAGTGAATCTATGCCATGCCTTTTTAACACTCCTGTGAATTCTCAAAGGCCTTGACAGACTAAATCCCTTCTTCAAATCCAACTAGGGATTTTCATTTTATAAAGTATTTAATTGCCAATTTGCATGAAAAGCTCCCTCATTTCCTCACAGGCGACTTGGGTTTTTATTTGTTTTTCTGTGGCTTGCTCTTTTCGAAAGCCAACAATCTGCAATCAGACTCTATCCTCAGATGCTGTTTTACTGGACATACCTTGTGTTTATTTTGTCAAATCTCCATAACAGTACTAGTCAATAGTGCATGAAATTGTGTAACAACATGGCCTATACTTCACATCACCGTTGTAAACCTAACCGGCCTCAGTCATTCAGCTGCAGTCAACTATTGACTCAAACCTTTCTGGCAGCAGCTTCTAGCCTTGGAAAATCTTTTTCAGACAGGACTTGGTTTTTTATTTGTCTTCATCTCAGATTCCCTTCGGGGCAGAGATCACAGACATTTCTTCTCACCAGTTGTCCCCTGCTAGAGTTTTCTATATCCATTTTCCTGCAACAGTTTTGCCAGAAAGCCCATTTCACCTCAATTCTGGAGGTTTCTCTGGAGGAAGGATTTTCCCAAGTCTAACTGCAGGTTTGAGTCAGTTCCTTTCTTGGGAAAAAAGACATGATGCAGTCCTAACACATCCCTATGCTCTAAATATGACAGCTTTTCTCTTTTTTCAAGCATCTTGAATACCGGAATCAAAGAATTATTAGTTTCACTGTAGCTTCCCTCTACATCTGCATCTTCTGCTGGCAGGCTATTTTGTATATGACCTCATGCAGAAGTATCCCCCCTCACTGGGTCACAATTGCAAATTCCTACATATCCTGGAGCACAAATGCTATGTAGTGGAATTAATTTGTACTTTCTCATACTATTAAGAAAACTGGATTGTTCTCTGAGCAGCATAATGCATGATGCATTGTTTCCTATGGCTTTGTGCCTGGGTTGTGATTCCCTAGTGTGTAATAAGGGCTGAGGTCATCAGATGGCATTTTGCTCTCTTGGGGGGTGCTCTCATGACTTCCCTTCTCTATCCAGTTGCCTGTTTTCATGATTGTTTGGCCAGTACAACTTCACTCTACCAATACAGGACTGGATTTTCTCTGTTTTCCTCATGCAATACCACTACTTCTCTCCATGTCCCCCATGTTTGTTTGCTACTCCCAGTTCCTTCCCATTCCCACACACACCAACAGAATAGCTGCAGCTCCCTACAGGTTCTCTGCCACTGCGGTATCCCCCAGATCTTTTGTCCCCTCCAAATCACAAAACCCATTAATCCTTACATACGCTTTCTGGTTTGCCTGCCAGCCCTCAGTTTCCTCTCTTCCCCTCAAACTCAGCCCGTATTATTTCACCTCCAGCACACCAGTAGCTCCTACATGCTGCATTAAAGTCCTAATACCTCTGTCAGTATCTTAAAATAACTTTACATTTCTACGATGTCTGTACAACCCCCACACTGCCATATTCTTCATATTCCCCTTGTCCACCACATCTCCTGCTTACTTTTCTTTGGCTTTCCAGCCAGACAAGAAGCAGGTATGCTCTGACTGCTCTGAAGATACGTGCCCACTTCTGGGCTGACTGGCAGGCACTTGGTTGTTGGCCAAGGTACACATGCGTCAGTCAAGAACGGAGTGCAAGCTGACAGCCAGCCAAACACCATGACGTGGCTGCAAACAAACCATTTTGTGGGAGGCATCTGTTTCCCTTGCAGATCAATATTGTGTAGGCCTGTGATCACAACAGATATGTTTGGCTGAAAATAACTAATGGGTTGAAAAGTTATAAGAGGACTGACATTAACAGAAAATGAGACTGCACGAGCCTTATGTTGTCGAGAAACCAGGCCAAAAAAACCCCAACTTATATTTTGTCCCGCATAACCACCATCAACATCTTTTCAATTCAAATGAGATAATTACACTCCTCTATTTCTCCTCCCTCTTACACAAGAGATTTGATTTTTCACTGGGTGGTTATTGTAATCTGTTTCATCATGTTCCAGAAGAGAAATAAAGTTGTATTTATTTATCTGCATTTTCAAAAAGAATTTAAAATAAAAGTGGCTGTTCACTCATCCAGTACTAGTGGTTAATTCTCTGAGCAGCTCTACCCTCTTGTGGTCACAGCTAGCTGCAGCCAAATGAAAAACTTGCAAATATAATCACAAATATGTCCACATGTAGGCACAATACATGAAAGAGACCCAAAAAAGAGGGGCACAAAGACTTAACCTATGCCAGAAATTTTAAATCCTGTGAGATTCAATAAAACAACTTGAGATTTTGAAGATTCAATCTTTCATTTACAGCAATTAAAATGTAGGATTTTCAGATGAGCAAGAAATATCATATTGTTCATGCTAAGTGTTAGTCCGCATTTTTTTTAACATTTTGTCTAAATTGCAACAGAGCCAAATCATTTTTAAAATATGTCCCGCAAACTAGCTACTTAGAAAAATATTTTCATTTTGAGAACATCAGCAGATCACATTCTGGAATGGCTCTGAGTCCTGAGGCCTCCAATGTCTGTGTGAAATTGAGGTGCTTGTCAGCTGGAAAGCCCAAGCATGTCAGGCTGCTTCCCCTAAGTCAACCCTGCCTAGAGCTGTACAAGCTGGCAATCTGTCCCGGGACTTCAAGATCTCGGTCCTGGCTCCATCACAGTGATCTGTAAAACCCTGAAAACTAGCTAGAATCAGGGTCTCTTGAGGCTTCCACCTCTGTGGTTAGGTATTGAAACCAGGTTAAAACTGAATCTCCCAGGGCTCATCTCATACTTCCTTACCATGTGCTTCCTTGGTTGTTTCAGCCAACATGTTCAGTGAAAGGGGAGGTGGAATGTAGTGAATCCCTGGCAGAAAACTTGGTGGGATCAACTGAGGCAGAGGAGTGTAGTAACCTTGATGGAAATCTCCACCTCCATCTGGAATCTGCGGAAACACGTGAAGCAAAGCATGTTCCATCTAAAGACTCTCCAGGACACATCTGCAGTACCAATTTCTGTTTCAATTTTTACCTGTGAATATTACATTTTTTGTCCATTTTGTGGCCATATGCTGCCACATCTGTGCACATATTGGCACAGGCAAAGCCTGTGCATAGTCCAACATGCTGAAACTGAGAAGTAGCAGCTTCTCAGACCATGTCTCAGCTGAAACTGACCTTCTAAGTCCTCATCTTCTGTGCTGGTATCTCATTAGAGCAGTTGGTTTAAACCAGGAGCAGCTCACCTTCACCACTGACCTGGTCCACTTGCCACTGAACAAGTCTGGAAGTCATCATGCAACAGAGAGGCAACCTAGGAAAATGCTCCTTGCCACCACCTCCCTGCTAGTTATGGATTCTCCCCTGAGCCCAGTGAAGTGAGTGGCTCAACCTACACTGAGGGGCTGGTGTGCACCACAGGGTGCCCCACAGCCTTGGTCTGTGATCACCAGACCTGTTAGAGCATGATAAAACTCATTCCATGTGCAAGGAGGGATTTCCATCCCTCAGAAACACTAGCATCAGAGAAACAGGAGCATTTCTCTCTTGGATCTGGCCGTGCACCCTGGTACAGATAGAGCTTGTATGAGATCTTTCGATCTGTTTCAGGACAGTTAAAATTAAGTTCAAAACCGCATACAGTGATGGTCTAGACAAGGCACTTCCCAGCCTGTGCATATCTAGCCCACCAGGACTCAGACTGCTGCTAGCCACCCTCTTTCTCAATAACCCCTAAAATGTGACAGGGCAATTCTATGCAAGCATAATAAATCTAGTAGTCTTGAGGCAGATCACTCTACCTTAACATGAACTGATGAATTGGGGTTGTTCAGCCTAGAGAAGAGAAGTCTTCGGGAAGACCATATTGCAGCCTATCAGTACTTAAAAGGGGCTTGTAAGAAAGATGGCGGCAAACTCTTTAGCAGGGCCTGTTGTGACAGGACAAGGGGGAATGGCTTTAAACTAAAGGGGGGTAGTTTTAGACTAGATATAAGGAAGAAATTTTTTACGCTGAGAGTGGTGAAACACTGGCACAGGTTGCCCAGAGAGGTGGTGGATGCCCCATCCCTGGAAACATTCCAGGTCAGGTTGGACGGGGCTCTGAGCAACCTGATCTAGTTGAAGGTGTCCCTGCCCATGGCGGGGGGGTTGGACTAGGTGACCTTTAGAGGTCCCTTCCAACCCAAACTATTCTATGATTCTATGATTCTATGAATTGTACTCAATGCAGACAGAATGGCGCATGGCAGCTGGAAATCTGATAATGTGCCCAACTGCAGTACAAAAACTGAACACCACCAGTTGAAACCAACATGACTGACAGCACTGAAAGGAACTGGAAGTGCCCACACACACCATTACAACTGACAGGCAATTTAGCATCTTGTTTTACCATGTCTGTGTGGTTTGAAGGTATGGGCCCTATGATGCTAAACATTATTTTTCATCTGAAACTTCTGTTAACCACAACAATTTTCTACTGTTTTTGAGAAACCAAATGTGTCAAAACAGAAATATCCAACCATGCTGATTCGCTTCCTTGTGGAAGCTGATTCTTCCCCATTCTTCTCCGTGGCTGTGGTGCCTTGGCCAAGCCCTGACACTCTCCCTCCCCATTAGATTTGTCCTGAATGGAAGAAGAGGAACCTCCCAATGTGCATTCTGTGCCATCTACGCTGGCACAACATGACCATATTAAGTGGCCAACTGCCATAATTCCAAAAGGCTGTTGCATATGTTAGCAGGACGTATAAGCTCCAAAACATTTCACAAAATCTGGCCCCTTGCAAGTGCATGGGTTTGCTCTTCTGGGTTCAGGTCAGACTAACATCACCATTTGCTAATGTTTTCTTCAGCATAATATATCAAAATTTTGTGAAGTAACTTATAAGCAGGGTAACTTTTCATGGGTACTTTAACAGCAAGAAGGCAGCTAAAAGTAAAGACAGCAGTATTTCCAGAAGTAATTAAGAGACCACTACTTACTGACATAGAAGCTGCATTCCCTGGCCCGTAGTTGCTAGGAATGTGTCGGAAACCTCTCTGAAGTGACATCCCTGGAGGTGATGGTGCTCCCCTACAGCTTGACTGATTGATGGCAAACCCCATGGGAAATGGGTGGCAAGGATATACCCCAGAACGCCCAGGGTACACTTTCGGAGGTTCTCTCTCCAGGTATTCTGGGTTGACCATGTATTCTGGAGGAAAAGCAGGGTGAGCTAGGAAAAAATAAGAAAAGAACAAGTAAAAATGTCCATGTAATTCTATGGAGTTCAGTAGAAGTAGCTGCAGGACCAAATTCCACTCTCAGGCAGGAAAATCTGGCCCTTTGGTTTCATGCTTAGCTCCTCATGAATTTATTTTGTGATTTTTTAAGGAACTAAGGAAAGGTGCAGCAGATGATAACTAACGCAGAATGATCTGCATTCTTTTCTGCCTTATGCATTGTGAAGCTAGTCCTTAGTAAAGCGCTGGCTGCAGAATCTTATTCTTTCAGTACATCAGCAACAGCAAAACAACCTACCTTAAGACTTTTAACTCTAGCAGAACTTAAAAAAAAATCTACAGAAATAATAGAGTTCTAACTTTAGTCCTATCTGTCACTTCTTAAGTTAATTTACAGACAAAGGCTCAATTTTAGGGAGATACACAGGCAATTTCAGATGCAGGAATCAGTTACTTCCTTTGTTTTTTATCTTGCATCTGGAATCTTATATGGCCTCTCTGAAATCTTAAAAAAAGAGTGTGGTTATTTGAACACGAATAGGGTCTTTCTTGTCTGCACATCCTCCTGTTCGTAGAGAAGTGGAAGAATTTGCTTCTAGAGTAGGTCAACTTCTGGAGTACTACAATTATACTCTTTGTCCCTAACCTTTTTTTAAATTCATCAGCAGGTTAAAAATGTTATTAAGGGAAGGACTGACAGGCACATGTACAACTAGCATCATCCATAAACATCATTTTCTTAGGAAACAAAGCTAAAAAAAAGGGGGAACAGTTATTGACAGATTAGGTGCAAACTAGAGATGTCTGAAATGACTCTTTCCTCTGGGCTTCTCAGAACAGCATTTTGTCTTGCAGGCTGCCAACTCTCCAGAGGCTCAGACTAATGACTACTGCAATCAGTAGGGATTTCTGTAAAATTACTATACTAAATAGAAATAGCATGAAGTTATTGTAATAAATAGTAATAAACTAGACAAGTCACATGAAAGATTCTATTAAAGGAAGCAATTTAAGAGGTGACAGACCATACAACTGTTCCACCTGCAAAATCTGTGCTCTGCTCTTACATACCAAATGCACTTTTACACCAAGTGATCCCAGCCAAGTTCAGTCTTTGCTACAGAAATTAAGGCCAAAAGGTCTCTTTCTTTACAGTGCTATCATAAAATGCTTGCTTCAGGCAACTGCAGCAGTAACTTCCCCATTTACCTGCCATCACTGAGTTTTTTAGCATTTTTGTTGCTGGAGGCTTGTGCCTGTGAATTTATAAACAGTGAGACAGCACTGAGAGAAACATGCATGAGCACCTGCAGTGCACAGTGGATCACAGTTTGGTTTCCCTCCCAGACTAATTTCTCAGAGAAAAGCCACTTCCTTAAGCTTCAACTTTGCAATGAGTGGTGAGGCTGAGCACATTGCTCCTGCTGCTGCAGAGCCACGTGACCCACGTTGCAAACCCTGCAAAAGGGAAAATAAATGCAGGGTTGCACATTCAATGTGCAAGTTGGGTACCTGTGTCCACTGGGGAAGGAAAGAGGGGGAGACAGCAGGAATGGCTCTCTGGGGAGCTGGAGCCTGAGGAATCGGGTGGGTGCAAACTGCGCAAGTGGCAGCGTTTGATGGGGGGGAAGAGGGAGATGAACATGGAAAGAAAGGTGGCGAGACAGGGGAAGAGGCTTTGGGGACAGGCCCTTACCGTAGTCCCAGAAGGGAGGGCCGCTGGGAGGTGGCGGCGGCCCCCTGCACGCCATGCGTTTGCCGTTGCTGCCAGTGGGCTGGGTGCCCTTCATCCCCTCATGGCCGCTCTGCTCAGGGGCACCGGCCGCCCCAGCGGCCACCCCAGTGCCTTCGCCCAGGGGAGCGGGCCCTGTGTCTGCCCCAGCTGGGGGGTCGGGCACCTGCTGCCTCAGGGCCTTCTGGGCCGCCATGATCTTCTGGCGCTCAGTGATGAGGGCGCACTTGTCGCACAGGCAGAGCTTCCAGCGGCAGTGGCCAGCATGGCCCTTCACCGGCACCACGAAGCCGTGGTTACGGCAGCGGGAGCACTTGGGGGTCCTCAGAGCTGCCTTCGCTGCCACCGCTGCGGCCTCCTTGGCCTCCATGGCACACCAGTCCTGGCTAACCACCCTGGCACGACTGGGCTGGCTCTTCAGGCTCTTATATAGAGCATGGCCACTGCTGCCTCAGCATGTAGCAACCTGGGCAGGCGGGGCAGGAGAGCCCATGGCAGTGGGTGGGGAATGCCCTGCTCTAAGAAGCGAGTGGCACAGGAGTCGCCTTGGCCCCGCAGGCCTCCCCTCCCTCAGCCAGGCATGGCTGTACCTGCCCTCCTCCTCCTGCAGTCCCCTGGCGCAGGCTGGAGCCAGACCTCGGCCATGGGGGCTGGAGGAAGACAGAGAGAGCGGGGACTGCATCTGCAAGAGCAGGGGGGAATGTGCTGCACGTTGTAGTACATTTCCCTGTGCTGGTGCATGCAGAGATGGGGAGTTTTGGACGGGCAGGGTTGTGCATGGGAGAGAAATGCAGCGTCCCTTACAGTACTGCTTTAAGTGATAGTTTTCCCTTCTGGCACTTTAACATCCACACTCACTTTCATACCTCTCATGCATTTGCTTTAATATGCACAGGATTTCAGTTCCATTTTGTTTCCAATTTGCAGCATGCTTCTCTTGATCAGGAGGAGTGACTGCCTCAGCAGAAAAAAAACAACACTGTTTCATCGTTCTGTTTTTCAAAACAAGGTACTAAGATGAAGGCAGAAAGCAGATGTCATTCGAAAGACCTGTCTCCTTTTCTTGGAATTCCTTATTCTCTGGAAACAAAGACAGGCTTTCAATTAGAAATACAGGAATGCTCCAGTTCCAGTATTGCTTAGAAAGCACTTGTTATTTGTTACTGCTGGTAGCTACAAAACCATGGTTTACACAGTAGCCCATTTCCAGAAGCAAACCCTCCACTTTGCAATGTAAGGCACGACAGTGCTGATTTTTCTCACGTATGCAATAGCTAATTCTGTTTCAAAATCCTGAGATGCCAATAGCTTCTTCTACATTAAAGAGAATACCATAAAAATAAACCGCCAAGTAGTTGTGAAGTTTTTTACCAATTAGTTTCAAGAGAACCAGGTAACATCTATCTGCTGCTCTGAAACAATTCTAATATGCAACAGAGTATGTTTCACAGCAGTCTTGCAGAAGCCTTGCCCTTAGAGCAAACCTTCCTGCAAGACTTGGGTGCACCCCTCAACATCTGGAGGGGCGAGGCCCCGGCATAACAGGCCCTTTAAGAGATTTGGCAACAGTCTGGTTTGCCATAGCAGTGAGCAGCCAGCCCCTGTGCCCTGCAAGCCCCCAAGGCTCAGCCTAGATTCAGGCTTCTTGCTTTGCAAAAGACCCAGTAGGACTTCGCATCTGAGTCCTGCAGGTTTCCCGTAGGATTTTGTCTCCTGGGGAGATATTTTCCTAAGTGCAATACTGACATACAAGCCCAGACTTGCTCTTGAAAGCAATTCAGACCCAAATCCTCAAATGCGCAGAGTCCCTAGACCACCCAGCACAGCAGCAATCCCAGCCTGCAAATTTTGCTATCCCAGTTGCAGACTGAGTCTTTGGTAGCTGCTTTTTGTGAGGGGCTCTCAGCGATGCCTTTGCATCCGTGCATTCAGGGATCCTGTGCAGAAGCAAGGCCAAATCTGCGCAGGCACACAGCAGGTCACATAGGAGAGACCACCGCAGTGCTCTCTAGAAACTAGGTGCTGGATTGCATGCACAGCAGCTCCTTTTGTGAGTGGGAACCAGCAAAGCACACATACAAATGTAATCAACTCCCTGTCCTCAGTTGCAAACCATTTTCCCCAGAAGAATTCTAAAGTGCTGTCTAGAAAGCCAGCTTCATGTGCATGGGCATATGTGCATTGTGGCTAAATATCTTTGAAAATTTGACCTGAGAATGTTTCCTAGTTCTGAAAGGTACTTGGTTGATATGTAGCTTCAATAGAAGCTACTCTTAAATGCAGTCTTGAAGTGCTGCTCACTTGTGTCGGGGCCTTGATGTTCCTGTAATCATTCTAAACATTGACTCTGTATTAAATATAGACAGATAATATATTCCAAATTTTATGCTCCATATTTTTGCTGTATGTTGAGGATGTGCATATTTAGCTGTAGAATGAAAGAGGATGGATGACACATTTTAAAAAACTGTAATTATATCTTTCCATAGATACACAATCTGTGTTCATTTGGATACTTAGCAGTGGAGGAGGAAGGTAGGCTATGTACATTTTCCCCAGTAATTTTCTATTGTGAGTCACATAATACTACTATTGGAGACATTTACTCAAACATACTTAAATTTATCTCTCTTCTCTCTCAAAAAAGGTATACCAGCCATGGGCTGCAACGGTTTCTCCATTAATAAACCATGTCTTTCAAAGTCATGTGGATTTTTCTTTTGAACAATTTTCACCTAAGCATTCCGGATTTATTATACTCTCCATATAGTTTGTTTCAAACATAACTAGACTTGCTTTTTATAGAAAAGTGAACATTTTATTTTGCTTGTGAGGTAAATATTTATTTCTGCAGACAGTTCAAAGAATTCAAACATTTGATTTAGCTTATCACATGCCATTAGCAAGACTATCCCACAGAGAAGACAGAACAATTTCAAAATAAATTTTTGGAATGAGATGTAGAATTGTGTGTATATGCAGCTTCATGTCTATTATAATTTTCTTCTTTATTCATATTTGAAAGAAAATGAGGCACAATAAAGACTCTTTTCTCTAAAACTTAGTTCACTCTAGCATTTTATGTAACATATGGTGGGACTGTGACATAAAGTCTGTACAGAGTTCTGTATTAAAATAGCATTTATAAGAATTATTATCTTGCCAAAATGAAAGGAAAGCAACCTGCTGATTTCATGTTATTGAAATCAATAGCAATAATGTCTACTTCTTTCCAACTTCTGAATCATATAAAGTGTGTGGTTTGGTATGCAGTTTGCTTTGTAAGAAAAACAATGATTTAGCTAAAAAGGAACAAATCAAAAGACTGTCTGCCTTTAAGTTGAATAGCAGAAAATTGGGTTTTGTTTTTTTCTGCCTTCTCAGACTTTCCAGCTAACATTTTACACAATAGATGGTTTTTTGGCAAGGAAATTGTTCTGCTTACATCTGACATTTCACAGAGCAATAGCAACATAATCAAGAAATTTGTTCAGTCTGAGATTTCCATTAACAAATATTTGCAAACTTGGTTCAAAATAAATGTTCTCTTATGCATAACAATCAAGAAGATCTTTTGAATTTTAAGACATCATATATAAAGATAAAATCCTCTCTTCAAAAATTACCTTAGTAGTTTGGAAGTGTCCATTATGTACTACCATAAGTCATTATATAAAAATTGATATAGTAATAGTAGTATTAGGTCTTCTACATTATAACTGATTAGTCCCATATTTATGGCTATCAGTTATGGTATACTCAACATGAGGACATTTACCTGCCCAGGCAGAGCAGCCCAAGGAGGACTACCCAGGCTTCAGACGCTCCCCACCACTCCACACCCAGCCCCCTTCTGTTATCCAGTCTTAACAAATACCTTGGCTCCACCTGTGAATTGGTAACTGATCTCCTGGCATCACTCACTTTTGGGTTTACAGTGGCTTCCTGCACTGGCTGATGAGCTTACAGGTTAACTTCTGATCCCTTACTGATCCCTTACTCAAGTCAGGTCTGGCCCACAGGCTGGCAAGAAATCTTCTCTAAACTGCCAAGGAATATCAGTACTCCCTTCCCTGTCTTGTTGCTGGGAAGAAGCTGTTTGCACCTCCTTACATGTCCCTGGTGGATTTGTTCATTAAAATATAGCTTGGTTATCTCAACACTATTCTGCAGTCATATATGTCTCTTCTGCCCATCCACATGGCTAGAAAAACAGGCTTCCTTCGCCTCCTGTCTAGATTAGGATACTGCAGTATTCTTTCCTCTGAACTCCACATGTGCAATCTTTTCCCACTCTTACACACTCAGAAGCCTTCAGCAAGGATTGTTCTAGATTATGTCGTGCATCCTTTTGCCTTCCTCCCACTTCTCTTTTGCATTAGTTACATCCTGCTTCTCTTCCCTTTCACAAGGGAAGAAAAATCCCTTTCGCATTTTATCCCCGTCATACCTATCAGCTCACATTCACTGTCAAGATGTGGACTCTCACCTTCACCTGGCCTAGAATATCACTTTACTAAGTAGCATTGATAACACATCTTCATGCTTTCTTCTGTAGTCATCCTCATATTTAGAATCTCATTATAAAAACCATCAAAGCCTTTAAAACATCCTCTGACTGACCTGCGTGACAAAATCTCCCTTTCACCGTTGAGCTAACATTACTGCATATCCATCAATGATAACTGTCACAGAATTGCAAGGTTCAGCTATCTGCTGACATGCTTATGAGGTTGTCTAATCCTGCCCAAAGCAAGCCTACGTGACAGTGAATAAATTTCTTTGAGTCGCTTCTGTAGACTATATTTTCCATCTCTCTAATCACTGTGAAATTGTACTGTAGTAAACATTTTTTTTAAAATGTGAGGAATAGTGCAGTATAGAAACAGTTCAGTATGATTAGATCATATCTATCTTAAGATTGGAAATGGCTAAAATGTATTTGGATTACACCATCTTTAAAACTGGTTCCAGTTAAGTTGTTTAAATTCATATAAACAGATTCACCTTTTCAATTCTCTTTCAGTGTCAATTCCTTTACTTTAAAATGTTATCTTCAGTAATTCAAACAGGAATTCCACTGGGGTGGATTTTTTTATTGTTGTTACACAACTTTTAGATGGACCACAATTAGATGTTGATTTGCATCTGCTGTATCAAAAAGGTGAAACTCTATGCTACGATCAGAGACAACTGGATGGAGTTCATACATAAGTTTAAATCTTAACGATTTATAAAAGTTATATAAAGCACTTCTGGTTTCTTTAACAAACAACTAAAAGTTTGAGTACTTAAAATTGTGGATCTTTTTAATATATAACAGGAAAACTTAGTTCTTAAATATTAACAATAGGGACTTTATTACTATGACTGCTGTTCGTTTATTGTAACAAGATCTTTATTTAAGAGAAAAGCAATAGTGATTAAACTGGAAAGTCTGTGATCTGGTTATTTCATGAGTACCACAAGGGCAGGGTGGACCAGGAGAGAAATCAACCCCAACAAGAAATCAAAACATGTAACAGTTCTTATCCTGCATTAATATATCTCCCATATAAGCAGCAAACAAAGTGTATTAAGGGGAAAAGAATGAGACAGACATAAATACACACTCGCAGATCCTTTCCCCAAATAAGTGATGGAGTGTTTAAAAATGCCTATCTAGACAAAACAGAGCTATGCTAAAAACCTTCTGTGGAAGATGTTCAGTCAGTTTGCAATAAATAAGGATCACTGTATCATCAAGGTCTGATTGTTTCCTTATATTCCCCTGTCTAGGAAACTTAATAATTATCCCTTCAGAAGAATTCTTTTGTTTCTTTAGAAGGTCACTTTTGTAGACATTAATACAAAAGAGAAACTGAAAATCCAAAGAATAGTCCACTCTGTTAGTGCTATGGCAGCTGCAGGGATGCCTTAGTTACAACACCATTTTACTTTAGTAAGCTCCCAAATTTAGCAGGTTTTAGCCTGGATACCACTAGGCTTGTCAATCAGTCTTCTGCCTGGAGAAATAAACACATTTTTAATCCAGAGTCCTCATTCTCCTTCCCCTCAGCTATCATTCTTGTCATATTCTCTTAGACACAAAAAACACAAAATCACATCTGAATTCTCCCAAACAGCAAGAAAGGGATTTTATGCAGAAACGGTCATGATCACCACAGTAAGTAGGTGGCCCATTTAGAGTCATCTTTGCTTAGCACCTTTTTTGTGCTGAAATTGTCATATTACCTTGTCAGCAAGCCTAAAGCAATGCTAATAGATGGATAAGGCAGGAGCCAGCTGAAAGACTACTACAAACATCAAGTGTAGTTGCTGTGGGCAGGATTCCATTTGTGATTGTCAGCACTGGTATATATCCCACATTTTCCAACTGCATTTCTCCACCTCACATCTGAATTAGATTTCAGAATATCTGAAGTAGCTTAAACAATGCAAAATAAATAAAAACAGCTGTTTGCCATAATTTCTTCCTTATCAGCCTGGACTCTTCACAGATACTTCAATGAAGCAAATAAAAATGAAATGACCAAATAGTAGTTACTTATCTGCATAGCACAAAGACTATCATCAAAATGTTTACCTTGTAGAGAGGACAAAGAATAGTGATTATTAACCTCTGGCATGCATGCTAGAATTGGTTTCTGGTATTCATACCAATAGCACATCATCTGCTCTTTGGGCATGATTCTGGGAATTGATGGACTCCCAGTGAGGTGATAAAGCTTCTTGCTGGCTCCTTAACCCCATATATCAGAGACAAAGTGTGGTTTGTAGTGGGGAAGAGAAAACAAGCACTAACATTGATGAATTTGCATTAGCTGATTCCAGCCAGGTATACTGAAGGATGCTGTTCAGAAGCATTCTTTCTCTTCTATATTATTTCCATAAAATTCTCCTATGGACAATGACAACAGAATCTTTCCAATTTAGTTGAACCTTCTAGATTATATATATACACTATATGTATATGTATATGTACATAGATTTGAGGTATATTTTCACTGGAGAGGACTTCTGCAAATATAAACATAAAAAGTCAAGTTGAAAGAATGGCTGCCTGTCTCCAAATTGAGGAAGTAAAGCTCTCCTTCCCTGACAGACTTACTTTCTTGCTATGTTAAGACATAGAACTTGCATTTCTCTCTCTTTCCAACATGAAATGTGTTGATGAGCTATCTCAGCTGGCTCCTGGAACTTCAAAGTCCACTAACACAATGTAGAAAGTAAAAAAGGGAATTGAAAATAAAGTGAATGCGTTGATAGGGCATCCTTCTCTTTACCTCCTTGATGCAGCAAATTAAAAAAGGAGAGATTTATTCAACAGCAGACAGCAAATCACCTGTGGCAGCAGAGATTATGGACAAAGAAGACATGAAAGTAGCAGAGGGCTGACCAGCAGCTTTGACAGATATGACAAGAGGATGCTGGTGTGAAGCCATACTAAAGCATTTTCACCATGGAAGCAAGAGGGAAACCAAAGAGGCACATTTTCTTGGCATTTCATACTTCATGATCATAAAATCAGACTGTCTTTCATCACAATAAATGGAACTATTTGCAAGATAAGTTTTTATGAAACATAAAAATAACAGAATCGGACCACAGGTTGTTAGCAGTATTTCCTTCGAATCTAAACCAAAACTGATTTTAAGTCAGGAAGGTCTAGTTTGATAAACTCCAGAAAACAAATAGAAAAAGACACCAAATCATCTCTTCAGTTTCCCTGAAGCTGTGGGACCTGTCACAAAAAGTTGCCTTTTGTTGCAGGGTTGTGCTGTTAGAAAGCTTGACCTACACAGCAGTGGCTCCTCCGGGCAGTCCCTCTTTAGCTTTTTCCTCAGCAGCAGGCTGTTTTTCTGGGTGACTGCTCTGCTCTGAGACCCAGCTCCTCTGAAGCACTGTGCTTTGGGCAGCCATGGCAGCCATCAACGCGCTCTGGCTCTCAACAACAGCAGGAAGAAATGAAAGGGCAGCTGAATGCCCAGCAGCAGACCATACAGCCTTCACCCATCCAGTACACAGATGTAACGTAGCTGCTTGAAACCTTTCAGACTTACGCTTATTTCCCATGTCTGTTATATACGTATGAAATAAAAGGAAATATAAGGTCAGCAGTGGTGGGAAGTCATTGCTACCTGATGGCTGATGGTGTGCAATGATCCCTGTTAATGATCCCTAGTTTTGGCTGAACAACAGCAGTCCTCCGTCTTTCTACATATGTATCTTCATCTTTAAAGTAATAGCACCAGCTGTTGTTCTATTTAAAATAAAATACTGGAGGGTTGAAGTCTCATCAAAATTACTTCCATTGCACATTTAAACTGAGGGACAGGAGTTGATTTCTGGGAGGTGGTGAGGTACGCCTGCTTTGACATATCAGTATAATAACCCCAGCACGTGGAGTGTATTTCATGCCCAGTGTCCCATTTGGGCATAACATGCTGCAGGGTATGCTGAGGTCTTCCTCAGGCTTCCTCGGCCTCTACCACCAGAAATGTCTTTATTCCTGAAAGACAGTTTGCTTTCAAAGTAGATTGAGCCCACAGATTTCACACTACTCAGTTCACACAGACGTGAACTTACATGACTGTTGTCTTAAAGTTTATTAGGACTCCAGTCTCTTAACGTATGATTCCTGTTTTCCATGGACAATGAATCTGAAAATGTTGAATTGGAACATGCTGTATTCTACTACTGTAGTATAAATTCTCATATATATTTAACAGAAGACTTATCTTTTAATATTTAATGGAACCAAAACACTAACATAGCTACATATCATAAAGTGAATTAATAAATTCACATAATGACGTGTTCCTTACTAAAGTGTGTATCTATGCAGTTTATTAAAATTGCATATTTACAATATTTGTATTTTATTTTAGCATTCTTTGCCTTAGAACCCATACAAAACTAAACAAGTTTGATATTTTTTGAGCACACTGTATTCTTAAAGGTTGACGTGTTAATGATAGTTACTGTTATTTGCAGTTGGCAGAAATGTTTGCAGAATATTTACTGGAAGACATCCAAAGGTTTCCTTGCTCTTTAATAGAAAATCTGTACATGTCTGTACTGTACAAATCTGTACTGTATTTTAAATGATTAACCAGGGATAGAAGACTAGGTATAATATATGCACTAATTAGACACAATATCTATCTCTTAAAAAACCACAGCTTTTAAAAAGTACAAATTAAAAACAATGTCATTCATTTTCTTTAATAAAGGAATAAGACAACATCTTAACTCAAATAAGATATTTGTGTATATTCTTTATTCAGATGAGTGCCAGTCACTGCACTTATCTCAATCCTCTCTTTTCCCAATTGTTATTTGTTAAGTGTTACAGTTTTAAAAACAAATACTTAAAAAGCAAATAAAAACATTATTATCTATAGGAAATCTTATCTATATGAGTTTCCATTACTGTAAAAAATAGATCATCATGAATATTTGTGTTGAGATAGTAAATAAAGTATGATATAGGTATTTATGGGTGATTACATAGGGCCAATAATTAGGCAACCATCCTCTCAAAATTATACATTTTAGACTTGATTTATTGGCTACATTATCATGACAGTGATCTATCCAACAGTCTTGTGATTCAAAATGGTGAACTGGTGAATATTGTAGATTGTTAGTGACTTGATAATAAGCCTGGGGAAGGAAGCTGAACTATCTTCATTACCTCAGTAAGACAAGCTTTCCTATTTTTATAGCAGTCTTTTCCACCTGTCCTAGGACTCAAACATGGAGAGTAAGAATGAATATTTGACATGAGATTTCAGGAATGCCTTGTACAAAGGTATTAATATTTTCATATATCTGCTAGCAATACCATACCTAGAACATTTTAGGATTTGTTTAGCTTTTCCACAGATGTCCTCACAGTAGTGACTCATAGGTAGCCTGTGTTCAACTAATGTATCTCTTCCTTGATTGCTTTCCAAGTGCTGAGCTCCTGCTATTGGTTTTTCATACATACATTGTATGCTGTTAAATTTCATTCCATTGCTGCTATTCCAGTTGCCACAGTATCTATTTCTTTCCTATATGAGCCTTTAATCCTCTTCTGCATTAGTAATATCTCTCAGTGTTTGCTTTCAGCAAAATTTCATTAGCATACTTTTTTTGTGTCACAGTCATTACTGGAAATATTAAATAAGGCAGATTCCAATACTGTTCCTTTAAGAATTACAATAATACCCTCCCTCCAGACAACAGTTCCTCTTCTAGCACAACCAGGGTTTTTTTCTGCTTTGGCATTTTATTCACAACTTACTTTAGAGAAGCCTAATAGATAGTATCTACTGATTGAAATGGTGGTTTTAATCAGCAGAGATACATTCACTCAACCTGCTTCACCTTTGGTAAAATTAGGTTGCATTTTTTCCCATTTTCCATTTATGTCTACTTACGTAGATGTTTTTCTTCAAAATACCTTCTATAGCCTTGAATATTGTTGAGGTCACTCTAATGTTTTCTGGTTATCCTTTTTTCCCCTTTCTGAAATACAGGCAAGAGGTTTGCTTTTCAGTAGTGATATGCTACCAGTTGGCAGCTTTATTAAAAATCCTTGCTGCTGGACATGCAATTTCATGTGCCAGTTCTTTCAGAACCCAGGGACAGAGATTATCCTGTCCTTCCAATTTCAGCGCTTCAAGCTCTTTGAGTTTTTCTTCTACTTCACATATGATAATTTCCATTTCTATATCTTCATTCATTTACATATTACATTTCTCTTTTCTGGATAGTTTTATCTTTAAGTGCCTGGCAAAGCAATTCTTATTAGGATTTATTTTCATAATAAAGGTCCTTTGATAAGTCACAGTTCTATGTTAATTATTAGGCTTTGCCACAATAAATAAAAACCCCACAGTTTGGGGGTTTGTGGGGGGTTTTACAGCCAATTCTATATATAAACTTTACTGTGAAAGGAAAGAAGTTACACATCCATGCATGTAATAGTGCTATGACAATGTTACTACTATGAGACCATGCACTGTTTAGAATACAAATACATCTGAAAATAACTGGATTTGTGGCGTGCAAATGGCAGAACTGAACAGAAAACACTGCAATTAAATGACTTGCAGGATTAGTGATTTCAGTCTGTTATCAGACTATTTTATTCAGGAGCCTCCACCGCATCCCTCTGAGCTCCACAGGACAGAGGTTTTTTGGGAATTACAAAACGTCACAGACTAGAGTTTAGGATTGTTGGTGGCTTCTCCTGGGCTAAAGTGAGGAAATTCCCAGGGTAGGGTGAGTTCCTGTGGGCTGTTTAGGAAATGGTTATAATTACTCTGAGGGTTTTCCAGGGTAAGGCTCATAAGAGTCACTGGGCTAGGGCTGTGAATTAGGACCATATAATTTTTACCATTTTGTCCTAACAAATGGACAATTAATAGACAGTCTGTTTCTTTTGTATTTGTCATATGATAACTAGCTTCCACCTTAAGCTACCTGTATACTAGCCCTAGATTCTCAGAAAGTGGGTGTGGGCAAATGGCTACTCCACCAGCCTTGGGTTGCCAGAGAACCTGATGTAAAGAAACTCACATACATTAAAAATGAAATACAGGCCTTATAAGGAGATCCTGGGATATCCTGATTTGTTTTTTCTCAAATTGTGCCTGTATCTGATTTTCTGTATGCAAATTATTGAGTAGCTATAATGGCATGTACAAAGTCTACGTACTGTATACCTAATAACAAGGAAATAAGGAAAAATTGCAAGATTATGTTGCCTGGCAGAAAATTACACATAAGTCTCAAAGTAAGATCTAAAGAAAATATTTTAAAGAAAAAAAAATTATTATTATTAATTTTCTCAGTTTGAACTCTGTGCACTTGTGTATGAAAAATGACAAAGCAAAGTGTCTCCCTTTTACACTCATTTCCATTATGAAAGTGGGGTTCACAGGGAGAAAAGCATGAGAACAAAAAGGGGAAGAATAGAGAATGTGGTGAAGAAAGACAGACCAGAAATGGAATGAATGAGGAACAATCTAGAAAGAAAATGTATACCTGAGAAAAAAATGAGAGCGGGGGAATGAATATGTGTAGAAGCAGAAAAAAGAATGGAGGTTAGATTTACAAAATTAAGTGAAAATGAGAGACATTGTGCTCAGGGTTTTCAGCCTGATTTTGATCAGTCCTACAGTAGATGATTAACAGAAAAATAAAATTTATCTGGGGCACTGAAGGAGGAGGGAATTTATATTTTTAATTTCTTTATACTCATAATAAGGCTTCCAGAATATAGCAATGTGTTGTTGATAAAAGTTACTATAGATGATCCTAATTCATTGGGCAGAAAGCCTTTGCATTCATCACATGGAACTGTATAACAAGACAAGCATTTTAGCAATTCATGAAACAATAGACTTGTTGCTCAGAAAGAACTCCCCTCTAAAGCATGTTACCTGGTGTCAAAACTGAGCAATCATCAATGTAATGCTATATAACAGTCCTGGTGCTGTTGATACTTGCACATGCAATTTAGGCAGTCTTAAACCATGCAGAAGCGAGTATAAACTTCTTCCAATGAAGATTCAAAGTTTGAACTGGTTGATATGTGTCTCTTTCAGCAAAGACTATTGGAAGCAAAAATAATTAAAGATGAAATCTGGCCTTATTCATGATCATTTTAGACTGACAGAGTGCAGAAGAGTCTGCTCTGACTTTTCACCAGAGTAAAAAAAAAAAAGCTCTGCTTACTTTAATGAAATTATGCTAAATTGATATCAGTATAGTCAACATCAAAGAAAAACTCATAAAAGTGTTTTTCCAGCAGGGCAGAATCTGGCTCACAGATGTTCACGTGCAGGCAGATGGTGTGCATACTTAATACATGTACAGGACAGAAATTCAGGCATATACAATGACTGTTAAAAGCATAATTGGATTTCCCAGAAGACTTAAAAGGAGGGTTTCAGTATATACTCAGATATTTTTTTCCAAACTTTGGTGACCCACTAAATCTTTTCAGATATCAGAATGACATGACTGCAAAGACAAGGAACATCCTGAACTGTGGCATTTTCTGAAAGACAAGCCTCCTTCTATGTAAACATGGAACTGGGGCATAGATTACCTGGAAATTTTAGTCAAAATGCTGTGGAGGAAACCACAAGGGCAGTTGACTCCTCCTCAAATTCAGGCCCCCAAAGTCACCTGGGGCAAGCACAGCTCCTGCCTTTCATGTCGCTACTTCGCTGCCTGGGTCCCCTCACTCTCCGCTGTTCCCTGTGTCTGAACAATGAAAGCCTAGATTAAACAAATATAGTATTTCCATTTAAAGAAAGCTGCACTGTAGCAGCAGAAAGCTCTGCCTGCCGCCCTGTCGTGTCCCGTTCCCCCCCCCCCCCCCCCCCCGCCTCCCTCATGGTGCTCCTTCCCTGCCCTGCAGCACAGCAACCATTTTGCTGTGCAGAAGGTGGTGTGATGATGGAGCATTCCCCCCCACGTCCCTCAGCTGAGTCTCCCTGACATCTAGGGGCTGGTGTGTTCCTCAGCGCAAGGCAAGGGAGATTTTCATGGCAGCTTTCTCACTCATGTGTGGGTTGGGGTTGCTCAGGGGTCCCTGCATACCTGCCTGCCGTCGTGCCTTGGCGGGATCCTCCCTGCTACCAGTCCTGCCCCTGCACCACAGCAAAGGGGCTGAGGCAGGAAGAATAACATGGCCACCTCAGGGGGAACATGGAGCTCAGTGCTGTGGCTGGGGAGAATAGCTGTGTGCGGCACACCTGAAGTGAAAAATGCTGAGGAAGAAATAGAAAAAAAGACACCAAAATATGAGGTAGCTAAAGCGGGCATTGCATGGTGGGGAGCTGTTATTCACCCTGCTGTCTTTAGGCCTTGTGTCTCTGCCCTGTGCAGCTGGAGCAAAAGAGCACCAAGGCCTACCCCAGCATGTCAAGCAGCAGCTGCCGTTGCTGTAGATCCGTGCAGGAAGCATGAGCCCATCCTTCACAGAGGTGCTGCCCCAGGGGAAGCACAACATGGCCGTCCCTGAGGTGGCAAGAGAAGCGCTCTCACCAGCCTGGCAGATGGTGCAGGGAAGCAGCGCACAGGAGGAGCAGGCACAGCACTGGGAGGATCCCAGGCCTCAGGGGGAGAAGCCACTGAGGAAAAAGTTAGGGTTTTTTAACTAAGGAGGGATTGTTTTGTGTCTCTTCTGGCATTGCGAGGGTCTCAGGTGCAGCTAAGAACTTGGCACTGTCATGGCACCTGCTAATTTTGTAGTACCTGGGGTTGTGGCAGCAGCTGGTGGCTCCTGTGGCTTGTTCTGACTGAAACTCAGGGGCAAAAATGAGAGTGGGAGAGGAAGGTGGTCTAAACCTGGCGGGTTATATTCTCTCAAAAAATGTCTCCTAGCGCCCTCTGCTCCGCAGTCCTTCCTTGGGCCAGGAGGCTGCTTCAGCCTCCGTAGCCTGCCACTGCAGAGTTTTTATGTGCTGTGGGAATATGCCTCTGTGAGAATAAAAGGGCAGGGGCAGGAGGGCAGCAAGAGCTAAGAGGCCCTGGCACCATTAGCTCTGCTTGGGAGCCTGGCACTGACAGCTTCATCCATGTCATTGCTGGATTTTGTTTGCCAGCCAGGGCTCTCCCTGGTTGGAGCTGATGTGCTGCCACTTGCTGTCTCTTAAAACTCGTGACAAAATTTTGCTGTGTTGTAGGTAGATCTAGAGAAAGAATTCATGAAATGGGTTGGGGTGTGTGTGTGTGTTTTTTCAACAGAGTGCTGTTTCTAGAAATTCAAATTAAACTAGACAGTTCTGTCAAGAAAATGTTACAAGCTTCTGCTAGATCTTATTCCTTTATGCCAGGCATTTATGCTTTGTTTCTGTCACAGTGGCAGGTGGAAATTTCATATGGATAAAAGTAGTCTTGGCAAGGACTAATTAGCAGGATATTATGGATTAGGTGGGTGTTCCCTGTGCAAGGGCAGAACCAAAGCAAAACTCATGAGGACAAAGGAAAGGCTGCAGTGATTAATTTGTCCTACTGCTGGTTCTGGTCTTAGTGACCTGTAAAATCAACACAGCTTTTAGTGTTTACAGGGCATCAGGCATATTAATAAAGAACAATGTAAATGTACAATACATTTGGAAAGAATTGAGTTGAAAGCACTGTTTCAGGAAGTGCAGCCATGTCCAGAGAAAACTGCTGCATTGTGCATGCATACTCTATGTATATGGCCCTGGTTTTCAGAGTACAGTACAGATGCCTGAGGGGCCTTTGATTTACTGGGTTCTTGTGACGGTTGAAAATCATCTGGTTAATGTCATTATTGATAGCAAAGGAAACATACTTAAATTGCTTTTCAGAGAGGATAAAACACATCATTAAACATTTTTCAGACTTCTTTTTAATTATATGGGGTCTACTTCTTATCTTTTACTTGAGCCCCTGGAAGTCTTTGTATAAACAGACAATATGATTTTAATTAATAGCCAGTAAAGACCTCAGGATAGAAATAGAATCCTACAAAAAGATTTCTGTTGTGCTTTATTATATGAAAAAATCTCCAAAGCAGACTTTTAATGTCCTACTTTTTCTTGTTGAATATTCTTACTCCTCTGGGTGGAATCCAGTTTGGACAAAGGTTAGTGCACATGATGTCTGGCTGGGTCATTTTGCTGGCAGGTGTAACTGCACTTGCCTGTAGCATTCTTTCTCTTCGTTGGCAAAATGGTGTATTTTTGACCCCGCACACCCCTTTTTCTCTCTGTTGCCAGCAGGCTGTGTGCAGTGCTAGCACAGCCAGAGTAATTCCAGAGATATTCATGCAGTGAATTCCTCACGAAACTTGGGAATCCAGCAGGGCAGCCCAGGCTATGGAGCGAAGTGTTGCTGCTGTTTCCTCTTTATGTACAGTAATGATACATATTCCTTTCTGGAGACCACTCTTACTCCGTGAGCTGTGTTTAGGATGGCAAAAGACTAAGTACATTTGGGCACTTTGCTTCATGTAAAGCTATAGGGGCGCAAGCAACTGACTTGCAAAATGAAGCAGCTCTCAGAACTTCTCTAATCAGTGCTAGATGCCAGGTCAGGGAGGTACAAGTCACATCTCATCCATCCTTTCTCAAGAACAGGGAGACAATTGGATAAATTTAGCCTCAAATCTCAATATACACTCACTGCTCTGTCTCTACATAGTTAATTTTATCGAAAGTGTTTGTTCTGCCTGCATTGTTTCCAGTGTTTGAAATTTCAGATGCAGTCTATTTCCAAATGCCCTGTTATTCTTCATACAGGTTTAATTTTCCTTGGTCTCTCTGTAAGCAATCTGGTATAGCTTATTTGAAAAAACAATTCCGTTCTTTTTAAAGAGAGCTGGCATTAAACTTATTTTGAGTGCTTTTCATGCTGAATACCCAAGATGATGGCTTGAGTGACTTCTGTTTTCTAAAACAGAGTGCTGAGTATCTTTTATGAAAATGATAATGGACCAAAGAACAATGACTTTAGTCTGATATATCTCATTTAGTCCTACTGAGGTGGAGGAGAAACTGTCTTAGTAAAATCTTATGCAAAGATACTTGGCTTTCTACAGAAAGAGGATCTATTTGTATTCATTTGCTAGAGATGCATGACAGTATGTGAAATACATTACTTCAATTCTAATGTGCGCAGTCTGTGCAGTGCTTTTCTCTAACTCGGCATGGGGCGGGGTGGGGTGGGGTGCGTGCTAGCCCCGGAAAAGGTTGCCTTAATCCCAGAACCTTGGACCAAAACAAGTCAATATTTTCTGAATTAGTTCCCTGTGTTCACTACAAAGCCTGGAAAGTAGCTTTACAGGTGTCACTAACAGTGTGGCACGTGGCACTGGGAGGTATAAGAATTGGGCACGTGCAATTAGGGGGCAGAGAGCGCTTGTGCCGACCCTACAGAGATTGATGCTTGTCAAACTACAATTTGCTGCAGCAATGAAGTAGAAAATAGATATAGCCCTGCTATATGCACCAGCAGATCTCAGACTTGTTTATTTGGCCCTTCTTACTGTGGGATTTACCGTGGTTTGAAACAGAGCTAAGATCTGTCGGAAGGCTGAGTGGGATGGTTTCTAATACGTTGTGCCACCTTCGAATCAGTAGATGGAGCTCCAAGATAAACCGTTCTAGCCCTGAAGCATTGCAATCAATTAAACATACAGCTGTTCAGAGACGACAGTAATTACAAGACTAAATTATATCCTTAAATAATCACTAGGGATTTATACATCTTCTTCTAAAAATCTTATCATACATACATAGAGGTTTGCTAGAGAGAAAAAAAAAATCATTCTGTGCCTCTCTGCCAGATCTCTTTGGTGTCTTTCCAAGTGTTTAGAAGACTCTGAATGATAGCCAAAGTCATACATGTACTTTTGGCTTCAGTGCTTTTTCTTCAACAGCCTATTACAGTCTAGTTTACAGAAACCTGCTTATGATAATGTGCTTTAATTTTCACCCTCTTAAATTAATTGCATTTTTCCCACATAATATCAACAGTTAGTACTGACTTCCATGGTTTCTCCACTTTACTATTTTGGCCCTTGGTCTCCCAAATTATGGTCTATATTTAGTGCTATAATCATTGTCCAAAAATCTGACCCCCTACTTTAGTGCACTTTTCATTATTTTTCAAATTGTCTTTGACCTCCACCGTTCATATATTTGCTAATTGTTCCCACTGTTTAAATGCATCACTGAAAACTTCGGGAAGTGGAGACTGCTGAGTCCCTAATAAAAAAATGCTTTGAGTAAACCAGAAGAAACATCAACAATAAGAATTATCGCCTTAAACATTGGTGTCTATAAAAGATGCAGTTTTCCAATAATATTTTTATTGTGGCAGCAGTAAAAGATAAAATGTCAGAGCATAAATAAATGGTCTTAAAGTTACTAAAAAAAGGGCTGAGGATATGATAGGAATGACAATTTGTTTTATGAGAATTTGAGCTTCAGTAATATAATTGTCAGAGAGATACAAACTAATTAGAACATAGCAAGAAGATCCCGTGCAGCTTCTTTTCAGGTAAGTGAAATTGGGAAGGGTTAGGAGGTTATGAGAACAGGCCCAGCTTTCTGGAGATGAAAGACAAGATAAGGATTGACTCTTGTTGGAAACCTGGATTAGGTCTGAATTCATGTCCTGTTGTTCACAATGTGGGATGGGAAATGCTGCTGGGTTTGTCTTGTATTTGGCTGTCTGATAACTTCATGATGTACCAGTGAAGCCAGGGTTACTATACTAATTTATTGAGACTCTGGCTGCATCCTGTTAGTTGAATAAATATGTATTTGCTTCTTCTGATGTGTGGGAAATCCACAGAGAAGCATTAGCAACATTATATATTAATGTAAAATGAAATTAATAGTGATGTGAGCTAATAGGCTGGGCTTTGAACTTTGGCTGCAATAGGGGAGATTTCTTGCTTGTTCTTCCAACTCAGATAGAGGGATAGTAATCTTCAGGTAGATGATGGAAAGATGCTGGGACCTAGCATTGTGAATCCTAGTAACGTGAATTGTTGGAGATGATGAATCACACACCTTGGGGACCTGGTTCCATCTTCACTTAGATTCCTTCTGGTGATTTTCCCAAGGCTGCACCTGCCACTGCATTCCAGTTTACCTTCCTGCATGCTCGGAAGAACGAAACCCAGCTTTATGAGAAGAGCAGATTGACAGTGAAAATGATCGGACAAAGATTTATTATGAATGTTTCTTGGAAAGGGCATTCATTAGAGCTAGAGTACACAGCTGACAGTGAAAGTTGAGAGAATGTTTCCTCCCATGGGAACGATGCTGAGATGTAGAGGACAGAACCCCTTACTTAGCTCCCTGCTCCACCACGCTGCAGGCCCTGCTGCAGGCTAGCAGGAAAATGCAGATGTGTAGCCTTCTACGAGTCTCTGCTGCAAAATGGCTGTGCTTTAGGGGACCAGCTCCCTGCCCTTCCACTGACCTTGGAGGATGCTGGGGAGTCTGTGCATATAAAGAGCTGGGCATAAGCTATGTTTGCTAGAGTTTTGCAGCAGAAATTTTCTCTGTAGTTCTGCAGAGTTCTCCTGCTGCGACCTCATTGTAATATTTATGAAAATGTTTGGCTGAGCTTGTGAGGCCCTGTAAATCCCCAAGAGATCTGCATGCAGGATTTCCATCGATGCCACTCGCAGTTAACTTTCACCAAAATCCTTGAGTATCCAAAAAAAAAGACCTCAAAGGGGAAGCCTTTAAAAAAAGGAAATTAATTAGGTGGAAAAAGCAAACCACCTTCTGCTGTTTGAAAATTCAATTCCATATAACTGTAACCCTTGGTACTCAGAGCATCAACTTTAATCAGAACTGTGGCTGATTTTTTTAGCTATGTTTTGTACTGCAGTCCAGCTTTGCTATTAAAACCCGCTCTTCCATTATGCCTTGGAGGAGAGATGGCTCTGTTGGGAATAACACAAAACATGTATATTGGATGTCTTTTTTTAAAAAAGAGGTTAAAATAGCAATAGCAACCGTGTCACAGAGCACTGGCTGGGGAGCAGCTTGCGGAAGCTAATAGCCCTTGGCCTTGCCTTCAGTGATCCAGTCTCACAGGTGGTTGTCAATCCCTTGGAAATACTCTCAGTGTTGATTGTTATTTTTAATTATTAAGGTAAACACTGTAAGTCAGATGAGAGCTAAGAAGTATAGCTTTTCAGTTACACTAATATCTGAAATACATTAATGGTGAAATTTCCATCTTTTAAAATCCTTAGGGATTTTTTGAAAGAAAGGAAAGGACAGACACGTATATGATGAAGTTTAAGCAGAGAAGCCGTATGATTTTGGTGAGAAAGTGCTATAGAACACAACCTGTATTCTTAAGCCAGCACAGATGAATTTGACCATGAACTCCGTGATCAAAGCTAGTTCAGTCTCCATGTACCTACTGAAGAGCACCTGCAGGGAGAAAAGTAGATAGTGAAATGCTTTCTATGTAAAACATTTATTTTCATTCCTTCAAGTTGACTCTGGTTGCATGAAGTGGAGAAGTAAGCTGAATGAGAATGATATCAAGAAGTTTCACAGGAAAAAAGGAAATATAGGATAAATCAGGAGTCTTTGACTTTTCCCTTTCCACCTGGCATAAACCAGCAGAGTAGCAAGCACTCATTATAAGCAGTGCTCTAGGAGAAATTCTCCTGGAAAGATACTTAATGTTCATTTTTTTCATTGCACCACCTGCCCCAAGGCCAAACCTGTCCAGAATTTTAAACAAGCAGTCCCAGGCAAAAGTGTCAAAACCAACTACAGCTGATGTGGTTTTTCTTGATTAGGTACAGTTTGCTCACAGACACTGAAGTTTCAGGGAGCTTGCTCTCATATGTTTGTTAATGTGAGTAAAAAATCTAGTACTGAGCCAAAATATAGCAGCAACAGGAGGGAAAGACTAAGGGCAGGGGACCCATGTGCTACTGATAGAAGAAAAAATTACACTATATACCATATCCTTTCTTTACATCCTATCAGCAGGACCCACAGGACCTTGCCAGTAGGCAAGAGAGGCAAAGAGCTGTAGCACAAAACTGCGTAACAGAACTGTCACTCCCTCTTAATGCTTTGTCTTTCTGCAGCCTCTGCCTGGGAATCCTGGAGCCCTCTGGTCATTTCCTCATTTATCATCTTGCAGGACTGCAATCTCTCCCTGGAAAGGTTTCAAAGAAATTAGGGAAGAGCAAAGAAATAAGGAAACAAATCCAGCAACAGAATTCTAGCTCCTCTCATAAATTGCTTGCTGGCCTAAGCTTGAGCTGGAATTTCAAGGAAATGTTAATGGTTGATAAGATTTATAGTCATGGGAGGTTTTTTTAATAGAAATAGCATTGATAATACAGTGAATGATTCAGGAAATGATCCACTTTAGACTAAAACTTCAAAGATAGACAGGCTAGGCTCATTTACTGGAGAAACTGCCGATGTAAAATAATATGCCTGAAATCTCTCTGACCAAGGAGACAGCTTATTTCAGAGGTAGTCATCCAAGACCTCAGCTAGTGTAAATCACTTGTAAATGGCTTGACTGATTGAATCCTGTGAAAACATAACTGGGTAGTGTATCCCCTCCACTCCATTTCTTGGAGAGAGGTAAGGACAGGCTAAGAGGAGAGAAGCTGTCACAAGTAGAAGTCTACAGTAGTGACATAATGAAAGAGAAATAAATTTGTCTGTGAAAGGATTCAAAACAGTTTGGAACAATAAAAAAAATGCAACATAGCTGCTAATTTTCAAGAAAGTGTCATAAAAAGGCTGATCAAAAACTCCATCCCACTTTGCAGTACAAAAGATTAAGTAAAATGATACCATTTTCAGTGGAAAATTGTAGGGAGAAAAAAGCAAAAGACCTCAGCTCTTGCTCTGCAGAGTAATTACTAAGAGATACCTAGTCAATAGCTTTGTTCTGTCAGAGATCATGATAACATATACAAGATAAAGCCAAACAGTCTGTTTGGCTAGACATCATTAATATAAACCCCATAATTTAGAAAATACCTCTCCAGATTCCCTCTCCAGACAGAAATCTGCTAATGAACCATGATTCAGTTATGTTCCTAATCAGGAGAATTTCTTTCAAGCTGTGTTCTAACTGGGCAGTATTTTGCTTCATACATCCCAAAGACCAATTAAGCATTTTCTATGCAGCTATGCTATAGATAATGAATGTACCATACAAAAATGCTTAATTCAATTTTGAAGAGAAAAATAGCTTATGTTCTGCTTGTTTCAATAAAAAGCCAAACTGGATGATTTACGGGACCTCTCTAAAATGGAGTTCTACAAGGAAGAGAGCAGGGCGATTTTAAATCTGGGTGGCAGCATGACAGTTACCGAGATCGGCCATTGAAGAAATAATTGGTACCTAATCTGATTTTGCAGCATGTCAGTCACAATATGCTACTACCACAGTCTTTAGTGGGTCTTCACCAGAGATAGATTTGGCCCACTTAACTTAGCTAGAAGGTCTGGAAAGGGTGAAGTCCTATCAGTAAAACCTGGAAATAGCTGGGAAGCATAAACTCATCCACTAATAGAAGGCAGGACTTTGTAACTCTCTTCTCTCATTACAGCCACATGGATCTACTCTTGGCAGATTTTTTAACCACGTCTGAACTCTGCATTAAAATCTTCACTGCCTGAGTTTAAATTAAATCCTATCCATCCTTGCAAACAGAAAATACAGAGGAAATCCTAAAGCAAAAATATCCATAGGGTTCAGAATTGGAATAGAATCCAACCTCTGCACAAGATTTCAAACAGTGAACTACTATTTTAATAAACAGCATTTTGCAGGAAGATCAGTAAAGCTTTCACAAAGGTTCGTTTTGTCTCCTGGTATAAGCAGGCAAGCCATTTCACTTCAGTCAGAGAAGAATCATTGTCTTAGCATCTTAATATTAGGGCTTAATTGACATCAGACCATTTATCAGTCCAGGTTTCTCCCCAAAGATAACTGGGTTTATATCTTTGTCCATTAAAGATTAAAAAGAATGTGTGTGAGACAGAGGAAAAAAAGCTCTTTGTTTATGTCAGTGAAGGCCTTTTGTTGCCAGATATTTTGGACATCTTACTTTTTAGGCTGTTTCCTGATGGCTTGAATTCTGATTACTTATCCTCAGGAAGTCAGTATGATATTAGTTCCAGTGATCTTGTTGACTTTGCTTTCATGTGCAGCGGGTAGCGCTGGGGAAAAGCAGGAAGATGGAGTCATTATGGATTCTGAAAGAAGTAAAAACAAACATCCACCACAGAGCACTTCGAAGAACATAGGAGACCCTGCAGCACAGTTCTGCCATAACAACCCACTCATCCCCACAAGCTTTATCTTTCTGAGTGGAAAATTTGCATGGCAATACAGACAAGCTTGTGTGAGAGGTGCAGACTAAGCCTCTAGGTACAAGCAAGTAAGTCAGTGCTTTCCAGCAAAAGAAAAGACAACTAGGAAATGCACAGTGCTGGACAGAAAATCTTGATGGATTCCAGTTTCCTGATCTACCCAGTCTTGAGGGAAATGTCACTCTAGGTAAGCATTAGTCTCTGTCCCCATGTACTCAGTCCATATTTGAGTTTTATGAATCAGCTGTAGAATGGGCAAGGTTTGCAGTGGTATTTAGATGCTGGAAGCTGCTGCTAGGTAGATAGTAAATTTTTTCCAGATGCCTAGGGAGAGGAGATACTTAGTTCCAATGGAAGTCAAGCAGGTCTTTCCTACTAGGAAAAGTATGACACTGGATGCGTATCTCTCTGTTCTGAAATTATTTTGAAAGTCTGATCCCTGTTTTGTTTAGCTCAAGCTGCCAAAGCCCTTGTCCAAAATACTGTAGCTCCCAGGCTGGACTCAATAAAATCTAAGTTAATCAAAGTTGATTAGAAAAGTGGCCATCAGGAAATACAAAGCAGACACACTCCCTCCTATTCCCACACCCCTCTTATCAGAGCCACATGGACCATGCCACATACTTACCTACATGTCTTCCTATACATAAGTTTAAGGCACAAGGAGATACCTCGCCTGGAGACGTCTGGGATTTTGCTTCCTTATTATGCCCTATAGGATGTAGCAAATTTGATCTTTTTCAACTGTGAGCTCAGCACTGCAACTCCTTATTAAAGAACTGTTCATCTTTCCTGAAGCATCCAGAGATTTCTTGGCATGAGAAGGTTCCTGTCTGTGATAAGTTTTTTTACAAATTGAGGCTGCTTTGTATTGCAAAGGAAAATCTGTTTCATCTGGTTTCTTCTTCAGCTTGTTTGTTATATGGTAGAATGCTTAGATAGAATGCAAGGGAGAGAACAGGAGCTCTGATGCTTAGGGAAAAGCATGTAGATGACCTTAATTTTGCCGATCCCCAAGGTATCAATCACATGAAATGCAAAGATTTTACAGCAAAAACATGGCATACAAGACTAACATATCAATGGAACCAAAGGTGAACAATCCAACTGTTATTAGATAGTTTTCCCCATGCAGTGCTAAAAAGCTAAGGCACTACCACTGAAAAAACAGCAAGGGAAGTCAGAGAGGGAAAACATGCACACACTTCTATGCATATCTCAGATGGTGGAACTGGAATATCTTATTCACAGCGCATGCTAGTAATTGGTATTTTACAGCACTCCAAGCTACATTAGGGTTTGCATTGATGCATTTGCACGTTGATAGCTTTGCACTGATGTCCTCTAAAAGCTGCATTTCCCCCAAAACCTAATATTGCGAAGGAGAGACTTGCCAAGCTGTGCTAGCACGTAGCTCCGCAAACTCAGATGCTGACATTCATACGACCCATTGATGATCTTATTGGCTAAGTGCCATGTTAAGAGATTGAGTGCCAATTTGATAGAACCAGAAGACAAAACCAGGTGCCCAGGCTTTGATACTTGTATTTGACAGTTGGATTCATATCCCATCACAAGATCTCTCTATTAAAAGATATTGACTCCCAGTGAGGCAAAAACCCCTGAAAGACAGGGGCAGAACTTCATATGAGAGGAGAAAGGTGAAGCAATATTTTGCCTGGCTAACATACAGATGCAGAATAATTGGTTTTGAATTCAGAATGGCACATCTAAACCCATGACTGAATGATTAGGTATTTTGGGGGCTGGCTTTTTCCATCCCAGCCTGTCAGAAAGGCTGAAGCAGGCAGGCAGGTGTGAGGTAGGTCATCCCTATCACTGCAGGTACAGCAGCTATGAGGGAAAAACCGATACTGTGCTGACTTGTATTTACTAACCCTCCCCTTCCTGGCCGGGTTCCTCTGCTGAATGTAACAGGAATATTTTTATTTCCTCTGAGACATAATTTAAGGCTCCTGCAGAATTCAGACCAGCTGTGCAATGTGAAAAAGAGAAGGGACTGTACAAAATGCAAGGAAAAGGCAGAGTAAGTGAAAATAAAGCTGAGTGGGGTGATAGTGGGGAATATAAGGAAATGCAAGCATGACCCTTGCTAAGGCTGCAATCCAGAGCTTATTAATTTCTACAGATCTTTTCCCTTGTATTCAGTGGTCTTTTAACCAACTCCATATATGGGGTTAGGATCAATAGAGCTTCTTTTTACCAGTGTCCCAGTGTATAAACACTACTGGTACTAAGAACCAGAAATGGAGGACATAATAATGTCGTCGTTCCCCTCACAGAGGAATGCTCTGCACCATTGTGGAGAGCCCATCAGTCTACTCAAGGCGATTTGTAAAGAGATTTTGTGTGGTGTCAGCATAGCTGCATATCAGGGAATGGAAGGACAGACGGGCAAAATTTGCTTGAAGAACTAACTTAACTACCCAGTTAGAATTTGTTATATGGCAGATAGGCAAGACTGAAAGACAATCTGGAAGAATACTGATAAATTGCTAAAATAAGGATTTTTTGATGAGTACTATGGATCCCCATATCTTCTACCTTATCCCACATACCAGATCATTCTAGCTTCCTGTGAAAGATCCACAGTGAACAAATCCAGAGATCTAGAAACTTTGCCAAGAAAGGACTCATCAGCTTATGTGGAGGGGCTTTGTAATTGATTGAAGATCTTTAGCAAAAACAGCACACACTTTCCTGCCCCTGCCCAGAACAGCTTCTGTAGAAGGAACTATTAAAGACAAAGATTATGCCTGATTATTTTCAAATGGAGAAATACTTTTATTAAAGGGGGCATATAGTTCACAGGCAATGTTATTACTCAATTTTTATGTCTCATGAAACTCATAAATAGTAGTTTTTAGCAGCAAGTATGCAAGTAAAGAACCGCACTAGGGCAATCCACTGCAAAATAAAGCAACCAAACCAAAACAAAAAGTTGCAATGTTGTATAGCAGCTCCTAAAGGGTCCTGTGACTGTGGTTATAGTCAGCCAGGTGGGATTGCAAAACACCTAGAGCTCGACTTGTGCATTTAATATTCCTCTGCTCTGGCACAACAGCAATCTTGCGGCAGAGCCATCTTGGGGCATCTGTGGCACTAGCTATGGGAAGAGGCATTGAGTGACAGGGAGGCAGTTGCTGCAGAAATCCCCAGCAAGGTTTTCCTAGCCAGTCACCCCTTGGGAAATATGCACTCTTACTGTAAGAGTGAACTGGTTGGATTGCAGTTCCTAGTACTAGCCTCTTTTCAACAGCCTTTCTTTAAAAGAAAATAAAAATGACAGGCAGTCGGCCTAGCTCTATAGTAGACATTAGCATGGCTGAAGAAATAATGTTTTCTAGAAATTAAAGGGAAGAATAACTACAAAAGCTAGTCACCAGTCTTGACTGTGCTTTTTGCCACCAGAACAGCTAAATGTCCTTTATTAAGTTCTTTGTGTAGTGAGATAGAGACACTAGAGAAAGAGAGAAGAATTGAAAAATCATTCCAGTTGTGATACAATGATAAGCTGATAAATCAGTCCATGAGGAGCAGAACCACAGATGTACAGTGCAAAGCTGTGTATGCTACAGTGCATCTGAAATTACATTATTAGAGACTAGATTTGGCCATGTTCTGCACAGCAGAGCCTGAAACAGTAAAAAATCCGTTGCAATTATTCTCTATTTTAGGAGTAGCTATTACACATTCTGGTGTGAATTTTAACAAGCAATATTCTGTGAAGGAAAGATTTCCTTCAGTGGTGTGGGGTCTGAGGAAGAAAGACTTTACAGACAGTTCATAAGTCATGTGGCAAAGGCACAGGCTTACAATCCATACAGCTTTTAATTCAGTGCCCCTCTCTGCTGATTTCTGGTGTGAGCTTCAAAAAGCCATGACGGGTCACCCTGAGAAACCCTTCTTTGACTAGCTGGAGCAATTCCTCCTGGAGGTGCCCACATTTATTCCTATCTGCCTGATCTGAGAAGGCTGAATTCTCTGAGGTTGGAGCACTCACTTACGGTGTCTACATGCTTCACTTCCCATGGCAGGCCCTGATCTCAGCGGGGGCTTGTCGTGTCACTGATAATGAAAACTGTAGCCACTAGGTTTGGTGAGTATATGTGGGAATGGTCTGACCTTGTTTCATCCCAAGGCAGGGGTGATATTCACTACTTTTCTTAAATGTATGTGATACGAATCAGAGGCAAGTGGTAACATGAATTTACTTTCCTTTGGGGAGAAGCCTTCATTTTTCTCTTCTCACGAGAAGCTTGTTTAACAAAATACAGACTCCTCAATCATGTGTGTAACAAGCCGCTGCAAAAATTGCTAGTATTTCCAGGAAAAAGAGAAGAGGCTGCTTTTACTGAGACAGACTTGCATGCACAGGAATTTCCAGGAACTCTGTCCCTCCTCCTGCATTTTGCAGCCCCTTTTCACTACTTTATCTTAGGTTTGGACTAATGGTACCACTGGAGTGGTCTGGGGAGAATTTGTCTATGTGCAGTGTTTTTACTTGAAGGACCATCATGTCAAAACATCATTTGCAAATGTTAGTGCAACAAGAATGCCTTGAAAAGTGCTCATCAGTATGCATACAGTAGCTGCTGTGCACAAATATGTATGAAATTTTGATCACTGGTATTGAAATGGTGATCCTGAATATAAATTAGGAGGCTTCTAAAGATATCAAACTTCAGTTAAATGGGAATGAAGTAAATACTGCATTTTTAAATTATAGTTGTCTTCCATTTTAAAAAGGGAAATCTGATGTTAGTTGGTTCTTCAGGCTAGCTACAGCCTTTAGGGAATGTAAAAACACATTATTAAAATAACAGAGGCATTTAAATTTGAAAAATAATTGCCTAGGCATAAGCAAGCCTTTTATCATGCACGTGAAGCATTTAAATCTTTGGATGTTGTTGAGATATGGCAGATAGGACATAAGAATGCTTACCTGTGCAATACCTTTCTATTATCTGCTCAGGGAATAAAGTCTCAAATAAATTTGTTATCCTAAACAAACAAACAAACAAACAAACCCTAAACAGAGAGAGAATGTACTGTATCTGGTTCCAGGTACCACTTGTGAGGAGTTTGTCTTTACAGCTTGCTTGCTATGGCAGTTCTCTGAAAAGCATTAAACCATTGGATATCTTCATCTTCCCCCACCATTAAAGAAGACAAGAGAATTCCCATCATCAGAGATGTAGAAAAGCCAACATCAAATTTTTCTCAATTCCCTTTGCACAGGAGCTGAAATGCACTTTCCCTTTGCATTGTCAGCTGTAATCCTGCGAGCAGCTCTTCGTACAGTCAATACAGAAGCCCACACAGTGAAGACACCAGTAATTTTTTCTTGCTTTATCAGTCCTCATCTAGCAAACCCTCTTTAATTAGCTGTCTCTCTATCAGAAGTTTTTAATTCAACCAGTGAGAAACACTTGGATCAACAGTGCAATCTTTCAGGTTTCTAAACCACTTATTTGTGGTTTTGAGACAAACGTTTTATATTATGAAAATACCAAGAATTATCTAGCAAGATCCCAGTGCTTCTCCCTATTTAGGAGCTGTTATTGCCTTCATTCCAAATTGCACTTGAACAGCAAATCTGCTATGTGATATGACTTGCTCTGTGTTCAGACATGCTCTGCAGCCTCTATGCATTTTCCTTGTACAAGAAACACACAGTATGTTAGTACTGCACATGTTCAAATCACCATGATGTAAATATTTGATCAGTTATCTGTTCATCTTAAGCCAGTCTATGCTTAACACATCAAATAGCTATGCTTTAATTGTGGAAAAAGAGAATGCAATGAATATTAAAAGAAATAATGGAAAAGCATGTCAAAAATTCAAAATCAGTTGGGAGTAGCTGTTCAGAAGGCACTACATTACTGGTAGAGTATTTTCAGTCTCCAAAATAACACTGGTACAAGATGCATCTGTGAAATAAAGCCACTATCTTTGTGGTGAAACTGTAAGTGTAGCTACTTCAAATATTTATAGCGTAGCATTATTTGAAGTGTATTAGGCATGCTGTACAGCACTCTGTCCTGCTGCTGTACATTTTGGATTGTGTACTGGCTGGGCTTCTCAAAAATTACTATTGCTTTCTAGTGTTTCCCCATTCTAGAAGCACAGAGGATGTTGAGCATCCATAGAAGCTGGGATGGGAACACAAACACTAATAAACCCAACAACTGTAGTTATCCTGGCAGTCTCAGATACAGCCCATGGATCTGCTGAAGACAATCCTCTTTGCTTTCAGCCGTATTCCATATTCCATGCCAGAAGAAGGGAGAGTGAATGCCTTTTCATGCTCTGCTGGGTCCACACTTTCCTCTTACACTGCATGTTATTGTTGTCACCTACTTGTGTTTTCTCTGACTTTCTGCAAACCCACTGGGGCCCGAGCATATTGTTTGGTGTTCACGTATCATGCCATATGTGCTGCCACATGCCTGTACTACACACTAAGCAATGCGTATTTTGTATTCTGATACCTCCAATGTGCCCCTGTTTTAGCATTTAACTGTGAAATTACAGCGAAAGGAAGCTTCTAATTTTTGGTTGCCTCAGAAATCTAGTTGTGTAGGTATAATCAATAAAAACAATCAATCAATGACTGACAACTGTCTATCAACAATTTTGACATGACATAGTTTCGAACCGGATGGAGAAGAGTGAAATTAGTGCTATCTTATGTATCTTCAACTGTGTTCCCAAATCACCTCATCAGATTTCTGAATAGCTGTCCATACCAGTTATATTGGAGACTGTCTTTTTAACCTGACATCATCTTCATTTTATGCCCACCACAGCAAGTTACAAACTACAATCCTGACAAACATTCTGCTCTGGCTGCCAGTGCAAACATGGCACCTGAGTCTCCTCCTTATTTCATCAGTGTAAGTGGACCAACTCCACTGAAACTAATGAAATTATGTGAGTGCAAAAGTTGTGCAATATTAGAAGTGGTCTGAGAGCACTGCAAAAAACAAGAGACAAGTTTTCCTTAACCTGATATACCTGCTTAACCTCATGTCCTGCTGCATACTGATGTGTAGCTATGCCTTTCAATCAGGATTGTTACGTACAGCGTCATTTCCAAACAAAAGTCCTTTTTAAATGACATGTAAATGAATTTTCAAAGGTATTAATTCTGCTTCATGACAGGGACTCTTATTTCTGGCATGAACCAGGCTTCAAATAAGACTCTACCTGAGGCTCTGAGGATCTAACAAGCAGCAATTAAAAACATTTTTTTGATATAAGACTTCTGCAAATCAATGGGTCTGAGTTCTGATGCTGAGTATCTGGTCTTTGTGATACTTAATTTCCCAATACTATATGACAATATATTTCCTCTTCCTAGTTGGAATATGTGGGTAGAAGAAAAATCAGGAGCCTTTGAAAAGGTGAATTATTTTGAGTGGGTGAAAATCATCCCTCTAAGAGACAAGTACTTACAAGTGCAAATCCTACTCATGCCCCATTGAAAATTGGGAAAGACCGCAGACACTGTGCTAGCCCTAGGAGGGCATCTGATATGTGTTTCTATATGCTTTTTTTCTTTAATGGTGATAATATTTATACAATCAGTAAGCATATATAAGAAGAGAAGGCTTGGAAAAAAAAGTAACAAGACTTCAGTGGAATGGCATTTCCACTTGCAGCTGGCATAGTTAATGTTTTATTGATAAGATGCAGGTCTTGCTGACTACTATACATACCCTTTACTTCAGTTCCTTTGCAGGCAGCAAGAAATCTATCATTCACATTTTTCTTTTAGCCTACATCTGTCTTAGGCAGTATTCTCAGTATATAGTATTGTAACAGTATCATCTCTCATATTATTGAGTTGATGGCTAAATGCCTGATACTGTTGTTCAAGCCCTCTCAGTGGGCAGAGGGGTTCCACAAAATTTCGGAGGTGCATAAACATCTGAGACTCTTGAGTTAGGAAGGAAAAACTGCTGATAAGCTGCAAAAGCAATCAATTAATTTTGCACCCTTTCCTCCTTCTTCCTTACCACAATGCAAGAGTGAAGGTGCAGCCTGAACAATGATACAGGCGGCAGAAATATTCGCACACAAAGCAAAGTCATGCTTCTTTCCAAAGTTGCTAGGATGGAAATCTAAAAACCAATGAAATAGTGGGTTCACCGTCTCCAGTGAGTTAGCATCTATTCACAATAAACTTCACTTCCGTGCAAAGACTATGCACTATTTCAGTATCCCTTGGGCTCAGTATTGGCCCTTTCAGTGGGAATAAATGTGTTCTTTAGTACACCTTCATTCTAATTTATAATTCACTGACTCAACTCACTGGTCACCATCATCTTTTGTTTCTGTCTGGGCATCAGAACTAGTCCTTACTCATATGACACTCCTACTACCACAGGAGGAGGATATTACCATATCCTGTACCTCACACCTGTTTGTGAGAATGTTAAAACAAGAACCAACTTAGTGATGCATAAAGTCATAAGTAGAAACAGTTCAATAGAATAAAGCAATGATTACTACAATGTACAAACAGGAAAGCTGCCCTCAGGAGGTACCTTAAACACATTGGTATAAGAAATGCTTACAAATTGAGTTTTCCATGTCACTAAAGTCTACTGCTACAAAATATGCCGTCACTCAAAGCAAAACTGGAAAGATGCCTTCTGGCAGAGTGGAATCACTCAAGAGCATAGGGATAGATCGCGCCCAGCCAGTGAAAGACAACAAAGAAACATTTCTGTGTCCCTTCTGGGTCACTACTGATTTCCTATTAGCCAGCAGCTCCAAAACTCTTACTTATTTTCATTAGACCTGCTTCCACTGTAAATTCTGTCTTTAGTCACACATGTAATTTTAATTCCATATTTGAGAAGTAGATCTGGTGGCTCTGTCTTTGTTCATTGCTTTAAGAGTATGGTTGCTGAGGTCTTGCCTGGTTGGTGCTTTTTTTTCTCCAGTGTTGTCTTCACTGGACAAGTATGTGTGAGTGTGTATGTGTAAGAAAGAGAGAAAGAGAGCAGATAGGGAAGAAGAATAGAATGAACAAATGAGCATTAGTTGTTTCTTTAAATTACATTCTCAAAGATGCCTGGATAACTTCAATTTTTTTTTTTTTTTGCAGAAGTATAGCTCCTTTCTCCAGACTTTTCACCCTGCTTTACAAGTAGAGGAATCTTATTTTCCCCTTCAGAGAGACAGAAAAATTGAGACACACACAGTTAATGCCCAAAGTTATTCAGCAATTTCTCTGTTTTTTAATTGTCTTATTCACCAAAAATATTCCCTCATCTAATTCATAACTCTCAAAATTTCTACCTATTAAATATCTATTTTTACGTGGTTTGAGCTGTATTTTGGCCTTAAAGAGTAATTCCTTTGGTGCAAGGACTGAGTCTTTTGCAAAAAAAGCACCCAGGTGAACTGCCAAGTCAAGACAATATAATAATACTGTCTGAGGGAGACTTTGAAAAAGATAATTAGCTGTCCTTGCTCCTAGATTTCTATTTGAATTTATACATTCTCATCTTTGGAAGTTCTAGGAAAGTTTAGTTATAAGTTTTGCTTTTCTATTGTAGCAGTAACTTATCACAAAGTGATATTTTAAAGCAGGTCAGTAAAACTTTGATCTCAAATTTTCAAATATAGCTGTCTTTCACCTGTCATACAACAGCCTAAAGAGGATATGATTTACAGATGGTGCATGCTCAGCACTTTCTGAAGGCGAAGTCCCCCCCAATTGAATGTTCAAAAAGAGAAGAATCCCAAAACATCAGACACATTTTGGAAGTCAAAGTGAATCTTTGCTATAGCATATTTGGTGTCACTGTCTGATTTACTTTTTTCCTCTACTTTTTCAGGCATAAGATACAACTAAGTCACTCTTGTAGCCCATGTATGCAGAGTAGAATAGTTGGTCCAATAAAAAGAACTCTCATGTTTATGTTCATTATTTTCAAGAGCTCAAGCTATTTAGTTCTCTGAAAATAACCATTCAGCAGCATTAGAAGTTCTCCATGTAGCAAGTCTGTTCCATTACACTGAAGCACCCAGCCTGAAGGAAGATGCCTGATCAAACTGTCATCTGCATCTTTCAGACTTCACACCTGCTTGGAGTCAAGACAGTTTTCCATTCATAGACTTTCCCCCCTCATCACGCTGGCCAAAGCAATTCTTAATAGTAGCACTGAGCTGCAACAGCAGGTAATTCATACTTGTAAATAAAGGACCAGCTTCTACTGATGCAGATGCATGCAAAACAACACAGTTCTTACACTGAAACCTTTTCACTGCTAATACAGACTCAAAGACAGAGTCTTACTTCCTGCCATAATATTCATTTACTCATCCCTTTATCACCACAGAGCAAAAGTGGTTTTCACCTGTCACAGAACTACTGGAACTCGTCTCCATGTGCCACTAGCATAAGGGTTTCTTTGAAAGTTTCATGGGAGAGCCATTTGCATGCAGTACGTTGTGGACATGCTCCAAATGCTGCTGCACCAGAGGCATACAAATGCAGAAGTCTTATAAAATAGGGTTTGTCGTGGCTAGTCCTTGAGAGGCAGCATATTGGAAAGAGAAAAATAAATTTATTAATTGAGACCATAGCCATTCTTCTGAGAAGTGCGTCATCTGCCCTCCATTGGTAGTGCTAGTCAATGCTAACTTTACAGACACCTTCACATGAAGAATCTCTGAAGAGACAAGTAGGAATGTACAAGGACTTAAGGATTGATATGGAGTGACTGCAACATTTGCAAATAAAATTGGTAAGACCCTATATTCATGAGATGCAGATGTGCATTTTAGGGCATTTATAGCTTAGTTTACATCTAGTAAGTAATGAAGTGGCAACAATGGGCAAAAAAAGGAAAGCTCTTTTGTGACACAGAAATAACTTGCATAACCATGTTACAGGACCCATACAAAAGCAGGGATTAATGGATAGAAAGGCATAGAGTTGAAGGGCATACTGTACATTTTCAGCATCTTGCTTTTTTGCTATCACAGATCCTGTGGCTAGCAGAATTAATCAGCAGTGCGATTCATCATTTTGCTGTATAGTATATACTTTGCTTTTATCTTCTTTCACTGATGTGATATATAAAACTTGGTGATTTCTGGATATTTTATTTTCTATTCAATAAAATGTGTTTACTGTAGTCTCAAGGTATGTGCAGCTTATAAACAACAATTAAAACATAAGGAACTGACATAGCAGTTCAAAATGTAACTTCCCAGACAGCATGGAAGATAAAAATTGTGTTCTTACCAGTTATCTAACTGGCATAAAAATATTTTCAATCTTTCATTGTTTCTTCCCTGCCTATCTGAGCACAAATTCACTATGAAAGTGCATCAGTGGTTCCACTAATGATGAGTCAATAGGAACTAAGACTCTGAGACTGAAAAGGAGACACTATTACCTCTTCATCAGAAGAGAAGGGCTACACACATGGGTTGAGAATAGACCTGTGAGTCAGGAATCCTGAACTATTTCCTGTGGAACATGCTTCAACTTGGGAGATCAGAAAAGGTAGTTAAAAAACCCCTATTACCAGGAAGCTTAAATTTGCCATACATGGAGCCACATCCCTATGTCAAACAGGGCTACTCATCTGAAAATATTGTTTAATAACTTCATTAATGATTTCAATGAGGTATTAGAGAGCATGATGATTAAATTTGCAGATTAACACCAGGATTGAAGGGCTGCAAGCATTTTGGACGATAGGATTAGTATTCAAAGCAATGTTCATAAATTAGAGAAATGAACTGAAAAAATGTGAAGACAACTTGATAAGAACAAGTGCAACACAGGTAAGAATGATCACTACAGCATCAGAAAAACAGGATGACTGGCTAGAGAGAGTTCTGCAGAAAAGAGTCTAGAGGACTTCAGTGGATCATAAATTGGACTTCAGTCAACAGTGTTGTACTATTGTGCAAATAACAAACACGATTTGAGCTATTCAAACTGAAGCACAGCAGGTAAGGCATATAAATGCTCCATGCTTCCCTCACCTCTACTAGAACAACTTGACCCATTTGGCACATTGCAATTCAAGACAGATTTGGACCAACTAGTCCTGAACTGTGGTAGCCAGAAAGATCACAGGTCTAAAAAACCATGGCTTTGAGGAAAGACTGAAGAAATTGGGATAGTCCAAGGATGTCAGGGCTGATGGGGGTGGGGGAGAGAAAAAACAAATTGCCATGTAGTAATAAGAATCTTCTTTCTTATATGTGTTCTGTCAGTAATGTTCTGTTATCATTGGACTTCTAAGGAAATATCTCTAGACAGCAGCATTTAGCTTTTTTTGCTCACCTACAGTATAAAAATATTTATATCAGTTTTCTTGGCTAAATAGATAGGAGGATGTCAAATAAGTCCCATTTTTCTAGGCCAACTTGACAGAAATAATTCAAATATTGCTGTTTATTGTTACCCAGTATGGCTTTAAAGTTGAAATTCAGTAAAAATGACTGACTTTGTGGTGGAAATATCAAAGTTGGAATTAGACTTTGTATTTAGCTGCCTCTAATAAAAGAGGTTTCCCATACTTACTTTCAAGTATCTAGTTCAGCAGGAACAGGAAAACTATTAATGTTGTTAGTATGTGACCTGTTAGCATTTCACATTTATTTTAACTTTATTTTATGATATTGCTTATATCAATCTGGGGTCCACACCAACTAGGGCATTAGTGATTTTCCTTTTCCTTGTCTTTTCCAGAAGAGGATGGAATTGGGAGTCTTTTACAAACATCAAAGTGGTAGGTGAGCAAAACATGCTTTGGACACTAGCACTTAATTCTCCCCCTTTAACAAGCAAAACACTTATTTTCCTTGGTTTACGTCTCAAAACTAAGTACAGAATGAAAAAAAAAGGGAAAAAAAGGGAACACTACTGCTCTGAGTCTCTGTTACCTTGCTGATGCTAACTTTCAGATTAAGATAAAAGATATTTTTTTGGGCAGGAGATCGTGCCATTCTGCAGACATAGGTGGACTCCCAGAGCATCATAGTCATTTTGCCCTTGACCATTTGTATCTCCATGGGCATGTGGAAACATCTATGATTGTGCAGCTATGTATTTTTAAAATTATTTTTAACTGAGTGATATGTAATTCATTTAACTATTTTTCAAACATCAGCTGTTTCACCACCAAATCTCTGACACTTATCTAGCATTTGAAGTATCAGCCCAAGCAATGCAGAAGGGCTGCAGAGTCAGCTTGTGTCTGTCAGTGTCTGTTGATGATCCTCAGCCTTTTCTATATTCATCATGTTACAGGTATTTTTCCAGCAATTAATTTGGCTTGCCTTCTCTTTATCTGATGAGCACTGGATTTATGTCCAGAATATACAGAGTTGACTTGTCTACACAGAGATAGACAGTGCCCTTCATTGATAAACTAGTCATTTATTTTCAAGGCCAGTTATTAGGGGCATAGCTAACACTTCTAGTTAGGATACTTTATTAAGAGCTGACTGAGTCAAGGTTTTAAGATTCAAACAGCTAGAAATGGATAATACTTTGCAGGGCACCTCTAGTAATTACAGCAATTTTCTTAGAATAACATGCTCTTCCATGAAGTGCATCTGTAATTATTTATCTCATTAATTGGATAATCTGCTTTTATCAGCATGACCATGTGAAAATACATTTCAACATACAGATACAATGCTACTGCCTTGTGTGTGGTTTTAATTTTTCAGCCTTTGAAGTATTAATGTCTTAAGAATGTATCTGTGCAGCGAAGATACTAAAATAATTTTCTGTCACTATCCTAGGACTAGCATGCATATCAGCATTACAGATGCATCTAACTTCATTGTACTATACTGCCTTGGTATCTTTCATGCTGTGTTTACATGATGAATCTTTCTTTTCCCCAATACTCTTTTTAGGAAAATTATTCTTTTCTTATATTATGTTCTGGTTTGATCTTTCCCCTTTTTTAGTCTTTCATTTTGCTCACTAAACTAACTTAATAATCTTCAAGGACAAAATGAATCTAGATCTTGACACTGGATTTTGCCTTCCTGTAGCTGAATGAGGTTTGGAAATTTTATATGAGCAATTGCTAGTTCTTTGATTCTTCCTTGAGAACATGCTCTGATATTTTCAGGGACTTAAGTGAGGCTGACTGGCCTATATTTCCCTGAATCCTCCTTTTTGTCTTTTTTATAGGTGGGTTTTGCCTTTTTCAAATCATTGGGATCATAGGACTAGTCCAGCTCTTCTCCCAGTGTTTCTGACACAAAAGGTCCTGGGAATCAGGTTGTGGTGATGACTGGCTATTGATGCCTCACACCAACTGAGGACCCTTGCTGGGATGATCTGGGATTACCCTAATTTTATACAATGGGACAAAGGAAGACTACAAAAGAATCTGGTTCACTTTTTAAAATAATAAATAAATTGCACCCCTCTGGGTGTAAACAAGGGACTCATGAAACTCACTTTTGCTGTGCTTTAGCTGAGGATCTGGCAAAGGCTTACATCCCAGGACAACCTATGTTTTATTCAGCCAGCGTAGTAAAAAGGAGATCAGTGTGTATTGGTGTCTGCTGATAGGGGTGATAAGGCATGGAAGGACATAGCACCACCAATGGAAAAGGATATGCACACTACAAAAAAAGATAGTAAAAGGCAGCTACGTGTAAACTAATTTCTATTCAGACAAGTACAATACTATGAAGGCAAGTTACTGAATGGAGTAGTAATATAGGGAAATGTCTTGGCCAGTTACTGAAGGTAAATTGGAAGGAATGTGCCTAAACTATGGTGAACAATTTCAAGCAGCTGTGTTTCTCATGTAAGATGTGTTGATGTATTCCAAGGATTTTACAGCTTTATGTATACATGAAGTAGTTTGCTGGGAATAGTGGTACAAGGGGAAGCCATAGCTACATAATACCAATGTGAGAAACTCTGCTAAAATCACTGGAATCACTTTGCCCCAAGGTACAGAGAAAATGAGACTTCAGCATCAGCGTGTGATATCATGCTCCTTTAGGAGGTAACTGTCCTTTACTTAAGGTTTTGTCTTTCAGAGGAGACAGACGATGCCATGAAACAGAGACTATTGAAATTTTTAAAATAAATTAGAAGAAATTAAGAATGGGGAAGAGCTCTTTAAGGATGTGGTTATGTCTGGTTATCACGTGGGTCCCTGAATGTACTCCCTACAGCCTCAAGGATCTGAGTGGAAGAGGACAGGATCATATTTAGTTGTGCTAACTTAAGCAGAGCAAGCGATTTCAACTCATAAAAATCAATGATTGGTTCTTAATAATAATCAATAATAATTAAACCATAAAAACTGGAATCTTTACTCAGCTCAATAAACTATTAGTTGGACAGCTGTGAACCAGCAGACTTCTTAGACATTCTGCTTTATGCAATGTTATATTCTGACCTGTTACACGTGTGGGCAACTCTAAGGCCATCTCAAATAATGTGCATAATCTTAGAACCTGTCTATGGTTCTGTGTCCAGCTCTACAGTACAAAGTTGTGCAGACAGACCTATGACAATGTGGTAGTATTACGAACTTTGTAATTTTGGTTGGCATACTCAGGGTAGCAAAATCCCTGCTGTGAACACAGCTATTCCAGGAATGATTTTTTCCAGCTTACTTCATGTTGTTTAGAGAGGTTGCTTAACTTCCCCTTGTCCTGGTTTCGGCAGGGATAGAGTTAATTTCCTTTCTAGTAGCTGGTACAGTGTTTTGGATTTAGGATGAGAACAAAGTTGATAACACACCGGTGTTTTAGTTGTTGCTAGGTAATGCTTACACTAGCCAAGGACTTTTCAGCTTCCCATGCTCTACTGACTGAGGAGGCTGGAGGTGCACAAGAAGCTGGGAGGGGGCACAGCCAAACTGGCCAAAGGGACATTCCATACCATGTGACGTCATGCTCAGTACATAAACTGGGAAAAGCTGGCCGGGGGGGCCGCTGCTCGGGGACTGGCTGGGCATCGGTCAGCGGGTGGTGAGCAATTGTGCTGTGCATCACTTGTTTTGTGTATTATTATTATTATTATCATATTATTATTATCATTTTATTTCAATTATTAAACTGTTTTTATCTCAACCCACGAGTCTTTCTAACTTGTGCTCTTCCAATTCTCTCCCCCATCCCACCGGGTGGGGGGGAGTGAGCGAGCGGCTGCGTGGTGCTTAATTGCTGACTGAGATTAAACCACGACAGTCCATTTTGGCGCCCGAACAGGGACTTGAAGGGTTTGAGATAATAACAGATTAACCGGAGTGTATTAAGGAACTTATATCTGTTAATAGTTGAGGGTCACAATGTTGGTTTCTCTGTTCTCGATATTGATTTGTATAATCTGCATCGCGCTCTTTTTCCTGCTGTACATGTTAAAGATTGGTGTTGGGTTTTGCAGTTTGCTGTGGTCTGCAGTGAATAGTAATGTCTCGCTTGTGAGGTTTGTTTTTAGAACATTGACCTTGACGTTTCTGTGGTATGTAAACTTCGCAATGAAGCCGTTACTGTACCATGGATACCATATCGTGGAGACAACTAGCAATTGCAGTAACTTTTCTGAGAGTTTTTTTACGGAGGAAATACAGAATGGCAGTGTCACTACCTTCTTCTATGATGTTTCCTCCTTCATTACAATAATTTTTCAGTATTTTGAGCATCCTTGGGCAGTTAAGATACTTCTATTAATACTTCTTGGGAATATTGTTTCGGTTTTGTCTAAAGTTGGTAAGCAATTTAAGAATATCATCCAGAGATCTGCCCCAAGGCTGAATAATTATGAGTGGCAGGGTGTGTGGGACAAGATGGGCAAGTACCTAGGCCAATGGGCACCCCCAGTGTTTTGGAACTTCACCCCTGAGCAAGTGCAGAATCCTGAAAAGTTAGTAGAATATTTGGAAAAAGTATGCTGTCACCCTGGCAACTCCAGAGAGATGCAACTCATTGCAACGTGCTGGGGCCTGGCCCATGCCTACCGAGCCCTGTTCAACACCATTCAGTACCCTCAAAGGGAAGAGAAGGTCTCTGGCTCTGACAGTAAAACGACACGCACTGCGGCCACTCAGACCCAGGCAACAGGCCGTGCAGCCACTCAAACCCGGGCAACACGCACTACGGCCACTCCAACCCCGGCGACAGGCCCTGCGGCCACTCCAACCCCGGCGACATGCACTGCGGCCACTCAGACCCCGGCGACAGGCCCTGCGGCCACTCAGACCCCGGCGACAGGCCCTGCGGCCACTCCAACCCCGGCAACATGCACTGCGGCCACTCCAACCCCGGCAACAGGCCCTGCGGCCACTCAGACTCCGGTGACATGCACTTGCACTGCGGCCACTCCAACCCCGGCGACATGCACTGCGGCCACTCCAACCCCGGCAACAGGCCCTGCGGCCACTCAGACTCCGGTGACATGCACTTGCACTGCGGCCACTCCAACCCCAGCGACATGCACTGCGGCCACTCCAACCCCGGCAACAGGCCCTGCGGCCACTCAGACTCCGGTGACATGCACTTGCACTGCGGCCACTCCAACCCCAGCAACACGCCCTGTGGCTGAACCAAAGAACGAGCCTGTGCCAGTATCAGTCGCCCCTGTACACAAGAAGAAATCTTGGAAGCGGAAGTCAGCTCGTTTAGTAAGGGAGGAAGAAGCTTCTTCTAAAAGGGAACCGGAGGAAGAAGTATACGAGACAGATGACCCTAGAGAAGGACCATCACGAGAACGGGAGGAGGAAAGCCGGCCGCTGATCGGGGAGGAGGAAGAGGAAGAACTCATAAACGAGACAGTGACCACCCGATCTCTATCCCTGAGTGAGCTGCGAGATATACGAAAAGATTTCAGCCGCCGTCCAGGTGAGCATATTGTCACCTGGCTGCTCCGATGCTGGGATAATGGGGCCAGTAGCCTGGAATTAGAGGGTAGGGAAGCCAAGCAGCTGGGATCCCTTTCTAGGGAAGGGGGCATTGACAAAGCAATTGGAAAAGGGACACGTATCCTCAGCCTTTGGAGGCGACTCTTGTCAAGCGTGAAGGAAAGGTATCCCTTTAAGGAAGATGTCATATGTCGCCCAAGCAAGTGGGCCACCATGGAGAAGGGTATCCAGTTTCTGAGAGAATTAGCTGTGCTGGAGGTGATTTATGATGACCTGAACAATGAACAACTATCCAAAGATCCAGACGAAGTCAAGTGCACACGACCCATGTGGCGGAAGTTTATAAGGAGCGCACCATCGTCATACGCCAATTCATTGGCAGTGATGACCTGGAAAGATGGAGAGGAACAAACAGTGGATGAATTGGCTAGTCAACTCCGGCAATACGAGGAAAGTCTTTCTTCCTCCATCGTCTCGGCTGTGGAGAAACTGTCCGAAAAACTGTCCCGGGAGATCCAGCAACTCAGAGAGGATAGGTCCTACTCCTCACCTATACGGACCAGTATCTCGGCTATTAGAAGTAAGCGTTCTTTTGCTCAAGAGAGAGAATATAAAGGATACACACCACGGGGCACCCTATGGTTTTACCTGCGTGACCACGGAGAGGACATGAGGAAGTGGGATGGGAAACCTACTGCAGCCCTAGGGGCACGGGTACGTGAATTACAAGGGAAAACAATCACAGAAAGAGGTTCTTCCAGGAAAATTGCTGCTCCAGTTTCCAGCGGGCAGTTCCCCAGAGAGAGTAGAAGGGCTGATCTTACTCTTGATCTTAATAAAGAAACTTCTGACTCATACGTACAAGAAATGAGAAACGAGTACTGTGATGAGGATTAGAGGGGCCCTGCCTCCAGCCAGGGGGAGGAAAGGGACAACCGGGTTTACTGGACTGTGTGGATTCGGTGGCCTGGCACATCAGACCCACAGAAGTATAAGGCTCTGGTAGACACCGGTGCACAGTGTACCCTAATGCCATCAAGATATATAGGAACAGAACCCATCTATATTTCTGGGGTGACGGGGGGATCCCAACAGCTATCTGTATTGGAAGCCGAAGTGAGTCTAACTGGGAATGGGTGGCAGAAGCACCCCATTGTGACTGGCCCAGATGCTCCGTGCATCCTTGGCATAGACTACCTCAGGAGAGGGTATTTCAAGGACCCAAAAGGGTACAGGTGGGCTTTTGGTATAGCTGCCTTGGAGACGGAGGAGATTAAACAGCTGTCCACCTTGCCTGGTCTCTCGGAGGACCCTTCTGTTGTGGGGTTGCTGAAGGTCGAAGACCAACAAGTGCCAATCGCTACCACCACAGTGCACCGGCGGCAATATCGCACCAACCGAGACTCCCTGATTCCCATTCATGAGCTGATTCGTCGACTGGAGAGCCAAGGAGTGATCAGCAAGACCCACTCACCCTTTAACAGTCCCATATGGCCAGTGCGGAAGTCTAATGGAGAGTGGAGACTAACAGTAGACTATCGTGGCCTAAATGAAGTCACGCCACCGCTGAGTGCTGCTGTGCCAGACATGCTAGAACTTCAATATGAATTGGAATCAAAGGCAGCCAAGTGGTATGCCACAATTGATATCGCTAATGCATTTTTCTCAATCCCTTTGGCAGCAGAGTGCAGGCCACAGTTTGCTTTCACTTGGAGGGGCGTTCAGTACACCTGGAACCGACTGCCCCAGGGGTGGAAACACAGCCCTACCATTTGCCATGGACTGATCCAGACTGCATTAGAACAGGGTGGAGCTCCAGAACACCTGCAATACATTGATGATATCATCGTGTGGGGCAACACAGCAGAAGAAGTTTTTGAAAAAGGGAAGGAAATAGTCCAAATCCTGCTGAAGGCCGGTTTTGCCATAAAACAAAGTAAGGTCAAGGGACCTGCACAGGAGATCCAGTTTTTAGGAATAAAATGGCAAGATGGACGTCGTCAGATCCCAATAGATGTGATCAACAAAATAACAGCCATGTCTCCACCAACTAGCAAAAAAGAAACACAAGCTTTCTTAGGCGTGGTGGGTTTTTGGAGAATGCACATTCCAAATTACAGTCTGATTGTAAGCCCTCTCTATCAAGTGACCCGAAAGAAGAACGATTTCAAATGGGGCCCTGAGCAACGACAAGCTTTTGAACAAATTAAACGGGAGATAGTTCATGCAGTAGCCCTGGGGCCAGTCCGGGCAGGGCAAGATGTAAAAAATGTGCTCTACACCGCAGCCGGGGAGAACGGCCCTACCTGGAGCCTCTGGCAGAAAGCACCAGGGGAGACTCGAGGTCGACCCCTAGGGTTTTGGAGTCGGGGATACAGAGGATCCGAGGCCCGCTATACTCCAACTGAAAAAGAGATATTAGCAGCATATGAAGGGGTTCGAGCTGCTTCAGAAGTGATCGGCACTGAAGCACAGCTCCTCCTGGCACCCCGACTGCCGGTGCTGGGCTGGATGTTCAGAGGGAGGGTCCCCTGTACACATCATGCAACTGATGCTACATGGAGTAAGTGGGTCGCACTAATCACACAACGGGCTCGAATAGGAAACCCCAGTCGCCCAGGAATTCTGGAAGTGATCATGGATTGGCCAGAGGGCAAAGATTTTGGAATATTGCCAGAGGAGGAGGTAACGCGTGCTGAAGAGGCCCCAATGTATAATGAATTACCAGAAAATGAGAAGCAATATGCCCTGTTCACTGATGGGTCCTGTCGTCTTGTGGGAAAACATCGGAGGTGGAAAGCTGCTGTATGGAGTCCTATGCGACAAGTTGTAGAAACGGCTGAAGGAGAAGGTGAATCAAGCCAATTTGCAGAAGTAAAGGCCATCCAGCTGGCTTTAGACATTGCTGATCGAGAAAAGTGGCCAGTGCTCTATCTCTATACTGACTCATGGATGGTGGCAAATGCCCTGTGGGGGTGGTTGCAGCAATGGAAGCAGAGCAACTGGCAGCGCAGAGGCAAACCCGTCTGGGCTGCCGCATTGTGGCAAGATATTGCTGCCCGGGTGGAGAACCTGGTTGTAAAAGTCCGTCACGTAGATGCTCACGTACCCAAGAGTCGGGCCACTGAAGAACATCAAAACAACCAGCAGGTGGATCAGGCTGCTAAGATTGAAGTGGCTCAGGTGGATCTGGACTGGCAGCATAAGGGTGAATTATTTCTAGCTCGGTGGGCCCATGACACCTCAGGTCACCAAGGAAGAGATGCAACATACAGATGGGCTCGTGATCGAGGGGTGGACTTGACCATGGACACTATAGCCCAGGTTATCCATGAATGCGAAACATGTGCTGCAATCAAGCAAGCCAAACGGTTAAAGCCTTTTTGGTATGGAGGACGATGGTTGAAATATAAATATGGGGAGGCCTGGCAGATCGATTATATCACACTCCCACAAACCCGCCAAGGCAAGCGCCACGTGCTTACAATGGTGGAGGCAACCACCAGATGGCTGGAAACATATCCCGTACCCCATGCCACTGCCCGGAACACTATCCTGGGCCTTGAAAAGCAAGTCCTATGGCGACATGGCACCCCAGAAAGAATTGAGTCAGACAATGGGACTCATTTCCGAAACAACCTCATAGACACCTGGGCCAAAGAGCACGGCATTGAGTGGGTGTATCACATCCCCCATCATGCACCAGCCTCTGGGAAAATTGAACGATACAATGGACTGTTAAAGACTACGCTGAGAGCAATGGGTGGTGGGACGTTCAAACATTGGGACACACATTTAGCAAAGGCCACCTGGTTAGTCAACACTCGGGGATCTGCCAATCGAGCAGGCCCTGCCCAGTCAGAACTTTTACGTACTGTAGATGGGAATAAAGTCCCTGTAGTGCACATAAAAAATATGCTGGGGAAGACAGTCTGGGTTATTCCTGCCTCGGGCAGAGGCAGACCCATCCGTGGGATTGCTTTTGCTCAAGGACCTGGGTGCACTTGGTGGATAATGCGGAAGGATGGGGAAGTCCGATGTGTGCCTCAAGGGGATTTGATTTTGGGTGAGAATAGCCAATGATCTGAATTATGTGATGTTAAGTACTAATTATAGTTATAATAGTTATACTAATAATACACAGATATACTAATAATACTAATAATATTATATGCCATACTAATGTTATTATAATAAGAATCACCCAGATTAATGAAGAATAACTTCAGTGAAACCAAGCAAAGCACAGTGATGATGGTACCAGAACTGACTTCAACCTGAAACAATCCAACACCACATACCATCTCCATTTTTCCTGCCCTGAAAGATTATTATGACAGATGGAGCCTGAAGTCATGGACTAAATGAACTCACCGAACATTTTAGAGGGATGGCCCACAGATGAAGGGAATGATATCTGTGTATGTGTGTATATATATATATAAAAGGGGGTGGTGATTAATGAAAATGTACTGGAAAATGTGAGACTTGAGCATGATGCAAATGGTATAGAATAAGGGGTGGATATTGTCCTGGTTTCGGCAGGGATAGAGTTAATTTCCTTTCTAGTAGCTGGTACAGTGTTTTGGATTTAGGATGAGAACAAAGTTGATAACACACCGGTGTTTTAGTTGTTGCTAGGTAATGCTTACACTAGCCAAGGACTTTTCAGCTTCCCATGCTCTACTGACTGAGGAGGCTGGAGGTGCACAAGAAGCTGGGAGGGGGCACAGCCAAACTGGCCAAAGGGACATTCCATACCATGTGACGTCATGCTCAGTACATAAACTGGGAAAAGCTGGCCGGGGGGGCCGCTGCTCGGGGACTGGCTGGGCATCGGTCAGCGGGTGGTGAGCAATTGTGCTGTGCATCACTTGTTTTGTGTATTATTATTATTATTATCATATTATTATTATCATTTTATTTCAATTATTAAACTGTTTTTATCTCAACCCACGAGTCTTTCTAACTTGTGCTCTTCCAATTCTCTCCCCCATCCCACCGGGTGGGGGGGAGTGAGCGAGCGGCTGCGTGGTGCTTAATTGCTGACTGAGATTAAACCACGACACCCCTAAAAAAACCCCAAACCCCTTCCTTCTGCTGTGATGAGCTGTGCTTCCAGCAGCTCTGTGTGCACAGTGGCTGCAGTAAAGGTACAGCTTGAGGCCATATGGGTTTAGGAAAAATGATGCTGTTTCGCACTACTGTTAGTTTTCTGTGTAGCAACTTTTTGTATGTGTTCTCTGCATACTACCTGCCACAAGAAAGAGAGTTCTCTGCGTACTACCTGCTTTGAGCTGTTTGCTGGGCAATATGGAAGGTTATTTGGTAGGACACTGGGAAAATATTAATAATTATAGATTTCATACGTCTTGAGTTATTCAGAGGTTCTACTTAAGGAAGCCTCTTTTAATTCAGGATTTTCTCTGCTTCATGAGAAATAAGGTATACGCGTATCCTCTCCTATGCAATCTGCATCAGTGTAATGAAAGCCTTTTGGTTAATTCCCTCCAGGGCTGGGACAGGTATTGCTAATTCTTCTATTCTCTGACCATTAACCCTTGCAGTGCAGTTGTTCATCCTGTAACATAAACCAGCTGATTTTAGGTCAGCTGTAAGTGGAAGGAGGACAGGACAGTGGGTCAGCAGTCAGCTTTCACTTTAAGCAGGTTAACCATGTCTTCTCACTGCATGGGGCTCCACCGGGCCATCCACTACACTAGACCAAGCTGATGCAGGTGGCCAGCTGGAGTCACTGGCCCCCAGGGACTGGCAAGAGAGTATGAGGGAGAAATAATTAAAGAATTGCTCCCTCTTCCCTTTCAGCAGTGCTTGCAAGCAGCCTAACCAGGCCCACGTGGGCTCAAATAGTGCAACAGCCATTGTACTTCATAGAATCATAGAATCATAGAATCATTAAGGTTGGAAAGGACCTCTAAGATCATCGAGTCCAACCATCAACCCAACGCCACCATGCGCACTAAACCATGTCCCTAAGCGCCTCATCTACATGTCTTTTAAATACCTCCAGGGATGGGGACTCAACCGCTTCCCTGGGCAGCCTGTTCCAGTGTTTAACCACTCTTTCAGTAAAGACGTTTTTCCTCATGTCCAATCTAAACCTCCCCTGGCATAACTTGAGGCCATTTCCTCTTGTCCTATTGCTAGTTACTTGGGAGAAGAGACCGACCCCCACCTCGCTACAACCTCCTTTCAGGTAGTTGTAGAGCGCGATAAGGTCTCCCTTGAGCTTCCTCTTCTCCAGGCTAAACAACCCCAGTTCCTTCAGCCGCTCCTCATAAGACTTGTTCTCCAGACCCTTCACCAGCTTCGTTGCCCTTCTCTGGACATGCTCCAGCACCTCAATGTCCTTCTTGTAGTGAGGGGCCCAAAACTGAACACAGTATTCGAGGTGCGGCCTCACCAGTGCTGAGTACAGGGGGACGATCACTTCCCTGCTCCTGCTGGCCACACTATTTCTGATACAGGCCAGGATGCCATTGGCCTTCTTGGCCACCTGGGCACACTGCTGGCTCATGTCCAGCTGGCTGTCAACCAGCACCCCCAGGTCCTTTTCCGACAGGCAGGAATGTTACTGTAAAGATTGTTCTGGGCAAATACCTCAGCTGCCTTAAACTGAGAGTCAGTGGTGCAGGAGTGGAATCCAGGGAATTCCCTTCCAGCATGACTCCTGCTATCATGCTGCATAAATTTGCTATTTGTCTAAAAAGGGGCTTATAGTGTTGTTGCTAATGACTGAGGAAATGCACAAAAAGCTGCTTTGAAGTATTCTACTCTTAAGTAGTTAACTGCCTTTTTCTAACATGGTTAAGTTTGAATAAGTAAAATGTCCTTCAACAGGCTATTTAACCATCCAACAGCAAAGGAATAATATTTGCAAAGAGCATTAGAGCTGTTGCTCATCTCCAAGAGCTGCTCCTTAGGGAGGTTCTGAATTTGTATACTGGATGCTTGTCCACTTTGGCACCTTTTCATCTTTCTCTCTTTCCTCGTATCTTTATCCCACAAAACTAATCCCACCGCAAATCAGTTCCTGTAAGGTGTATGCAAACCTGTCCCCAGTAACTCAGGAACAGGGATTGGTATAGAAGACAAGGAAGCTGCGAGGGTGAATTGAATGGATGTGACATCTCTATTCTCCACTTCTGCATTACGGTTCTTATTTTCCTTAAGGAATGAGACAAATGGGGCTTGTTTCCAAGCTAGTGAGTATAAAGTTGAAGTAATTGCATCCGCAAATATGTGGTCATGGTTTATATGGTTGAAATAAATCACATTGTGTCTCAGTGTTCAGTGATGTAGAAAACACAGTTAGAGACAGAAACATAATATTTTTTTTTTCCCTTCTCCCTGATTAACCAACGTGTCGCATCTTCCTTTTATCTGAACTCTACCTTATGTGATGTTGAGCAGCTGTGTGTTCATTGGGGTAGAATCTGCAGCAAAACACCTGTGACATGGACATTTGCAAGGGATTTTAATGGTGCTCCTCCAACATTAAACATGGTCTGATTTGTTATTCACTTTGTGAAATCCTGAGTATACAGCACAAGGAGAAACATAAATTTGTTATGCTTTAGCAAACAAACAGTGTTTGTGAAAGATCCAAACCAAGTCTGCTGCTAGCCATGTCTTACACATAGGTTGCTATCTTAAGAAGTATGGAGCTTTCCATCAGTGGGCTCCTGTAGAGCTTGAGTTAATACTCTAGTAGTTAAATTTTATTAACTTAATATCTAATACATACTTTGGCACATTTCAATTAAGTTAAATTTCAAAGAAAATTTATCTCAGTTTGGTTTGTTATTTTAAAGGAAAATTATCCTCATTTTCAGGACTTGTGTTACTATACTTGCTATTTGGTTCATGGCTGTATTTTATGAATAAAAGCAACATTTCTCTCAAACTATTTTTGGGTTGATCATCAAATTTAATCTTGCTGTTGTATTCATGGGAAGGAGCCCTTAGATGCTACTGTAGTAAGATCAACCTGCCACAGGGCAAGATCTGCCTGCTGTAATAACAGGCCAGACTGATCACATCTCTTCTGTGCTCTGTAATGGGGACAGAGTATCCCCTAGTGCGGCGACTTTCAAATCTACTTGCTTATTTGAACTGGTGCCTAGGGTCTCCACTGGAGATTCAGAGTTTGCTGGCCGCTTTAAACCACAAAGTGAAAGCACTGCCTGTCCCGAAGAGGGACGCACATGAGAGAGAATGTACAAATGGAGGACTTGGATACATACAGAGATGTAGTGCTGTGTCCATGGATTGTTTTACTGAATTGCCAAACTGCTCCTGTAGACAACCATGCTCTGGGGGACAGTGGGGGAGAGGTTAGAAAGAGTAGTTTGGAAAGAGGCACTCAAGGGAGAATTGCCAAATCCATGTCCCCCTGCCAGTAGTAGGAGTGCTGGTACAGCCTCCTTCATGCTGCTGGCAGTTTCCTCTGGTTTGGTGAAAGCCAAAAGGAAGAAGGCAGCAAAAGGAAGAGGGAACAGAGAATAGGAAAGAGCACAGGGTTTGGAAATTGCTGATAGAAAAGGCAGGAGGCTTGTTAGGATCTAGGAGACATTCCCAGATTGACAGAGCTGGGGCTGTCAAGAGAGAAGGTGCCAGGGCCTGGCAGAGAAGTGAGATGGCTTTTCAGGAGAAGAACAAGGAGAAATCCTAGGGCAGCTGAGACTTGAGTGCAGTGCTGGTGATGGAGGGGGTCACAGAGAAGAAGTGGAGAATTCTCCACCCCAAGAAGGAATGGTGGAGCACAGCAAAGCAGAGGTTGTGGGAATCAGTATAGGAGAAGGAAGGGAAAAGAAAGATTGACAGAAAGAGAGATTCAGTTTTTTATGTGTAGATCCTGCCTCGCTAGTGTTGAGAAAGCCTTGCTAAAACTCAGCAGAAATTCTGTGTTACAGGCCTTGCACACTTCAGTGCCTTCTCATCCAACCTAGGGAATGGTCTTCAAGCCTTCATTAGCATTCAAGACGAGAAACTTTGTGGTCTGGATCAAGGAGGTATATAAAAGCTTGTGTAGGGGTGATATAATGATTTACATTACTCTTTCTAACCTTTAGGCCATTCTCTTTTCATGAGTTGATTTAAACTCTGCCCCAGACAAAGAAGGCAGGTGGTGCCAACCGACGGCACAGTCATACTGTGAGAGGCAAGTGTGTGTTAGCAAGTTCTCCCATCAAGCTGAGGTGACTGCAGATTCACTTGTACAGACTGTACCCCAGTGGAGCTCACTGCTCGGTTTGTGCTGGACTGAATGTTTGCTCAATACAGTTGCTGCCTGACCAGTGAGGAGGAAAGCCCTAAGCAGACAGAATTAATTTTTGAAACCATTTTCCCAGTTGAAGACATTTGCCACCTAACTCACCCTCCCTGGATTGTGAGTTTATTCCTCATGCTCCCTGAGCACCTAGGCTTCAGCCCACCCACGTGAACAGGGGTCCCTGCTGATGAAAGCAACAGGAGGTGGAAGACTGCACAGCTAGCTGTGTAACAGTTACTTAAACGGCTGATTAACAGTGAGTCTGGCCAGAGGGAAGAGAAGTTTAACAGTGAACAGGAGAAGAAGCAAAGGGGTATTCTTTCTCTTTCTCAGACCAGTGCTAAAAATCCAGATGTTTTTCCTCCTCCTTCCCACCTGCCCTCTTTACAGACCAGCAAATGCATGTAAGTCTGCATTCTGGAGAACCTTCTCTTTGCCTCTGTCATTTCCACTCAACAGTTCGTCCCACATGACCATCTGAGTCAACAGAGTTTTTTGTATGCTAAAGTATACTGCTTTAACTTCAGCTGAAGAAATAGCTCTGTTTCTTCTCAATCTTAGATTTTGGCAGAGGAAATAAAGCCACTGTAAATTTATTCAAGTGCTAATATATGTGCTCAGGTTTACTGAGACTAGGAGGAGGAGAGTTGTGCACAGGTAACTTAAAAAACCTCTCCTTTTTTAGACTGTTATTATTTGGCATGCTATACTGCACATATGATTTTTAAAAGCTCTTACTAATGAAGCTCAGTGAGCCTTGCATGTGGTCTAAAAAGAACCATAATCTCAAGAAATGCTGTTTTTCCCATCACTGCTGTGGCATTATCTAGCATGTTGTAGGTGCTGCCATTAACCATGATATATCAGCTTAACAACTATATTACTATTGAACTCAGATAGTGTAGGATTCAGGGAAGGTTGGGGTGAATTGCATTATTTTTGGGACACATTCACCGTTAATTCTTGAACCACAGTCTGTGCTCATTTTAATGAAGATTCCCATCAGAATCCAGATTGCTCCATGTACTTAACAAAGGGGATTTCTGAGTCTTAGAAAAAGTTGAGGTACAGTTCTAGGTTTATCTGCTTAAAAAGGAGCTCTTCAAGAAAATACATATCGGTAGCTAACCACTACTGACTCTGCCCTAAGGATCTGTCCTAACTTCAGGTTATAAACAGAAGATTTTTTTGAGAATAATAGGGAAGAACATCTCAACGTGGGCACACAGTCTACTTTTACACCTGTATGGTTGAAAAGGATGCGTTGGAGTATCCTTCCATATTGTGTAGGAAGTAAAGGGTCATGATGTACTGGATAAGAGAGAGATGCACAAACAGCAATAGCTGCAGTGAAAATACATTCCTCCTTTTTCCTAGCCGGTTTGCTAAAGACAGCTCGAGAGAGTGCAGCCTGGGAACCCTGAGCACTTCTGCATAATTTTGCACTTAGTAATGATTAAAAATTTGCTCATTTACTGATTTCTAAGGAGTCAGTTCCAGTTCAGCTATGGATAAGTTATTTTTCCAGCTGCATCTAAATGATTGTTTCATATTCAGCACCATGATTAATGATTTCAGAAACAATAAGAAAAAGTATAGTTTTCATAGGCATATTTCTAATCCTTGTGAATCTGGAAAGTTCCTGTAAATATCCTAGTCTTATCTTTATTTGTGTTGATTTCTCTCTCCTCTTTGTTGCCTTACCTGAACACTGTAAAAAGGCTTCTAGATGAGTGCCATGTGTTTAAGTAGCCAGTGTCCTAGTTTATACTGCTCATATGACGTAGTTCAAAGCAAACCTGCCTTCAGTGCAAATCTGGAGTAATCCCACTATTGTTAATGAAAGTACTCCAGAATTATACCAGTCAAATGAGAATAGAATATAGTGCTGTGATACAAATTCAAAGCAATCCAAAAGAACTCAGCCCTTAAAGTAACCACCATAAATATACGATAGAGCTATGGCCACACAAAATCACCGCTACTCAATTGTTCATTTTAGACGTGTTTATTTTTATTCCCAGCAAACCTGAAGTGCCATCAAATTGTAAGTAAAATTCTCTCCATCAGAATGTGAAATCTTGAAAGAGTCAGCATTGCCATTTTGCATTCAAATACTTGATCCCAAATTGTTTAATTCTTCTTGCATTTTTATGAACAGGTGAAACTAGTGTCATGAATTAAAGCACCAGAGTTTGGTCCTGCATTCCTGGATTCCTCCTATAAGTTGTGTGTGCTATGCTTCAGCTTGTATTTTGGCCTAGGCTGGAGAACTACAGCAAGCGCGTGTGAGGACACTCATATATATGCTTTGGACTGTTAGATTAGTAGGAGGGGATAGGTATATGATTAACAATGAAAACTACTAAGAGCATTTTATTAAAGAATTGCCATTGTTTATGCTTCAGGTTTGCTGAAATGTCTCTCATAAAAGAAAGTGCATTCAAAATGGTGAGCCATCTTGCTGTGGTTTCATTTGCTGAAGCCAATTTGGACCAGTATAAACAGATGTAAGTTCAGATCCAGTGATCCATTGATCTGTTAATCCAGTGATCCATTGGCAGCTCCACTGAATTTGATCCATGAAAGGACAGAACCCTGTATGGCTCCCTGCAGAACACGTTTCCTCCTCATGTCTCAGACACTGATTTCAAACATGTTTCAACAGGCTTTTACCAGAGCTGATAACTTCTGTCATGTCTTGTACATGGGCTTTTTCTAGCTATGGAGGACTTTGATCATGTGTTTCATTTCCAGGACTATTTTATCCTTGGCTTTTCTGAAGATAATCTGAGTTCCTAGCACCATATTTGTTATTGGTGGCATTTTGGGGATAGTGTGTTACTTAAATTTTACCTTACTGGGCAGTCATCATTAAAATAACTTGCCTTACTTGGTTTTGTCTTAACAAATGCTTATTAGCACGTGCACTAACATAGCAAGCTTTTTTGGCAAGCTGCAGGCTAAGTCTTACTTCTCAGGCACCATTCCTTTATTTGAAAGCTGTCCTCTGCTGCAGACTGAGTTACTCTGTTGGCAGAACCACTTCCTTGAGCACCCTAGATAAAGGAGTTGGGACTGACAATGTGTCTTCAAAATGCCCTGTTTTCTTTAGGAAGGCTTGTTAATAATAGATCCCTTTAGCAGATAGTGAATCTTTTTATTGCCAATTTCCAGTCTGTAAAAATACTTCACCATAGCAATAGTCATCATTACCTTGTAAAGACCTTTTGTTTGCTCCTGTCATGAGCTCATTGTCATCACACCTGTTAATCTGAATAGACTGCATGTTGTTCATCTATCTCCATCATTTCTGCAAGTTGGTGATGAGCTCTGTCAGTCCCACAAATATAGAGATGAATGGGTTTCCTTGGAAAACCAATGCCAGGGCAAGGAACAACAATGACAATTAAAAGAATAAAGCACTGAAGAAAAGGAAGGTAAAACTTAAAAACTGGGTGCAAAATTTAATCTCCTGGATTTAAAAATAAGATTAAAATCTCTTTGGCTAAACTGTTGGTAGGTTGACTTTGAATTCTCTGAAGTCAGCGGGAATTTTGCCTGTCTTCCATGGGAGCAGGATCCCATGTGAAAATGGGTACATATTTCTTACCAGGTAATTTCTCAGCAGAAACAGAGTCCGTTGAGTTGGTTGAGCCCATCGATTAAACTAAATACAATATGATCCTGCAGACCACTCAGTTGATCAGATACATGTGACAGACAGCGTGGATTAGAGCCCAAGGATCTAACCCAGATCTGTGTTCATCATGTGAGCAAAACCAACGTGACCGATCTTCTGGTGAACCCTCTCCATTTCCACAGAATTGTAACAAGGCTGTTTCTTTGAAACTCGCAACTATGAGAGGATATACAATTTAACCAGTGCTTTATACACTTCTGTAGCTATGTTCAGTGTGTATTTGGAGAGAAATTACAAGTGCATAAATTATGATGTTAGACTGCACAAATTATTTCAGTGGGTCAGTTTAAGAAGAATGGCTTTATTTTTATTGTTAACTGACAGTTCAAAGTGTTTAATGGTGATGTGGAGTGGCTGTGAAGAGACAATGGTACCCACATGCTCTTCTGAGTCTTGTTGCACTGAAGCACCTTTTAACAAATTGAAGCCCCTTGTAATTGCTATGGGAGAATCACCATCTTGCTTCTTACTGTGTAAAGTGCGATGCGGGAAAGAGTGGAAGTGCAGTACAGAAAGCCTTTGTTGAGGTTGCTATGAATATGCAGAGATCCATCTCTAGCAGCAGAGAGGGAGAAAAGCTTCTCCCAGGTTTATTTTTAAGGATTGAATCATGTGAGAAACTTGCTAAAGCTGAAAATCTTCAGATTCAGATAAGCTTTTCCCATATATTTCTTATCTCCCATGGCTGCTGATAATGACTGGCCTTTTCACCTTCGAAACTGCTCAAGAGCACATTAGAATGTCAAGTGCTAAATGAAAGCAGGCAGCACATATTCATGAATGCAAGTGGCAGCTTAGGTCCCAATTTCCAATGACCAGTTTCATTTGATGTGACAGAAAGCATGCAAATTGGGATATTGGCATGAACAAAAAAAGTTTTTTGTGCATACGGTGTACAGAAGAAAGCATTGATGTCTACATATATTAAAACTAATCTGTTTTTAATGTAGCAGTACTGTGAGGAACAGCTCTTCTTGCACTCAGTGTTTTAAAAACAGAATTGGGATTACACAACAATTTACAGGGAGGGTTTTCATACCAAAGGAAATGTAATTCCTGAGAGTGACTGTCCACAAGTACTATCAGTGGAAAGCCTACAACTGTAACTTCCAAACCACAAGTTAGATACAAGTGTCTGGTCATGTGCCTAATGCTAATTAAATACTGAGCATTCAGAGATTTCTGACCTAAAACCTTAATTGGTGCTAAAAAAAAACCAAACAAAAAAACCCCAAAAACTAGAGGTCAGGCAAATTCAGAAGTTTTTTCTTTTTTTTTTCTTCCTAAAAGTTTATGTAGATTTAAATGGAAAATGCCACTGTTGACATGTTTATAGTTTTCTTTCTGTGTTCTGAGGTCTTTGTCTTTATGTTATAACTGACAAAGCAGAGGAGTGAAAGCTCTGCAGAACAGTTTTGCAAAATATTGGTAGTAAGGAAATACTGAGGAGCAGAAATATAGGCAGATCTGGTAGTCCCCCTTCATTTTTGCCTCTTTTCCTGCTCTATTTGCTTGGCCTCTTCCCTTCTTCCTTGAGGCACATTTTCATCTCCTATTTTGTTGCTCATGTTACAAAGCTCCATGTTGCAAGTCAGTTATACAGGTAGATCTTACAGCGTGAACCCAGTGACTTGGAGAGAGAGGGATTTTCTTTACCTGTGCAGTAGCTGCTTTCTTTTCCTTTGGCATTGATCAAAAACATATGACTGATCATGGTAGTATGTTTGATCTCCTGTATATAGGTCAGCTGCTGGCATGTGTGGTCAGTGCTTTTGTGGTGGTTCTCCTCCTTAGTGCTGACACTGTTACCAGAGCTTTGCTGAGAGGTTCAGCCCTCTACTAAATGGCCATTTTAAGCAAATTCTATTTCTCAGTAGAGTATCTCTGTGATTTCGGATGTGACTTCTGGAGTAGGACTTGTGATGACAACTGTTTCCTGATCTTGGACTGTCTATATGGTGATTCACTCCCCCAAATAAAGTCTGCCAACTCCAGATTCAGACATACTCAGTTGTCTATACGTTGCTCTGTCTACCTCCAGACATCTGATATCTGCTGATATCCCACAGGGACCCTGTGAGACTGAAACTAAGCAGTGGTCTTACTGGCAGAGGAAGAGGAAAAAAAGATGATCTACTTTCTAGTTTCAAGATGATACAGTGGAAAATTTGAGGTTTTGTCAATGTTTAAAAGTGGAAGGAGCTGGAGACAGAATGGAACTTCACCTTTTGATAGCTTATGTTCTGCAGATGGGTATCTTGGAAGAGAGATAGAATCTCTCTTATAATAATAATACATATTACAATATAAGAATAATCTTATATTGTAATGCTGGACTATGTTCCAGATGGAGAGAATAAATTGAGTGGGCAGAAGATATGAGCTGTACTTTGTTTCTATAACTAACTTACTGGCCTGAAGTGAAAGGTGGAAGGGCTGGGATGTGGCTGGCATGTGTATACTGCCAAGCTGAGCCTCCAGCAATTTGTGGACACCTACTCCCCCTCCATGACTATTAAAGTCATATGTGCCATGCAGGCAGGGCATGCCGAACTGCCCCTTTGTTAGATGTCTGCAGCAGATGAAGAGGTTTCCACCTCAAAAGTCAGGCTGTAGTCACGGCACCTGGAACAGTCCAGAAAGAAAAAATGTTGGAAATGTTTTCTTTTCTCATTCCTTTTTCACTTAGGCTGCTGTTCATGAGGGCTTGATCCATGGCCACTGTCTTCCTCTCATTCCTGGCAGCTTGAAGCTCTTCATGTTTCTGAAATATTTGGCCATCTTGCATCTCAATTTTTTTTTTCCCCTTCTTATTCCTTGAATAGTTTGTTCATAATTTTGATAACCAAATTGTTTTGTAGCTAGTGTCTTTTCTTCACTTAGCTTCTCACTCACAATATTCGAAAGGCAAGTAAAAATTTTGCAGGAAGTTTGGTATAGTCTGGCGACCTATAGTCCATCCTGGACTGCAGGACTTATATTGTCTTTGTGGTTTTCTCTCCTGAGCTCATTTACACTTTCAAATGGTTTCTTGCTGTCAGCTTCCCTATTTATCTCCTCTATTTCTCCTGGTTGCTTCTGCCAGCATTCTTGCATGCCACCTATCGTAAGTTTGGAGATGTCATCACTTTTCCCTAAGCCATGTTTGCACTGAGCACACACATTTAAATATGGATGAGCCTGGATAGATTCCACTTTGTCTTTTGCCTGGCACTGTTATAAGCTTGTCATAAACACTTCCTAAAGGATTGCCACATTGAAATATTTAAGAAGCTGTTTAATCTAGTCACACTGATTAAAATTACTTAGCTCTTTAATGCACCTCTCTTGCTTGCTTATATTTGTTATATTTACCGTGCTAGTTTGCAAATTTGCTGAGAAAAACGATCAGCAAATAATGATACTAATCTTAGCAACTTGCATGCTTTTGTCATGAAAGGCTCATCTTTTGCCACTTTCTGCAAAGATGGAGTTGGCAGGAAAGAAATACACAAAAGAAATAAAAATATAAAATATTTATAAAATATAAAAGAAATGTAGTGGCAGGGGTGTTCAGTAATTGCTTAGGCAGGAAAAAAGCTATAATTGAAAAGACTTTCAAATCATTTGATTCCAGGACTTCAAACCTGCATTATAGTATCAGTGGCAGTTATGCCACTTCTGCCATTAGGCACAACTTTTTACTGCCCTTCAACGTCTGGCAAAATCAACAGTCATCTGAGAAGTGTCAAATTATTAGTGACTTTGGGTCTGAATGCAGTAAGCTCCTGCTTTATGTGTCATTAGTTCAAAGCCAGTAAGGACGACCAGCTTTTTCCTGTTCTTTGTCTTTTATTCCCCTGGATAGCTTGCCATATCTAATTAATATTTTGTCATCCATCACTATATAAGTCCTCAATGCTGTCTTCCATATGAAATGTTTTATTCTATTTTATTCTCTGTACCGTGTGTTGTATAACGGGGTCTAGCCAGTAGACAATAGAAGCAGCTGCCTCTGGTGCTAAAATGTGTGGCAAAAATGTCCTGTTCCTTGCTGCGCTGCTTTGAAGCTCAAACCTCATGGTAAGGCTCAAAATTCAGAAGCATGAAATAAAAATTAGTCTAGAGAGACAAAAATCTCCTATTATCAGCAGCCAGTAGCAAAAGACCATGTTACCTTGTTCATTGTTCTGTGAGTCAAATGAATTATGCATGTGTTGTTGGTGGTGAAGAAATAAATAATAGAAAATAATAATAAGTTTAAAGTATTTTCATTATGCATATTTGTAAAAAGACATAGCTCTAGGTTTGTGGAAGCCTTTATGAGTTTGGAGATAACCATCGAGGCTTTTTGGGCCTTGAAGAATTGGTCCAGGAGTCTCTCAAGGAAGAAGCTGCTTGGGAAAATTTTAATATTGTTTTTTCCTGATTTTTTTTTCAGAGGTTTATCTACTTGCTGCATATTGGCACTTCTCTTTCTGGTATAATATGACAGGGGGAGACATAAAACATTATCTTGAATTATGGGAAGAAGAAAAGAGCTAACCTTGATGAAGGCTATGAAAGCTGCCTCTGCTCATTTTTTTCCACTTTGGTTAAATTCAGCAGCTTCCTGCTCATTCAGAATGGTTCCAAAAATCTCTCCAAATGTCTTCCAAATGCCTTGTGAGATTAAGCTGGGTGCATGAAATGCAAGTCTGCAAAAGTCATATAATTTAGTAAAGCACTGAGTGACTACCCTTTCAAATTTTTTTAAGGTGTCATAAATTAGTCTTTTTTTTTTAGTTTTATTCTAACATGATGGCTATAACTATTCTAAAATTATTGCTAATTTCTGAAAAATTACTTCGACCTAATTAATTTCTAATTCTTTAAATCTGTTACAGTGTCTACATGAATATTCCTCATCTACTTCACAGGTTTTTACTGAGCTTGTTACCCTGGTATTTATCTCAGCACTTCCATGTTACTGACATTTTTGGAGCCAAATCCTCTATTTCAGTTGAGAACAGGAAGGCAGAATGATTGAAAACAACTTACAGAGTATTTCTGAATTGTTGGGAAGCCTCAATATGCTGTAAAACGTCTCAGAAGTGTCTGTGTGCCAGCACTCTCTCTCTGCCTCTGTCATTGCATGGGTGATAGCGCACAGACAAGCTGTACTGACCTCTTAGAATAAGATAATTTATTTTTTATTTATGTTGCCTACTTTGTGCCCTCTCTTGTAGCACTTTACAGGTGGAGATATAGAAACTTAACTGACAGTGAATCATCCTTTCCCTGTCTTTTATGTGGGTTTCCACAAGATGTTTGTGATTTAGCAGGAACCTGAATCTGGATATTCCACAGCAAAGTCAGTGCTTTTTTCTTTATCCTTTCTTGGGAATCCAACAGCAGAGGATAAGCCAGACTGGCGTTTAGGCTGATGTTGCCTCCAGGGAGCACTTTGCTTAGGAGGGCACAGCGCACATGAGTGCTGGTGCACCTGCAGCTCGTTTTTCCGATACTTACCTGCATGCATCCAACTCCCTGACTCCTGAGTCCCATGAAGATGCCAGCACACATAGGCTGCCCTCCCTCCTGTCCCCTTTCACAGGTGAGTCCTGTGCCGTGGAGCTCCCTGGGAGCTGCTAGGAAGGCAGAGGGGCCAGAGGTAGCCTTTCCTGCCTGTCTTTTGCCTACCAGGCATTTGTGCAGCTGCTTCTGTGGCTGGCTCCAGCAGGAGTGCTCTGGCCCCACTGCAGCAGCATTTGGCGCTGAGCTGAGGGAAGTGTGGCAAACCAAACCTTAACTTAACTTGTGCAGTACTACATGTGGTGTGGGCATGATCTAACCAATGCTGTGTGCAACTCAGCAGTCATTTCCAGCTTCCTCCTCCCTCATTTGGAATTTTTTGTATTTTAGTTTTCCATGGGAGAAAACTCCTTCAGAACTGAAATCTTGGAATATACTGTTTTGCAATCAATATAGATGTGCTTATCAGTAGCCTTGGGCTTGAGAGGCACACAGACTGTGGCAGTACCTACCTATTGACTCTGACTTATTAGCTGACTAAAGTACTTTCCAAGAAAATAGCATCAGCAGTTTGACCTCTAAGTAATGCTGCACTCCCATGTGTCCTGTGAATTAGGCATCTTCATTCCTGTTGCTCAGAGATGTGGATGCTGGAGCATGCAAAAGCAGGGAGATGAGAATTTCACCCTGCTGGTTCAGCCATCAATATTTTTCCTTGTCTCTCCAGCCCCATCTCAGCCTGATGTACATCTTATATGTAACTGATAAAGAGAATTGGAAATTGGTGAAAATAACTGGGTTGTTATAGTAGGAAAGCCTTTCCCTTTTTAGTTGAGGTGTAAGAACTGCAGCCCTTGCTTGCCTGAAGAGCTTTTATTTGGGGAAAGCCACAGTGGCAATACATTCCAGTCTGAGCTTTGGCCTAAAGGGGGCTAGAATGCCAAATCTTCTGTGAAAGGTGGCCACGAGGCCAGCTGCTCTGATGACCCTAGACTGCTTCTGGTTGAGGAACAGAAGCCAAAAATCATCAGGATTTTTTTTTTTTTGTTCTTTGGGGTTTGGATAATGGTTTCCTGTGGTTCTTTGCACCTGAATTCTATTTGAAGCTATTTATTTTTTAGGAATCTGTGTAGCAAACAGTGACCTGTATTATTGTATCACAAAAGCTATCAATTGACAGTGGGGCTATAATGTAGGTCCTACCATATTTACTGATAGTTGGTGGGTAGGTTAAGCATTAATGACACTTTAAAGCAATCTTTAGCTTTCAAAAGGCTTGGATGTCCATAGGATTGAAGAGGGATTTAAACTTTTAATTAAGATAGAAGGGAGTGGCAGAACCATTTAAAGAAACTGAGTAATAACATAAAGGTGAATTGAGCAGGGTAAGGATGCCAGGCCATCGCACTGGATGAAATAGTGGCATTAAACCCTTTCAGTTCTTATACTGAAAAATATAACTGACCTCTTGGTTCTGTATGTTAGAAGCTGGGGTCCTGCTAGTGCTGCTATATTAATTTTCTGGAACGAATATAGGGGTCTTTTTCTGTGCATAAAGAATCTTCCTTTTGAAGCCCTTCCTCGCTTGGGGGAAGCGAGGAAGCTTGTTTATGCTTATGAAGCCAGATTTTACCATGCGCACTACATAAGAAGTCCCACTGAAATCAATTAAAGAATATATGTCATAAGTGACCATTCAATATGAGTAAGGATGGCAAAATCTGGTCTTTAGATAAACCACAGGAGGAGAAAAGTCTGTCTTAATACTTTATTTTTATAAATCCTGAAGAAAACACAAGACAGATTGGTACAAACATGTTGCAGAAATTGAGGTGAGCAGGATTTCTTCTAAATAGCCTGATAGCTGGGCTGCACCCTACAAGATTGATCTGGCGATGAATACAGAAATAAACTAATTAGCAGCATTTTCTGTGAGAGACTAATATCCTGCTGTATTAGCCCAAAGTACTGGGAACCAAAGAAAAAACAGACAGATGAAAGGATGGAAAATAAAGGCTTAAAGGAAAAGACAAAAGAAAAAAAAACATTTCTGCCTCTGAACAGATTCCAAATGGATGATTGACATAAAGGATCCTGGTATTGTCTCCCACCTTCTGTTAGGGCTGTCTTATGGCTTGAACTGAGGAAATCTTAATTTTCTAGACTGGTGTAAAAGGAAAAGCATCTTGAATTCCCTGGCCCGATGCCCTATTGAAGCATCAATTCATATGCCATTTCAGAATGGGCCTGGCTAACAAGTGCTTCTGTTTGAATCCTGAAAAGCTTTCAAGGATATGCAGTGGCTGTTGCCTGGCAAACAGAGAGGAGCTGTCTGTTGAAACCCATAGCTGGTGTACATCTGAAGAGCTGGGCCAACTGAAAATCATACCTGCTCTACTTATATATATGAAGAGATCAGCAGGTTGGTGTGGAAGGATGCAATGCTAAGACAGAATTTGTGTAGACTATGTAATTATGGTTAGTAACAGCAAAACACTGACAAAGGGATGTGTTCACTTGACAGGTAACAGCTAAAGCTAGAAAAATGTAATTTATTTCTGATTTAAATTTCTTAAAAATGACTGCTGTGATTATTGTACATCTGGATGACTTTTAAACAAAAGTACATAGTTGTAATTAAAATTATTGTATTTAAAAGAACAGTTGTTCTTTTAAGAATATTCAAATAAAACTGGAGAATGCACATGCCACACTAGGAAGAGAAACAAAGGAGAAGAAGGAGAAGCAGAAGAAACAGCAGCAGCAGCAGCAGCAGCAGCAGCAGCAGCAGCAGCAGCAGCAGCAGCAGCAGCAGAAGAAGAAGAAGAAGAAGAAGAAGAAGAAGAAGAAGAAGAAGAAGAAGAAGAAGAAGAAGAAGAAGAAGAAAATACCTAAAGTCCCAAGAAATCCCAGGCAACCTCAGCCTTTATGTTTTTTAAAGTGAGACAGCAGAGAGGATGGTACACTAGTGTGTACCATGATGATGTTACCAGTTATAGCTGTATAAGAAACAGGGTGTGGAAATGTTGAATGAACTGCTTTGCTCTGATGGGTTTCTGTACCCTGGCAGGGGTACCTGCATTTGGGTCATGGTTTATACACGCAGAAGGGTGTACTGAGAATTAAAGATACCATTTTGTTAAAACTATAGTTGGCTAAATGTAATGAACTGCTCTGTTCTAATGACAATGCCTTTCATGTTCAAAGGATCTTTCTTCCAAGAATTTTGAAGTATTTCAAATTAATCAAGGGCAACCTTAAATCTGTGCAGTCTTCTGATGCTACTCATGCAGCCTTCTGTGCCTCTCATGTTGAAGCCATCTCTGGTTGCTCACTGATGATTCCCTTAGATTTTATTGATCGGGCCGTGGCAGAGAACAATTCTCTAGCTACTTTCCTGTATATACCACTGGAAAACCTCAGACTGCTCTCGGATCCTGCAGCCACACTGGCAGATGACCAGGGCAAGGAAGCTAGTAGTTCTGAATGGAAAAATGAGTTCTCCCCTTTACTTGGGGAAGTGTTGGGGAGGAGAGGGAGGAGGAGGGATGAATTTCCAATTTACTGGACTCACAGATGTAGTAATTTCTTTGTAGTTTGTCAGTTTTTCTGAGATGTCTTTCTATAAATTCATAGGAAATAGACTGCAGCAATTTTTTGCATGGTTGATAATGGTGCATACTTCATCCAGTTTTAAACTCTACAACCTTATGTCCTGAGCAGTTTTTCCATATCACTTTTCACAGGACAGATAAGAATTATCTTGAAGTCTCCTTTGTGTGTATTATTAGCATTATTAATATACTTTGTTTCCACTTCAGTCCCATTAAAGTCATAACTTCAAGCATATTCACTGCTGAATACCTCATCAGAGCACGCTGTATATTTATAATCCCTGTTAAGAGCTTGCCAGTCATACAGTCTCATGCTTTTCCTCCTTCAGAACAATTTCATTTTTCATTTTATCAATAGCTCTGACAGTAGAAGCAATGGGTGCTCTATTCTGGACTGTTTGCTTTACATTATTGCTCCCTAATGTGTTATACGGTAGTTTCATCTTTCTGTCTCCTCCATTCCTTTGTTTATGGCATCATTGTAAATTTATGTTCTATAACCTCCTGTTTTGTACAGGTCTGGGAAAAACATGAGCAATAAAAGCCCTGTTCTCTCCTCTTCAGGGGGACATGCAGGCAAACTGTAGTGGTTATTAGTACAGAGGACAAAAAGAAATTTTAAATCTAAGTAGCTGGGTGAAAAGAATGGATACTTTATTATTCCATTAGGTAATTTGTGTGATAGTCACATTGCTTTATCATCCCACTCCTTTATCACTTCTATTAATAATCATGTTTATTTTCTATTAAATTGTTCCTGGAACTTAAATCCCTGGAGCCATAAATTGTGCTGAAATATGTTGAGATTGTGTACTTGTTTATGCAGTTTTGCTAAAGCCAAATTGGATAACAATGGCTGAAAGTGATGCTCAGGATTTAATTCCATTGAATACTTTATGATAAAATAATAGATAGTAATTAAATGGTGCAAGCAACTGATTAGTGCTTTGTGAAGCTGCATATGTAGTCTGCCCTATTGCTGCTGTTTTCAAACAAAGGGCTATGACAGTCACTCTATGCTTCATTGACTTGTGTGAAAAAAGTAAAACTTGTTGTACAGCAAGGCCACTTGCATGGTCATTTCGCTGCTGACATCTTGATACAAACCCCTTAGGGGTCTAACAGAGATCAGTTTATCAGTACAGTAATAACCTCATTAAGGGCCAGGGAAATCATAAAGCATTAATGCTATAATGTGTTTGGATTTTGGTCATTATTATGTTAGGAAAATGCTATTAATAATACTTTATGCCTGTTTATAGGAATTCTTATGAGCAATCTGGGATACTAAATGGCACGTGGGTCAGTCATGCTCTCTTTAGTCAGCGAGCTTTTGGATGAAATGACAGGGACTCTTAACTTCCACTCTCCTCTTACTGCAGACTCCCTGTGCAGCATGGGACGAGTGACCTGAGCCAGTGCAGCGGCACTGACACTGCCTTACCTCGTAAGTCTCTTCATACACACATTGAGCATTCCTATCTGTCCAAGACAATAGTAAGAACTTCAGCTTTAGTCCTTTAAATATAACTGTTAAAGACATCCATAGCTGAACAGTATTGGCTTGTGATTGACGCATAGCTAAATTGTGCCATAGGAAAGGTGACTTGTCCAAGTTTTCATAGATGAGGTCCTCCTCCATTTCCATAATTGTTTTAATTCCCTCTAAAGCACTGTGATAGGTGAGCTGAGTCTAGTGCCAGGTATCTTAACTGCAAGTGTGAGGGGCAGCTGTGTGCTTGCATCCCCTCAGGAGCTGTTATAGCTGTTGCTACCTATGGCTTTAGTTAACATCTGATGCCAGCTGAAACCTAGGGAAATGGTGATCAGTATCAGTTTCTTCAACTCTTCAGGAAAATGGCGTATTATTTTATGCACAGCAGCTCTTTTCGCAATGTTCCTGGGTGATGGTGATTTGCTCTTAAAAGGCACTGGAATACGTTGCTAATTCTGTGGAAGATACTTTCTGGAGATTAGCAATGTCATGTCATTTTACTAATGAAACTATAAAGGACACCAAAGGCATTTCCAACTCTCCTCTGTAGTATAACATTTAGTATGTCAGTACCCATGGTTCTGACATTTCCTAACTACCTGGACTTCTGACACCCAACCAGGCTTTGTATTTTAAAGCACACAAATGCATATGATAGAGGTTTAAAGTTAGACGCCCAGGTACCCAGAAGCTAGTCACATCATCAAAGATGCTTTTTAGGACAGAATGCAAATTCTGTTTGTTAATCTGCTTTTGGCTTTTGTTTTGTTTGTTTCTTGTTTCTTTTCCTTTTTTTTTTTTTTAATAAAGTGGTTTGGTGCGTAAGGAGGACAGAAGCAGATTCTTCTCAGTGGTCCCCAGTGACAGGGAAAGAGACAATGAGCACAAATTGAAATGCAGGAAATTCCATATGAATGTCAGAACTGTTTTTATTATGAGTTGGTTGAACACTGGAACAGGTTACCCAGAAAGGCTTTGATGTCTCCATACTTTGAGATACTCAGAACCTGACTGGACACAGGGCAACCTGCTCTAGCTGACTCTGCTCTGAGCAGGGAGTTGGAGTAGATGATCTCCAGAGGTTCCTTCCCACCTCAACTATTCTGTGATTCCTCAGAGAACAAAATTTGGTGCAGATTATGTAATGTTGTGGAAATAAGGAAATATCCAATATAGCCATGGGAATACTGGACAGAAGATAGACTCTCCAAAAGGTATAGCAAAGAAAATTTATACACTTATTACCACAGCTGATGAATATTAGCTCCCAGAAAGAACGTAGAGCTTGCTGTCACCTCTGAGAGGAAGGCCAGGGTGTGAGCTAATACTCAAGTCAGTGCATAATTAACCAAAGAAAAAATATCAATAGAGGTGCATCTGAATGTCACAGATAATATGGAAATACAGTTTCTAATTTAATGCAGTAAAGTCTCTAGACATGCCCACCCCATATAAATGAGATCTAGGCCATTATTAAATAGAAAGGATGATAAAGCAGGGAAAGAAAGGCTAATCTAAAACAGCTTGCTGCAACTTTATCAGAGATGTACTGATAGGGATCATCTGTGTTTCTGAACAACCATACTTTCAGTTGATAAATTAATCCCTTTAAAACAATTATTTGTCATTCAGACTTTTGGTTACAAGTCAGTGCTCCGCTATGGTTCAAACAAACAAATCTACCATCGTTTTTTAACCTGAAGCCCTTGGATTGGTAATATAGTGTAGCTTGCAGAGTAGGATCATCTTTTTCAGAGCTGCAGCAAGGCTTGCCTGCTGAACCCCAGCTAGAGAGGCTGCCCAGACCCTGCCTGGTATCTGCAGTATCTGCAGTATCTGAAGCAAAACAATCCCTTGCCTTTTCACTGCAGATCCTGTGCTGCTCCGTTCCCGAGAGTGGTGCTAGCATATGGATTTGGTCATACGCATTTACTTTGTGTTACTGGAACATCTGGAAGTAATGTACCTGGAAATAGAGAAACATGTTTTCTCTGCCATGGTATTGGGAAACCCAGTGTGGCAGATAGCAGGTACTCTTGCTGATGACAATGTCAGCTAACTGTTGAATCATTCAAACTGAGCTAAATCTGGATGTGTGCCATGCAGAGCTTTGTTGCCTTGAACTGAAATAACTCCAATAAATTGTGTACTGCTGTTTCTTAGTAGGTCTGTAACAGCAGGTTATTTCGAAGTCAGATATGCTTCAGTGGCATGGATTTACACTGAATTTCTGGGATGTCAACATTGCAGTCTGAAAGGAAATGGTTCTAAAGTAATATCCAAGATGTTATGTTTTCCTTTTCTCCTGCTGCCTAAATAATCTATCCTACTTTAGTTGTGTCCTTATTTTCCTGCACTTGAGCTGTAAGATTTGCATAGCAGCCACAATGCTTTCTGCACAGCATATCAAATGGGTTGTGTAGTCCATAGCAACATCATCAGTTTCAGTTCTTGCTATAAGCCTCCTGCATTCACCCAACTTCATCCTTCACTGTGACTTTTGGGGACTTTTATGACAACAAAACAGTAAATCTTCTTTGATTTGATAAATCTCTCTGTATGCATGTGTTCTGTTCATGAATGGTACTGGGTAGTCCTGGAAACTGTACATCCTTTCCTTATCAAACAAAGATAGTGTGGACAGTGATGATGGATATTCTTCTCAACCTCTTGCGCAGTGGTCCAGTCTTCTAAAAATAGTGTTATTACCAACTATAGTTTCTATAGTTCGGGTACTTTTCTAGTATCAGTGGGAACATCCAATCCTGCCATACAGGGCCTTGTTATTATTTAACACTACATAAATTAACAGTTATCCTTAAAAGTAAATCCACTGGTGGTAGTAATTATAATGGTCTAGAGAAAGCCTGTAGACCAGGAATTCCCTGAAGTACTGTTCCTCAGAAGCCTGTGTCAGAAAAGGATTGCACAGGACACCATAGCCTTTTCCCAAGCATCTGCTGCTGACCACTGCTGGAAGGAGGATACTGTGCTATGCAGATTCTTGCCTGGCCCAGTGCAGAAGTGATGTCCTCACATCAGCTGCCTGCTGAGGGTAATGTCTTGTTTCAAGTGATCTAAATTAATTTGAGCCAGCAATTTAATTTTTAAATGCTCCTTGTTCCATGACTGTAACACATAGTTCTCTGGTTGTGTTAATGATGACTATATTCAGTTAGGTCAAAACAGTAAAAGAGTAGCAAAAGGAAATACCCATGGAGAGTGGAAGAAGCATGGAAAAAATCAGTATCTGTCAGCAAGAAAGCACCAATATTACAAAAAAAAAAAGTAATTTTTCAGACCCACTAATAATAAATACAATAACACAGAGAAGCTTTTGCTCTTTTTTGTGAAGAGAGAGGAAATATATAGATGGCTGAATCCATTCAGTTAGCAGAATAAGCATCATTGAGTACCTCTGTCTTTCACAGCATGTAACTGATTTTTAACTATACTATACCTAGAGAAACTAATCCTTGTGTGAAAAAAAAATTTGGATTTTTCCATCAGTTCTTATTTGAGCAAGGAGGTCAACATCTGTGCAATCAAATATCATCCCAGGGAAGCATATACTGTAATATCACTCTGGACAGGTATGTTAAGTCTCCACAGTGTTTTGAATAAGGAGTCTGATTGTGCACCTCCACTGAAATCATTACAATTTTGTATTGAGCTCAGTCAGAACAAAATCACAAGTACATTGCACACATCCTAGGAGAAGCATGAGCAGCAGTTTAAGGATGCCTAGACCCAGACATTGGTTCTTGCACTGCAGTACTTCAAATTCCCTTGTCTGAAGATGTGACGAAGGTTCCTCTTGGCCACGACGGGCTCTGTGCTGTTTGGTCACTGGTCCTGTTTGCCCTCACTCTCCAGGCAGAGCACCGTGAGCAGGCTTTCTGGCTCTCACATTGTTCTCTGAACACCCACTCCTCTGATCTTAAGCAACAACACCAACCTGCCTAATAAGATGCCCTACTGTGTTCCCTTTTTGTGCTTCATGCCAGCTACTGGCCAGGAATATCGCATCACTGCACAGTAATGTTTCCATTAATGTAAGTGCAATTTCCTGGTGCTCCATATCCCTTTATCTTGTGCTCATATGCACAACAGCCTGTATCTGTGCTGTGCAGAAGGATGCATCCAGAATTCATTTTCTTTCTCATGTAATATGAAAGGTATTTCTGAAACAGTAACTAGTGAAGTGATGAGAATCCTCCAGGCTTTGAAGTCTAAGCTTTGCTGGTGTGATTAGTTTAAATGACTCATTTGCCATATAGGGAAGTGGTATTGATGGGTTTGGGTTTCTTCACCCCCCTCTTCTGTTTTGAAATTTGATGTCTCCCAACAAGTGCTATTTGGAGCAAGCTCAAAGCTGCTGTTGTGTTTCCCAACAGGAGCCCTCCAATATATGTGCAAAGAGGAAATTATCTGGCATTTCTGAGCTGTTCTTTTGGTTGCTCATGTTACAACACGTTACAATGAAGGTGTTTGAGAAGATGGTGGTGGGTGTATAATACAAGCTTAGTTGGAATCTTTCCTCTCCAGAAGCCTAGGGCACTTCTCAAGATACGTGTTTCTGACTCATAGAGTTAGACAATTACAAATGCTTTCAAGAGCAGATGCAAGTTGTCTATGCACCCAGCTGGACCTTTCTGTAACAGTTATTCAGCTCCTCAGACAGTCTACCACAATGAGGATTTATCTTGGTGTTTGTTGCCTCAGTCTCATCTCCTCCTTATTAAAATGAGCTCTCAGCCAACATAACCAAGACACATCTGCCATTTATGCAGTCCAAACTTCCCTGTGGCTGGCTATTAAGATGGGCTGTATAATGGAAAAAACTCACTTACGCTGAAGACTGACTTGATTTACCAACATGCAAAACAATCAATCCTAGAACTCCTCATAAAAAACATTTTAGTCTCTCAAACCGTCTTGTTACTCAACTACTCTGTTTCTGCTTTCAGCCCAGGAACAGAGAGGACAGTAGGATCCAGAGATAGCTATAAGCTGTAGAGGCATTGAGGGACCAGCATATTTCTGTCATCATTTAAAGCCTGGCTGGAGTGTTACTTTCATGTGTTTGAATCTTCCTGTGGATAGTCATCTGCATGCTCACAGCCCAACATCCATGTGTTTTGGGTCCAAAAAGGCTTGCCAGAGCATCACTGTTGAAACCTCCTATGACTCTGTGTGCAGTGAGCATGGTCTGCTCTAGCTGAGCAGGGTTTAATTGCAATCATGGGATACTTTTAAGTCAGGCTGGGCACTCATCCTCCCTCTTCTTACAGCCCAACAACTGCAAAAGCAAGCTATCTGACTGAGAGTCTGAGGCGATAACAGTTGGGTCTATGGTTTGTGCTAAAAAGGAGCACAGACTTAGAATCATAGAATCATTGAGGTTGGAAAAGACCTCTAAGATCATCGAGTCCAACCGTCGACCCAACACCACCATGCCCACTAAACCATGTCCCTAAGCGCCTCATCTACACGTCTTTTAAATACCTCCAGGGATGGGGACTCAACCACTTCCCTGGGCAGCCTGTTCCAACGTTTCACCACTCTTTCAGTAAAGAAATTTTTCCTTACATCCAATCTAAACCTCCCCTGGCGCAACTTGAGGCCATTTCCTCTCGTCCTATCGCTTGTTACTTGGGAGAAGAGACCGACCCCCACCTCGCTACAACCTCCTTTCAGGTAGTTGTAGAGAGCGATGAGGTCTCCCCTCAGCCTCCTTTTCTCCAGGCTAAACAGTCCCAGTTCCCTCAGCCGCTCCTCATAAGACTTGTTCTCCAGACCCCTCACCAGCCTCGTTGCCCTTCTCTGGACACGCTCCAGCACCTCGACGTCCTTCTTGTAGTGAGGGGCCCAAAACTGAACACAGTATTCGAGGTGCGGCCTCACCAGTGCTGAGTACAGGGGCACGATCACTTCCCTACTCCTGCTGGCCACACTATTTCTGATACAGGCCAGGATGCCATTGGCCTTCTTGGCCGCCTGGGCACACTGCCGGCTCATGTCCAGCTGGCTGTCGACCAACACCCCCAGGTCCTTCTCTGCTGGGCAGCTTTCCAGCCACTCTTCCCCAAGCCTGTAGCGCTGCATGGGGTTGTTGTGGCTGAAGTGCAGGACCCGGCACTTGGCCTTGTTGAACCTCATACAGTTGGCCTTGGCCCATCGATCCAGCCTGTCCAGGTCCCTCTGCAGAGCCTTCCTACTCTCGAGCAGATCAACACTCCCGCCCAGCTTGGTGTCATCTGCAAACTTACTGAGGGTGCACTCAATCCCCTCATCGAGATCATCAATAAAGATATTAAACAAGACCGGCCCCAGTACTGAGCCCTGGGGAACACCGCTCGTGACCGGCCGCCAACTGGATGTAACTCCATTCACCACAACTCTCTGGGCCCGGCTGTCCAGCCAGTTTTTGACCCAGCGCAGAGTCCACCTGTCTAAGCCGTGAGCCGCCAGCTTCTCTAGGAGAATGCTGTGGGAGACGGTGTCAAAGGCCTTGCTGAAGTCCAGGTAGACCACATCCACAGCCTTTCCCTCATCCACTAGGCGGGTCACCTGGTCATAGAAGGAGATCAGGTTGGTCAAGCAGGACCTGCCTTTCATGAATCCGTGCTGGCTAGGCCGGATCCCCTGGTTGTCCCGCTCATGCCTTGTGAGCACCCTCAAGATGAACCGCTCCATAATCTTCCCCAGCACTGAGGTCAGGCTGACAGGCCTGTAGTTCCCTGGATCCTCCTTCCGGCCCTTCTTGTGGATGGACGTCACATTGGCAAGCCTCCAGTCATCCGGGACCTCCCCCGTTAACCAGGACTGCTGATAAATGATGGAGAGCGGCTTGGTGAGCACCTCCGCCAGCTCCCTCAGCACTCTCGGGTGGATCCCATCCGGCCCCATAGACTTGTGAGTGTCCAGGTGGCGTAGCAGGTCATTGACTGCTTCCTCTTGGATTACGGGGGGTTCATCCTGCTCGCCGTCCCCGTCTTCCAGCTCGGGGGGCCGAGTACCCTGAGGATAACTGGTCTGACTATTAAAGACTGAAGCAAAGAAGGCATTGAGTACCTCAGCCTTTTCCTCATCCTCAGTGACAATGTTCCCCCCTGCATCCAATAAAGGATGGAGATTCTCCTTGGCTCTCTTCTTGTCATTAATATATTTGTAAAAACTTTTTTTGTTGTCTTTAACGACAGCGGCCAGATTGCGTTCTAGCTGGGCTTTTGCCTTTCTCATTTCTTCTCTGCATGACCTAACGAGATCCCTGTACTCTTCTTGAGTCGCCTGCCCCTTCTTCCACAAGCGGTAAACTCTCCTTTTTTTCCTGAGTCCCAGCAAGAGCTCCCCGTTCAGCCAGGCCGGTCGTCTTCCCCGCCCGTTCTTCTTACAGCGTACAGGGACAGCCTGCTCCTGCGCCTTTAAGACTTCCTTCTTGAAGATCGTCCAGCTTTCCTGGACCCCTTTGCCCTTCAGGACCGTCTCCCACGGGACTCTCTCAACCAACGTCCTGAACAGGCCAAAGTCCGCCCTCCGGAAGTCCATGGTTGTGGTTTTGCTGCCCCCCCTCCTTACTTCACCAAGAAGCGAGAATTCTATCATTTCATGGTCGCTAAGCCCAAGACGGCCTCCGACCACCACATCTCCCACCAGTCCTTCTCTGTTTGTAAACAGCAGGTCGAGCGAGGCACCTCCCCTGGTAGGCTCACGTACCAGCTGTGTCAGGAAGTTGTCTTCCACACACTCCAGGAACCTCCTAGACTGCTTCCTCTCTGCCGTGTTGTATTTCCAGCAGACGTCTGGGAAGTTGAAGTCCCCCACGAGAACAAGGGCTAGCGATTGAGAAACTTCTGCCAGCCGCTTATAGAACGCTTCATCCGCCCCTTCATCCTGGTTGGGTGGTCTATAACAGACTCCCAGCAGGATATCTGCCTCGTTGGCCTTCCCCCTCATCCTTACCCATAGAGACTCAACCGTACCATCATCACAATCGTTGAGCTCTAAATATTCTATTCTAAATATTCTATTCTTACTCAGACTTCACGTACATATGTTTAGAAAACCTATGACAAAGGAGTGTTAAAATGACAAAGTTAAGTTCACAGACATTGAGCTTTCCTATGCAACCTTAAATCACCTATTTTACACACTTGAATGTTGTTAATCTGTAATTATGGGATTCCACACTATATTTTCTTTCACTTGGGACCTTTGCTTTATTTAATAATTAACATAATAAAGTGTGCTCTGGAGATAAATCTATAGTCTGTAGTGAATGAGCACCAAACCCTTTCCTGTTGCAGAAAGTAAAGAGCACGTAGCCAGTGATGCAAGGATCTGCAGAAGGAAAAACGATGATTTTGTGATGGCTTTCTCTTGTGGCAAGTGAATAGCAGAGAAATGGATTTTATCTCCACATGCACCAGAGAACTCTTATCTAATTCTGAGCATCCTTCTTGCATCAAACAAAACTTTTCAAGGCTGTTTTCTACTTGTGAGTTTGCCTTCTTTTTGTGGTACACAGCTAAGATCCCAGCGTTGTAAGCTGGGTTAACTGTTGAGCAATCACAGTTCCAGCTGAAGCCACTGGAACCTTAATCTTGAATATATGAAGTACTGTATAATAGTCTGAAAACACAAGTTTTAAACAGCTTATGTTAGGTACCCAAGTTTAGCTGGTAGTTCTTACTCAGTTCATGTTCTGTAAAAATGGCAAAAACTATAACCTTAACATCCCAGAAAGTTTATAAAAATGAATGCATTGATGTCTGAAGCATTCATACTATTCTGATAAGCACCACAGAAAAGCCTATGAAGAAATGAATAATTCTGTTTTCAAAGCAGAATCTGAATAGCGTGCAATAAATAATGCCTGGTGAGAGTGAATGATGAAGGGAAAATAAACTATGGAAAACTACACATTAATTGAACATTGTTCATTCTGCATACTGAATGAGGTAAGGGTCTTATGGAAAAGAGTATATGTGACAGTGTCATTTACAGTGCTATCTTGGTGCCTGTGCACGAAGCACATGAATTACTGTTTCACAGGCAACCACACCATTTTACCTGCTTGATTAGCAGCCTTTATAATATAAGCATAGCATACTTTTTGTGTGCAATAAATAAGTTACATGGTTTTTAACTCATTTGAAGTCCCTACTTCAAGATCTGAAGGCTCTGAAGCCTTTTCAATGAAATGGTACTAGGGTTATTCTATTCTTTCATGTGGGGGAACAATATATTCTCCCTGCTTTAGTTCTCTGAAATATGTGAACTATTTTGTCTGAAACTAAGAAAGAAAATAAAGAGTGATCCTGGTGCAGGTATCTCACATAATGGATTTTATTAATACTGTAAGTGAAAACAGAATTCGATCATGGAAAGTACTGGGCAGGGGCTAAGACATCCATTGTGTCCTTCACATCCTTCAGTGTCTCTTGTTGTACCACTGTTATTTAGGAACATGGTGGTGGTTCATGCACCTCACAACAGTAGTGACTGGAGATGCCAGACTAGTCTTTTCCTTGGCGGAGTCACCAGTCTCATTTATATTTATGTTCTATGCTGCTGTTACTCACAGAAAGAAAAATATGTGTAACTACCCACCTTCAAGGATAGCAGGGCAGTTTGGTCAGCCTCCAGGTGGTGAGGATGAATTGCCCAGTTTCATAAGTGGTTTTTGTAAACAAATACTGGTTAACACTGATAGGATTTCAAGGAGACTCTACATGAAAGACAGCAATGAAGTATGTAGAGAGCTGAACTAGATGGAAGCGAATCATGTGAGGTGTTCAGGTTGCTCACAAGGTTGTTGTGAGGATGGATTTATATCAAGTTCGCTGCTGCCTAGATAAATATTAGTGCTGATGACACAGGAAGATGTCAGAAGATGGTGCAGTCTGACTTCACATATGGCAGAAAACAGAGAATTTGGGATTTGCTGAAAGCCATGAACAGCCTGAGGGTCATTAAGTAATAAGCTCCTCTGCCCACAGCAATAATTAAAGAAAGGCTGCCGTTCAACTTAAATTTTACTTTTCAGCCTTTTTTAGGGGTACTTTTCGGTTTCTGTCCACCAACAAATTCCCATTCTGCTGTGCAGGACTCAGACACTGGCTTATTTCAAGATAAATTCTCTTAAGTACTGGTATCTTTTACATCTGAATCCTTGTGCACTTGGTTAAAAAAAAAACCCAAACCACCATGTTGCACTATGTTCATTGTTTACTCTTGCATTTAATCAAGGAACGCTGTCTCGGCCTTTGAGTTTGCTTTGAAGATGGATGAATTCCCAGAGATGTCTAAAGCAAATGAGAGGGCTTTAACTTAACACAAGAACAATGACAATTTAAAAATTCTATAAGGGTGCCAACCATGCTGGTTTAATTTTTGATAAGGGATGATACTACGTTTCTGCATTTTTAATAAAGAGACTGACAAAAGAGTCGTTTAAGCTACCTAGAGAGACAAACTTTTACAGCAAGACTGTAACCAATTCAAATGTTAATGGTGAAGATACCAGGACAGTCTGTCTTAAAAGACTGTCATGAAATACTCACTAGTGTTGCTGCATAAAAGTCAAAAGATTACTTTTGATTTGCAGACACATTATACAATGCTTTCAGATTCTTAAAATTGATTTGGAAATCATTTTGATATTGTGAAAAACTGACGTAATAAAATCCATGAAAATACCACCTCACACTGCAGGTAAAACCAGAGAGAACTTAACTCTGATGGATTTCTGTTTGTTAAGGGAAGACTTTGATTTTATATTACCAGAATTTTTATGGGTTTCAGAAAGAGAAGTAATTTCAGGTTACTAAACTCTTAAGAATATAATGTACAAGAAAAGATTACTGCTGCCATTGGTACAAATTTCATTTCCAAGTGCATGATATATGTTATGATCAATAAATAGATCATAACACAAGCATATAAGGCACAGTAATATTTAATTTTTTTTTTTTTTGCACAGTCTTGCCTTACAGATTATCCTTGTGTAAGAAGAGCAATGTTTATCCATGAAACATTTATACTATGAGCACCACTGCAAGAAACATGACTGGACACTTTTGCTCAAGGTCGGATTTGTGCACTTTGGCTATTTTGGGGGGGAGTTGAGCCGTGAATTGAGACCTATCATCATCCATGCATCAGATATGCTAGGTGGGTTGAATGGTAAGAAGAGGGGCTCAGTTGATCGGGAATAGGGCTTTTGATAGGACTTCAGTGCCTGCAGGGCCCTACTACCTGGTACGCTCCCCGGTTACAAGGCAATGCCATGGCTTGTATACCAACTATGTCTTCTCTGCAGCAGATCACAGAGCAGTCCGACCATCTGCATCCTGCATATGTGACCACAGATGGGGAGAGAGAGTTCACAGTGCAGAGCTGTGCATGGATTTGATGTGAGCCTCACTGTGGGGAGTGTGCAACAGGAGGTAACTACATTGCTCTCAGCTCTGTGGGTAAGATTAGAACAGAACAGAACAGAATAGAATGGAATAGAACAGAATAGAATAGAATATTTTAGTTGGAAGGGACCTACAATGATCATCTAGTCCAACTGCCTACTTGTACAAGGCTGTTGGTTGCCTTTCGTGGGCCTATTCAGCCCTGTCTCATTTTTCTTTCCTCTCTAAAATGGGTCCTGCATACATTTTCCTGGCCTGGCAAATTTTTGAGAGGCCAATAATGCTGTTAGACCCTAGATGAACATGAATAATAGCCTGTTTGCACAGCTGATAACTGAGCTGTAAAAGTGAATCTGCTCCCAGATGAAACTTGACATGCAAAATTTAAGCTTGGGGAGCAATTCTTTGTACGTATTCTGAAAAAGAAAAAAAAAGGTTTGGACTGCTTAATTTTTATTCATCCTTAAAATAAAAACTCTACAGGAGGGTCAGCAGAGAAAGCTTCTGTGTTTTGACATAGCACTTGAAATTAGCTTTAAACATAAAATACAGCAAATGTTTAATCTGTAATAAAGTTGAATCTGCTCATTTTGGAGAAGAACAATGGCCGAGGGTCGAAGCTTTGGGTTCTGCAGTTGGCAGATGGGATCATTTCCAAAAGGGAATTTGGATGGTAATCAGTGTCCGCTGGGATCCATGCCCACCACTCCGAGTCCGCGTGCCACAAAGGAGAGATTAGGGGCAGAATGAGAATGTGCAGGGCTGGCACGAATCAAAGGGACTCCCTTTAAAACCTATTACATCTGCTCTCTAAAAAATGCATAGAGAAACTGACAGTCAGGAAAATGCAGTTTTGATTGTGCTTTGATGGCTGGGAAGCTAAAATTGTGTGGGTGGGTGGCTAAGTGTAACTCCATGTCCATGCCAGCTTTATTTGACTGAGACAGCCAGAGTCAGGCCAGTTTTCATTGTCCTTTCAGGACTTTCAGAGCAGCAGGATAAATAAAGGAATGAAATGGGGAAATGAATTCATAGACTTTGGTTGTCAAATGATTAACAAAAGGCCCAAACCTTGGTGTTTTGTTCTATTGATTTTGTTTTGGCAAGGCAAAGATAAGATTGTGGACCTATACAAAGGGAGGTGGCCTTTACTTCCCTCTGTGCCTTTGTGAATGGCTGGATGATTTGCTGAATTGAAGTTTCACTTTCGGACTGAAAGCAGGTGTTGCTCTACACTGAATTATGAGCTACAAACAATATGCCATGTTTTTGGGACCCACAGAGTTGGCTAGTATTAAATCAAAACAGACCCCAAATGCTTGGGTGGGAATATCTGAATAGAATACTCACCTGCTAGAGGGTACAGGTCTCAAGGATATCTGAGTTTCTCCAATGTCTGCTTTGTAACGGTAAGAAAAACAATCCACTTCCCAAATCAAGTTTCAGGTGAACTACAAGGACTTGTCATGATCATTGGGAGCCCATGTTAGTCCTTGAGACCTGTACCCTCTAGCAGGTGAGTATTCTATTCAGATATTCCCACCCAAGCATTTGGGGTCTGTTTTGATTTAATACTAGCCAACTCTGTGGGTCCCAAAAACATGGCATATTGTTTGTAGCTCATAATTCAGTGTAGAGCAACACCTGCTTTCAGTCCGAAAGTGAAACTTAAATTCAGCAAATCATCCAGCCATTCACAAAGGCACAGAGGGAAGTAAAGGCCACCTCCCTTTGTATAGGTCCACAATGGTGCCCATGGTTTGGGTCCTAGCACTCAAAACCAGCTGAAGAACATGAGCTGCTTTAACCTGATCTGGCCACGGGATGTATCATTTTCCAGAGGAAAGGGAACAGCTGTGCAGGGCTGTGAGGTTGGCTGCAGCCGTTCAGTGCTCTACTCTGGTGCTTTGTATTGGCCTGGTGTTGCCCTTCTGTCCTCCTAGGGATCATGGGCCTCCTTCGCAAGTACCAAGACCAGCCTTTGATGACTCGTGGACAACAAATATCTGGCAATCCTACCAAGTGTCACAGGTTATATTGAAATAGAAAAGCTATTTAAAAAAATAGTAACTTTGAGATTAGTTTGGACATGTTTAAGCTTTCTAAAGAGTGAATGAAAGGGAGACAGGGTCTTTCTGAGACAACAGCAGGAGTGTCATGAGTAAAAATTAAAGTGCTTTAACCAAGTGCTGTGGGAAGTGTTTGTAGAAGTTCAAACTGTATGAGTCTGACAAGATCTGTGCAGACATACAAATGCATAAATACTGTGCTTTATCAGAGCCACAGGAGAACCCAGGGCTGAAGCACAAGAGGTGCAGCAAATCAAGGGCCAGCTGAATTAGTAGGAGTTGGTTTAGACTACAAGTATCTATCTACTTGTATTTTTTCAGGCTTGATCCCTCTTGGTTAGAACTTAACATCTGTGGAACTGAGAGACACTTTTGCTTTTGAAGGAAGAATTGGGGATGGGGGAATATTTTGAAGAGTGTATTGGTAAGGGTAGGAGGAGAGCTGTTTTGTGCTTCTAGAAACTATGTCTCTAGGACATGTTATTCTGAAGTGCATCTATCACTTGATGCTTTATGTGATATGACAAAATGCCACAGGGATTGATCCATCAACTGCTGTTGTTGCAACATGGTATAATAGGCAGGAAATCTGAAAGGACATGTTTTCTGAAACTGTTTAAAAGAACTGTAGCTCTGGGAGTGCACATACATATGTCTATCACTCATACAAGCATCGATTCTACACGTGGCATCAGCTCTGTCCTAACATTTGTGTGAAAAGGTTTCTCAACCTCAAAGAAACAAGTTTTTCATAATTCAGTTACATTGATAACTCTTCTCAAACGTATGGACAAATATAAACAAGGCTGCATTCGTGTGACTCTCATGTATCGCTAACGAAGCTGTGCATAGAGACACCCAGAAGAATTTTATCGTTGGCTAAGCAAAACGCCGTGCAAAATGAAGAGATATTTGAACATCAGGCCTACATTTGCAAGATGATAACTGGATTCTTTTTCTCTCCTGGAAAAAAGATCTCCCAGTGTTTCCCTTTTCTTCTCCTCCCCCCATTCCTATTTTGGGGGGATTTTAAAAACTAGTTTGATTTTTATCCACTTTGAAAAACAAATAATTCCACTCTGCCCAAGCTCCAATGTTTTGGTTATGCACAAGACTCCATTTATTCTCTTGTTATTTAGGAATTGAAAGTGATGAGATGGCAATATCTAATGGGATGGCTTTGAAAAAAATTATTAAAGACAAGCTAGTAAATCAAAAGAGGAAGCAAGAAAAAAGCATTCAGAATCCAACCTTGAAAAATTTGCTTTTAATGAGCTCTCACTTTAAAAAGGAAAACAAATGTTGAGTTCATATTCCTTCATAAAGATATCCTTGTCTAGCAGCTGTAAGAATTTACAAATTAGACGGCTTAGACTCTGCCCGCTGCTTAGCATGAAGGCATAGATTCATCACTACTTTGAAAGCAAGATGGGTTTTAAAGTGTTCTGCTGTCATACAAAATCCATACAAATATAATGAGAAACATTCCATGCAGACATCATCCTAAATTCCCATTTGGGCATTATTTTCTCATTGATGTTGTAATTAATGCTAAAATAATTTGTCTGTGAGCCTTCAAGATGCTTAGAGCTTTCCAGAGGGCTGCTAGGAGCTGAGGGAGTTTTGCACCTCAGAACCAGACCTTGTCTCCGCTTCCACCATCCACGCACAATACACCACTTCTTTGCAGCACCGGGGCCTAAACAAATAAGGTGGGGGAGGAAAATGGAGCAAGTGTCTAGCTTACAGAATTTTTAAAAAGCGGGGAAAAAAAAAATCCAGGCTTGGTGCTGCTACTAGGTTTCACTGTTTGTGTCTAAGCCCTTTAGGAGCCATAGAGCAAAGAGCAGCCTGTGGTCCTAATCTGCTGCTTTACAGCATTGGTATATGGTCACTGTAGAGTTACACGAGACACTGTCAACTTCAGTTTTGCTCCAATTCATGATTCCTTTGTTAGTAGTAATAGGATAAATAGTTTGAAGTGAAACATCTTGAAAAAATCCCACTGTACTTGTTACTAACTATGGCCTCAAGTCTGCATTTCTGTTAGCTTTCATGGCGATTAGTCACTGTATGACAGCAAAGAGCAGATCAGTCTACAGCAGTGCTCCTCTAGCATGCAAAAGATCTCGCCAGACACCTAATCCTCACTTTTTTTCTTCTCGGTCCCTTCATTCTTATGGTCATTAAAATTAATTGGAAAGGTCCCTATCATGACTGTAGGTTTGGTTGCATTCAAATATATATAGTCTAGGGATACTGCTATGGCAGGGTGTTCAGCCTTGGGATGGGAATGAAGGGCAGAAGCCTTCTGTGTTAACTCCTCTCTAGCTGAATAAAAAACTTCACCAATGGACTGCAAAGCATCTCTTATCTTGCCCCTAGTCCCTTGACAGAGCCGCTATAGAGTAGCAGGAGTGGGAGCATGAAGTGGAAGAAGATGGATTTGAAGCTGTACTGGAAAAGTATTGTGACTAACTCTCCAGGAAGCCACGTTCCCAGGGAGTGGCTCTTCCCAGCTACTTTGGGAACCTTACATGGCCAGAGTATTGCTGAATGGCGCTGGGTAATATTTCAGTTGATTTACTAAGCAAAACCAGGAGGTGGTAGTCAAAGTGGACTAACTTGGGTTTGCAGTTTTATATATATATATAAAAATATATATAAAATTTTAAGAGAGTGGTTGTAAGTCAGAATTGCTCTGAAGACAAGAATCCATGAGTGTGAGATATGGACTGATATCTATGCATGTGTATATGCAGTTGGTGAATGTGTGATGCAGTGTGTTTTACATTTAAGTGGAAGCTTTGGTCACTAAATGTTGCCGTCTCATACCTGGACAGTAAGTACCACTGAGATTTTGTTTGGCCAGCAGTGTGGCAGTATTAATATCATACCGCTACTTATGCTTGAATAAAGGAGAACTGACTGACAGTTTTAGGACAAAGAAGAATTATGGCTATAGAAGTGAGAGATTCTGGCTTGTAGGAGAGACAATTCTTGGATGATAAACTGATGGGGTTTGTAGTTTGATTTAAATCTAATTGTGTGATGTCCTCCTTTCTTTACTAGGCCATGAGCCAACTAAAAATAAGGATGTCATTAGAAGACTTTGAGTGTGCTAAGGGGGTTAAATTGACCTTTTAGGCATGAAACAAACAAAAGGAAAGTCCCAGTGGCTGTGAAAGGTCCCTAGAATGTGAAAGGAGAAGATGGCTCCAATAGACAAAGTAGCACAGAGCATGGATTTAAATAAGAAATATGAAAAGCAAAACAGGAAACAGCTAACTTAGGGGATTGGAGTCCTCTGGAAAGAAGTTGAAGTTGAAAGAGAGTAAGATTAAACTAAGAAACAAAAGAGATTATAGAAGATATTGAACAAAGCATTTTAAAACAATAAAAATTGCAAAAATAAGAGCATAGAAAAGGGAGATCAATGTATGGACCCCATTTAGTCAGATACAAATAAAAATATGAATTGGAAAAAAACCCTAAAGAATTCGAGTACTAACTTGCTTTTACACACACAAAAGAGGATTTGTGCAAATGAAAAGTAGTATCACCTGTCATTAGAAGTGCCCTTACAAAGAGAGAGACAGGGATGGCCACAATGATGTAACGGGGCTGGAGAGTAAAATGTTAATGGACACCAATGCTACAGTAACAGTGGTCAGATGCGTGAACTAGGGGAAATTCCTATAGCCACATGGACAAGAGTGGAAGTATTTAAGGAAGTTAGTAGGGGAAAATTTTTAATTGAGACCTCTTGGAAATCAGTCTAGGGAAAACTATGAAAAGAGAGGAAGCAGAAGAAACCTTTCTGTGCAGTTTAAAATGGGCAGATTTTGAAGAAATTCATCAAAAGCAAAAGACTAAAGCGTCTTAACAGATAAAAACAGTAAGTAGAACATTTTAAAACAGAGTATTGAACAAGGTGCAAACAAACGTAGGTTAGGTAATCCCAAAAGTAGGAAGGAAGCTTGTGAAAAGCGTTAGTCATTTTGAGCACAGTAGGTAAAAACCAGGAGCTATGTAAGTGTCTTAAGGACAAGTCCGGATCAGAAGTGAACCTGTATTAATACTCCACTGAGCTTGTGGCTTGTTTTGTGCCTCACTCAGTAGAAGCAGCAGAAAATGAATTTTAGTTTCAAATGGAATACACAATACTACGTATAGCTGAAAACTCACAGTAGTTTTGGCTAGAGAATTTTATTTTAAAATGTAAATCATATTGCAGGTTCTGACATCATTTGGCAGATTAAGGGATGTGGCTGCTAGTGCATTGGTTCAACTAACTTTAATTAAAAGGATTAATTTAAATATCTGTTTGCAAAACATATTACATTAGCATATCGAAAGGCCATGAGGGGATTGAAGGAATTAGATTTGTCTAGCTGAAAGACAAGCCTGAAAAAGTCAGCCTAATGGACGGGGGGTATTTTCAAGGGTTATTATACAAATAGGGGAAGACAGGTTTTTAAATGTCCATTTGAAAGAAAAAAAAAGATTGTAGAAGGACATTAAGTTGTTTGGGGGAAAATGAGGCGGGGGGGGGGGGGGCATTATTACAAATAGCTTAAGAAACCTGGCCTCCACAGCTTGAAGAGTTTCAGCAGATAGACTGGAGACTTCCCAGTGGAAGTACATGTACACTAGTCCTGTTCTTTCTCTTCCCTGACAATGTGTCTTTTTTTTTTACATATAGCAAAGATATTATTGACAAAAAAAAATGAAGCACCTTCCATTCTTCCATAACTGAGAGAGCCCTCTTTGGCTGGGGCTGTCTCTCTGACAGTGGTCACAGGGCAGGGGAGGTCCATGGCTTGTGGACATTCTTGATTATGAGTGGCAGTAAATAAGCCAGGGTAAGTCTGATACTGCTCTAACTTGGCACCATCATGCCCAGGTTATCAGTGTTAAACTAGATGGAATCTATTGCCCATTTCTAAGTAAGTCAGCGTGGATGGTGTTGGTCACCTCATCTTGCACAGTTAATCTGTGGCCTCTTCAGCTGCACTAAAATGCTCCTGTGTATCATACATCAGGTGGAAGTGCTTGTAGCATATTGCTCAGGATGGACTTTTGGTCTGAACCTGTGTAGTGTTCTTCTGCAAAACAAGGGAAAGTGTATGTACAGTGGACAAAAGCTGGAAATGCCAGATGAACTTGCATTAAAATAAGTTTGGTGCATTGCTTTTTACATGCTTCTGAATGACTTTTCCAATTCAATAAAATCTGTGGTTGGGAGGGTGTGTATACGCACACCTGTGTGAGTAAACAACAAAAGAACCTGGTATACTAATACAAGCCTGCAGAAAATCTAGTGTGCACAATACCAGCTATTCATCATGACACGGAAGAGACTTCTCTGATGTCTAAGCTGTAGCTATCATGAGATACCTATGGATCTAAGTGACCAATTGTTGCAAAATGTATGGAAAAAAGATCTGGGTTCTATGTTAGGGGAAAAAAGTAATCTAGCTATAAAAATCAGTTTGTGAAATAGATCAAAGAAATGGTGTGGATGATGAAAGACACAGAGCTAGCTGATGGGAAGCTCCATCTGGATGGAGCTCTATAGAAATAGTGTTTCACTGTTCTGATGTACCTCCCTGCTCTGTTAGCGGCAGGCTGATTTGTGCTAGTTTGTGGTGTTTAATGTGCAGCGATATGTGACCAGAAGTAGAAGCAAATTAGCACATTACACATACAGCAGGTTATTGAACTGTCCCTTCCTTCACAGCACTTTGACATGGTCTGAGAGCCTCCTGCTCTCATTTTCTTTGTGCCCTGGGGCTGAGGCTGCCCCATTGCTGGTTGGTCTGCCTGAACTTTTAGGATGACTTTGAATGTGTAGTTAGTAGATAGAGGTAGGACATACCAGTCACTCAGATGGAGAGAAAAAATAGTTGACGTGGCAGCCTGAGCCTAATTCCTAATGAAAACTATACATAACAGCCAGCAGAGAAACAGTCTGCTACAGCAGGAGCCCTGTACTAGCTTGAGAAGTGTTGAATAAAGCTGGGTCACCTTTGTACTACAGATCAACCAAAAGTAAGGAACATGTAGTTCAACTCTGTGTTGGTCTTCTAAAAATCATTAGGATGGCACTGTGTTCCTAAGTTTACTTACATTACTTCTAAGGCTGAAATATTTCCATGCATGGCAAGACCACTCATTCTGTGCTATACACCTGGAGCCAGTAAGGACCAAGCAGGGGCAGAGCAACATGAAGCAGAGGTACTTCACACAACATGTAGAGCTGGGGAACTCCTTGCTTCAGGATGTGACCCCTGCTAAAGCTTTTACTTACATTACGTTTGAAAAGGAATTGATATTCATGAAAAATTATTCAGGACTATTTGAATACAAAGACACTACCACTGTCTCAGGAAGTCCTCAAACCACTAATGGCTGGGAGGTAGGAAACTGTTCTGGGCAAGCACTGCTGCATCCTGGCTCTGGTCTTACATTCGCTCCCAGGCATCTTGCTATCAGCCACAGTGTGGGTCAGAACGAGCTAGAGAGACTCTTGGTCTTACCTACCATAACCAGTCTTGAGATTAGGAGACAGACTGGTTTATGTGTGTCAAATCTATAAGCAAACTCAGTTGCCAACTAGCAAATGCAGTATATTAGAATGTGTTTTGGATATGATGGTTACTAAATGTTGCATATTAGCTGTTGGAGACTTACTGTTTGGCCAAATATGCCTGTGCTGTTGCTTTACAGATTTCCATACAGTCTGGAAAAAAGAAGCGTGAGTTCCTGTTCCAGTTTCTGACTCAAGAGGTGAGCTCCTGGAAGAGACGTGCCTTGGGAGGTAAATTAACAGTCTTAATTAACTATTGGAAAATAATGGATAAAACTAGATTTAATTTCTCTTACATACCAAATGGTTTCCCTTGCCCAAATACTTCCCCTTCAGCACCTCTAGCTTCCTTCTTGCCTCTGCAATTCCTTGGAGACACGTATGTCCACAAGATGGTACTAGGCTACAAGTAGCCCCTACAATGGCTGGTCAGTGAAGGCTGTTGAAATTGCTGTTGGTCAGGTGTCATCAGAGCAATTTACTCAAAAAAAGCTTATTAATGTTGTTTCCTGTGAGAGGCATTCAGGCCAAAATACCTGTCTGGTATTTTTAATAAAATAAAATTCTGATAGGAATCGTAGCAAATCATTGCTGTGACTGATGCTCTGCACACTCGCACCCGTTTCATACCAGATAGCTTCATTATTGTCTTTGGAGCCACCTCCAATTTAAACTAATTTAGGAAAGAGAAGAATGAGGCCAGGAATTATAGTAGCTGTATGAATCTGTGTTTTGGCACATTTAAAAAAGAGAAATTTGACCTAATGTCTTATAAATACCTCATTTGCTTTAAGCAATTATTGTAATCTATCACACCGATCCAGCCAACACAAACACGCGCTACATTTTGCATGCTAAAAAAATGTTCAAAAAGGCTTGAATAAATTGTTAATACTCTATAAGCTGCTAGTGAAATAGCTCAGTGATTAGCTCTTCTCTTCACATGATTCAAACGCATTAGTGACACTACTGACTAATGACTTGCAAAATTTTAGTTAAAGGCACAGGTGCATTTTTAAATGGCGGGCCAGTTCTGAAGTCAATGGCATTTCAGGGTTTGAAACGGAAAAGTTTTACTATATCGGTTTATGTAAAATTAGTGCTTGATTTTTTTTTAAACAACACTCCACATGTAATCATGTTAGTCCTGTTGTGACATTAGATTCAAGTTACTCCTGAAAAAAATATCTTTTCATAGTAAGATTACTGAAATACTCCTAATCCTGACTGTATGAACAACGCTGCAGTGTTAATTAAAGACAGTGAACCGCTTTCCCATCAGCACCGTGCAAACGGAGTGATAAACGCGGCCCCCGATAGCTTGTGAAAGATTTCCTTTGCGGTTACTGATCAAACCGCACGTGCTTAAGCAGTAGCAAGGGGGAGCCGTTCCTGCGAAGGGAGGTTGCCACCTTTACCATGCTTCGTACTTGTTTCACTAATTTGAACGCAGTTAAGTGGAGATGACCGCATCGGTATGGTCATAATGAAATCCCTCAGTGGGAGAGCCGAAGTAATGACGAGAGCACGCAATTTGTGACTCGGGGCCATTTAAAAGAGTCCACGTGTTTAACTGACTTAATAAAATCAAGGCCATGAACGAGGCTGTCGCTGTAACTGGGCATGTGGAGGGGGGCTCGTGACCGGAGGGCCCGGCCCTGCGCGGCGCAGGCCAGTCTAACCCAGGAAGAGCTCCAGGGTTCCCGGAGCAGGGCCCGGGCCGGCCCTGCTCTCCCGGGGCCCTTTCGCTGCTGGCTGCCCAGCACCGCCGGCCCGTTTGCCAGGAGGTGCCGCCACCTCCCGCAGCCGCGGCGGGACTTCGCCCCTCGCGAAGCGGCAGCAGGTGAGGCCGGCCGCCGCCAGCCCGGCCGGCGACGCGGCGGAGGCCCCCACCCTCCGCAGACAGGCCTGGAAATGCGTGCCCGAGCGCGGCGCGTACCATCCACGGGGCTTTCGGTGGCCGCCGCTGCGCGGCCGCGCCGCAGCGCACCCGTTCGCACGGGCGTGCCGAGGGAGGTGTCCCGCAGGTGTCCCTCCGAGTACGGCCCCTTCGGCGCTCGTCCCGGCGGCGGCGGCGCTAGGCGGGAGGGGGCGGGGGCCGGGGCCGCCCCCTCCGGGGGCAGCGGCAGGCGGCGGCCGGGGCCGTGCCGAGCGGCGGCGCGCGGGGCCCGCCCAGCGGGGCGCGTCACGGCGCGGCGGCGGCGCGCGGCGGGGCGGGGGCGGCGCCGGCCGCAGTCGGCACGGGGCAGCGAGCGGCGCGCCGGCTGCGCGCACCCCGCACACGGCGCGCTGCCACGGAGGGAGCGAGCGAGCACCATGTGCCGGCCAGCGCTCGCCCGGCTGCTGCTCCTCCAGCTGCTGCTGCTGAAGCTGCACCTCGGCAAAGGTGGGTCCGGCGCGGCCCGGCGGCTTTCCCTCCGCGCCGGGGCGGCCGCGGCGCGCCGCAAGTGCACGTCTCGCCTCGGCTCTCCCGGGGAGGGGGCGAGCGTCCTGCTTGCCCGGGCACCCAGGGCTGCGCGGCCGCGGCCGCTCACTCGCCGCGGTGCCCCGCGCGAGGGCCGGGCACGCTCGGGGGTTGCGACCTGCGGGGGCCGGGCACGCTCTTCAGCGGGCGAATGCAGCCCGACCGCTGGTGACGGGAGCTGCCACCTTTAATCCCTTTCTGAGGAGATTTGTGCCTTATCAAAGCGGCGCTGTACCGTGTCTGCAAAGCAAGATTTGCTCTGTCCGCCCCCTCCCTCAACTTCAGTTGGGTCCGTTCCCTTTTCTCGGGACGGCGCCGGTGCCTGTTACCCCCCGCGTCCCCGGGTATATGTGCGTTTTGCGCCGGTAGCGAGCGGCCGCCCAGGAGGTCCCAGCATCGGTGTGCTTTATGATTTTTCTTTGTCTTTTGCATTTCGGGTTTAACGATCTTCTGTTCCCAGGCTCCTTTCCCCCCGCCTTTAAAACAATGCGGGGAAGCACGGGAATGGTACCTTCTATCCCTGCACAAAGCAGCTTCGGGATCACCGCCGTCCTCCCGCGGAGGCGCATCTCCCCCGGCCCGCACCGAGCCCCTCTGCCCTGGCGAGCCCAGCCCCAGCCCCAGCCCCCACCCTCGGCCGGCGGCTCCCGGCGCCTGCCCGGCTTGTGCGCGGCCGGGGCCGGGCGGGGTGGCGGCCCCGGGATGCCCCCGCCGGGGGAGCGCGCCCCGCTGACCCAGGCGCGGCCCCGTGTCTCGCAGGCGCCGTCAAGGAGTGCGAGGAGGACCAGTTCCAGTGCCGGAACGAGCGGTGCATCCCCGCCATCTGGAAATGCGATGAGGACGACGACTGCTCGGATAACAGCGACGAGGCGGATTGCCGTGAGTGTCCGTCCCCTGGCACGGTGGGGCGGGGAGCCGGGGATGGGGGCCCTCTGGGGCCTGGAAAGGCGCGCTTCCCCGCTGCTCTGCACCTCTTTTTTATGAATGAATGAATGAAGTCGCGCCGTCCCCGGCTCCGGCGCCGATTGGCTGCCGGGAGCAGCAGATCCGTGACGCGGCGGGCCCGGCCGCTACCCCTGCGCACCGCGCCCCGGGGTAGCGGCTCCTCGCCGGCCGCGGCCGGGCCGACTCGCCAGGGACACCCGGAGGGTGATGCGGCAGCGCTCACTTGCCCTCTCCCTGCCCTCTCCCTGCCCTCTCCCTGCCCTCTCCCTGCCCGCCAGGAGGTTCTGCCCTCGCCTCCAGCAACGTTTCTGCTCAGAGTGTCTGAAGGGAACGGTGCAGTTTGTGTCCCCCGGGGAGTTGGGAGAGATGTTTAACCCTGGGGGAGTCCGTGCTCAGGGCCAGTGACAGGTGCTCATGTGAAACGCTGCTTACTTTTAAGCATCCTACAAGATGTGGGGTTGGTGTGAGTTTTGTGTTTAAATATATGTTTGCAGTCACAGTGGGGAGAAGGGAGATGAACAAGTAGCAGTGCTTGGCAGCGTCAGCCACGTAACACTGACTGGTTCACTGGTAGTGTAAGGGAAGAGGGAGCAAAGAGATCTATACTTTCAATCCTGAGAAGATGAGAGTCTTGCCTTCTCTTGTGGTGTGGCCCTGGTGCATGTGAGTGGCACCCAGTAAACTTTGGGTAGTTTGTAGGGTTGTGCTGTTATTATCTCTCTGTTATTTTGCTTACAGCTTCTGACTGCCTAGGAGAATTTGTCTCAACCAAGGAGTGTAAGAAGCGTCTGTAAAAGAAGTTATGGAGCCTAAGTCTTAAAGAAAAGTCTTAAATCCAGAGAAGTCCAAATCTTTAATTTGGAGTTTTAAGTTGCAAATATTGTAGCAAGTACCACGACTCTTGAATTATCTCTGTAGGATAATAGACATTGAATGTGCATCAGGTTATATATAATTCACTGAATGAACTCTTGAAAGTTCATAGACCCAGGAAGAAAAGAAGAGTCACTGGTTATGTGTTTTTCAGTATGCGACTATCCTGTTAACAGCTTCACCGATAAATCTGTGTCGGGTGATACTCAGAGTGAAGTCTAAGTAGATTAGTTTAAGTGGAGCGGAGATTCCCAAACTCTTGTTCATGGGAAACATCTTGATGTTATAAGATAAAACATAACATTTATTTCTGGTGCTTTTGTATTCAGAGGACTTGATAGGCTTTATATATACCTAAGTTTATGGTCTGGGGAGTTAACAGCATTACTTAATTCAGATATGGAAATGGTTTATGCAGGCATTATATTGGCACTAGTTAGAGGCAATGTAGATTTGGAATGTTTCAAGTTACAAAAGACTCAGGGAAGCCATGGCTGACTGAGAACTAGCTTGGACTCGTGTGTAGGCACAACTGGGCAAGTTTTCTCAGAAGTGTATGAGTTTCCAGAGAGAGACACTAATCTGTGGAAGTGCTGGCAGTCTCTGAGCAGGCTGATAATGGTATTCTTGAAGTCTTCTATTTAGAAGTCCCACGGTGTGCTGTTGTACAAAGGCTTGGTGAGCTGCAGGTGACCTATGGGCTGTGCTTTGGGAGCTGCTGTTTCAGAGGTTGGGATCGTGGCTGGAGTAGCATCTTGAACAGATTCCACACCCCGTACTCCACACTGAAGAGTAGGTTTGTGGCCTGAGCTCCTTGCCTAGCACGAGTGAGTGGGTCAGTGTCTGGGCTGCTTTTTTATTTTTTTCCCTTTTCCTTGTGATCTGCCCTCTAAGCATTTCGTCAGAAAAGAGTGTAAAACAACATCCTGTTGACTATCAGCTCTGTGTGAATTGTGCTGTGTTAGAATGGTTAGATGGATAATTGCATCTGATGTAGTTTTACTTTGGAGGGTTTTTACAGTTGTTGGGTTTGGGGGTGGTAAAAATATGATGGCTAGATTGTGGTAGAATGGTGACTTTTGAGATGCTGGGAAAAAGAATTTTTGGATGTGGAGATACCAGGAAGAGTTCTTCGCTTTAATCTGAACTTGGCTTTTATTATTGATTGGGGAGCATACTACAGAAATTACTCATGGACTGTTAATTTAGTTCACATATATATATATGTGTGTGTGTGTGTGTGTGTATATATATATATATACTTTGCAGTTGCTTCTCCATGCAGTCTGAAAGACATTTAAATTGCATTTTTCACACACATTTTTCTCGCTTATATTGTTCTGAACACTGTTTTCTTTTAAAAATGCATACTGCTTTTCAGCATATGTAATGTTTAGAGTTATACTCACTGTGTGAAAGAATATGTTCCATGTGGTTTTGCTTCTAGATATCACCTCTGTTATCACTGCTGTAATAAACAGATACTTATTTAAAAACTATTTTATGAACATATGTGATGGAAGAAACTGTTCTGGAAAACTGAGCATGCTGGAGTGGTGATGGAGAGGGAAAACAATATGCAGGTAGCCTGCTGGTAATGAGTACTGACACAGACACTGATAACCCCTGTAATTACTTGCTGATGCTTTTTTTTTCAGAGTTGATAACATTTGTAATAGCTCATTGCTGCTTGTATATATCCTCCCTTGTTGAAGAGACAGAAAGGTCTTCATCTATGTTAAGAATCGGGTTATGAAACAAGCTTGTCCTTGTGGTAGATGGTCTACATACTCTTGGCTACAAAATCTTCCAGTGTATCTTAAATAGTTCTGGAAGGAGATAATTTTTCTGGCAGTACTCCGTGTGCTTCTGACTAGAAGCATCTTTGTGTAAGACTGACATTGTTGGGAGTTTTTTTGTTTGTTTCTTCCCTGCCCCGCCCCAAACTTTGCTGATATAATGTTGGCTTTTTTAAAGGAGTTTTAGACTTTAAGGGGAATGTCTCAGTAATCATCCTGTATCGTTTCCTTGTAATTTGCTTTCTGTTCAGTAATTATTTTCTGTTGTGGTTGGTAGTTCAAGTTATCTGCTATAGGACTGATGTCTGAGTGAATATGGCAAATATAGGAACTGAAGCATGAAAACGTGATGATCTCAGCTCTTACACAAATCAGATAACACACCTTACAAACCAGTACTGAGTAAAGTTTATCCTAGGTTGCTCAATAACCTTCTTGTATATCATAGGGCCAAATTCTTTCTTGGTATGTGGCAGTTGACTTTAGAGGCTTTACTTGTGGGAAATGAATGAAATGAAAGGAATCCAGTTTGGTTTTCTTCTTTTAGAAAAAAAGGAAAAAAAGCTGTTTAGCACAATTTTTTTAACTTTAACTAATGTTGCTGGTGAAGGCAGCATTTACGAGCTTTCTGGCCACATGGTTCACTTGTGCTAGCAGGCAGCAGAGACTAGGTGCGTATTAGAGAAATGGGATTTGTTGCTTACACTGTTTGGATTATCAAGCGTTGGTTGTTTTTGTAAGATACCCACCGCAATGCAGACTAGACTCTGTATATCACTTTGGTTCAATTTAAATTATCTTTACAATTTTACCCTATTCCAAGAAGCATCTTTAGTTGAAGTTGAAACTTCATGCCTCTTTGGTCTTCCTCATTTGAGCAAGTATCAGTTCTGCATATGGTGCATATTTCGTATCACATATTTCAATGTTATCAAGTCCTTTTAGTAATGTTGATGATTTAAAACAGTCAAAGTGCCACCAGAAAAAATAGATGACTCTCGCAGTATGAAGACAAAGTGCTGAGGATTTAGGGAAGAGCAGGAAAATAGGGATTGCAGAAAGTGCCTCGCCTGTTGTGGAAAGGTAAAAAAAGAACCAAATAGATGTAGATAGCAAGTAGGTATGAATTGAGTTACTGCCTTACAAGAATTAAAAGGAAACAAATCCTGGTAGCAAAAGAACTGTAGCAAAGGAGGCTACCAGGAAGAAGGGAGACAGTGCTCATTTGTCTGTAGGCATGTGGCTTGGGAAGTGCTAACAAGAGAGAAGGAGGAGACACTCATTTGTGTGCATGGTGAAAATATATAAAGCTGTATACAGATTGCTTAAATACGAAGATGCCTTTTTCCTGTCGTGTTTTCAGAAAGTTATAGCATTTTATGGGAAAGAAGAGAAAAAGAGAGTAGCAAAGTTCCTTAAAATGTTCCTGTGCATCTACTAAAAGGAAACTCAACTCCCAAGAGAAAAATAGTGAAAGTTACGGTGTTTGGACTGCTGGGGAAATCAAGTCTCAAGCTCTGGAATTAGAACTCTTGGGTAGCTATTACAGAGTTTAAATCTGTGTAAGACTATTGACTCGGCTCTGCAAAATTACTTGCTTGAGCTCAATCCAGTCTGCGTAGGCCTGACAAGACAAAAACCCAGTTGCAATTCGCAGCTTGCACTGTCATGAGCTGCACTATATGTGATCCACACAATTAGAACAGGGCTCCAGGGCAGTTTTGAACATGGTTTTTTAGATGCATTTTACTCCTACCCTGTACAAGCAAGTGATGTTTTTTCCTCTCAGGAAACTCTGGAAAGTCAAGACTGAATTTTATAACCTGTTTCAGAGAATGTTTGCAGATACACGGTCATCGAGACTTTTCCTTAATGGTATAGCAGCAACATTATAAAACACCAAAGCTATTCTTATAGTGGGGAAAAATGTCCATTTTCTGAGGCACAATATTTTGGCAAAGGATCACTCCTTGCTGAGATACTCAGAACGTGGGATACCGGGTTTTGTTTTATGTCTCCCTCAGGATAAGTGGATGCTGCAGGGCCAAGTCAGCCTCGGGGCCCACAAGCTGTGTGCCCAGGGTGTCTGCTACTGTGTGACATGTCACCCAGAATGGAAAATCCTAGAGAGCTGCTTTGATGGGGGAGTGGCTCTTGGAGACTTTTTGCCCAGTTTTGCAAGTTTCTTCTTGCTTGCCACTGCAGCCAGCAGAAAACAAGGAAGAACTTGCACGTTGCAGCCAGACACGATACATTTGACACAAAATAAGAGCTCTTAGTTTGATGGTTGTGTTTGATAGGATTTTATTTTTGTGCTGCAAGTAGGGTTCACATTATCTTAACCCGGACCTGAAAGCGGGTAGAAGAGACTGGAAGACCTCTGCTTAAATGTTTCACTGTTGATTAATCCTTAAACGTGGCAAGGAGTATAGTTGCAAAAAGCAAGCAGTAGCTTACCCGGTTTCCTAAAATGAAACACAAGCTGCAAGGCCACTTCAGCTTTGTAATACCTGCCTGCAGATGGACACAGCCAAATGCAGAATTACTATTTCTCTTTTAAAGCTCCATTTTCCATCTTGGTATTGGGATACTTTCTGTGGTGTTGCTTTCTGGTGAGTACTGTTCATAGGGATATTTTATACTGGACAGGATTGAGGCTGCCTCAGGTATAAGAGGCATCCTGAAGGGAGTTACTGTTTCAAAGACTGTTCCTACATGTCCAGAATTCCGGGTAAACACGTGGCATCAGCAAACTTCCTCCTGCCTTGGGGCCACAGTATGTGACTGCATAGCTGAGACATGCTTCCCTTGCTATTGGGAGGAAGAAAGACTCCTGTTCTTCTGCTGGCTTTGTGCATAGAGAATCTGCAGGGAGTTTGACTCCTGCTGCCTCTGTGAAAGCCCAGGAGGCAGCCTGGTATTCTTGTTGCTTTTCAGTTCAAATTTCACTAGAGCTGGAATTTGGGAATAAAAATATATCAAAAGCCTATCTGAAAACTAAAATCTGGATCCTGTGAAGAGTTAAATATGGCCTGAGTGGCTTTGAAACGCAGGAGTGTTATGGTGTGCCATGCTTGCAGGTTTTGGGACATGGCAAAGTGAGACAGCAGGCAGTCACAATTGCCACATATATTCTATAACTTTTTTGTCGTCCATTATCTGTTGCTCCACTTTTTCTTCATGTTGAGTGTTGAGACAGTATTCTCTGTGCTGAGTGATAGCTGCATGTTACTCTGGAGATGCCTGTGTGTCTTCAATATGTGCATATCATCATGTGTAGAGTTTTAGGTTTCCTTGACGTATGCATGGTCATATGCTCTTGATTATGTCAGCGATAGTTTAACTGAGTTGTGTGGCCAGCTTGCATGCTCATCCCAAAACTGGAAGCAATGGGAAGAGTGGTGCAGAGAGGAAGGGCTCATTTGCTTGCCTGTGTGCCTGTTGCCTGCCTGTCCTGGTCTGTACTGTGTTCATGTGCAAGCGAGACTCAAAACCAGTTTACTGATCGCTTGTGTTCCACAGTGAATGTTGTTATTTGTTTCTCTTCCTTTTTTCATTATATTTTTGTTGTCTGTTCTGAGAAAACTAACTTGCATATTTTTTGGGTATGGGTTATCTTCCCTGTGCTGCATCCTTTATGTAGAAAATCAAACATTAAGTACATGTGGGAAACATGCCCTTCTCCATTTCCCCATTTCCTGGCACATCTGCTTGAGGGGTTTTTATTATCTCTAGCTACAAACTGCTTTCCAGGAGGTGGTGTTTTTCTATCATTCCTGCTCATGGTCTGGGAAGGAGAAAGAGAACTGGAACAGGACCACTGAAAAGACAGAAGAGGGAACTCGAGTGCATGGGATAGCCACTGGGGGCATTATGGCTACAGAGGGAAGAGAACTTGATTTTATGAAGTGCTGCTGTGCTAGAGCAAGAAGGCACATGGGTTGCTCTAGATACAGTTACAGGAACAAGCTGTGATCTGAAAAGCTTTCCTGAGGTCAAGGAGAATGGGAAGATTGAAAATAATGATTAAATTCAGGAAGGAAATTATGAAAGTGCATTCAAAACCGACAGTGACTTGGTTTGTTTATCGAAGAGCTCAGAGCTCTCATTTCAGAGGATATAAACATATTCTACGTTTTGAGCTAAGGTAGGCAAGCTTCATCCAGAGCATTTAATGTATAAAAAGATAAAACAAAAGTCAATGTAGAGCAGTTCTCTCTTGTCTGCAGTGTTACAGACCCAGGATTAGCACAGGTTTGAGATGTGATTTCTTATTGGTTGATGTTGGAGTGGAAGATACTTAGGATAATTTAATATTAATCAAAAAATGTTGAGATTAATTCAAGTGAACAAATTACAATTATGAGACTGGAGGAACCAAGTGTAATATGTTGGTGAACGTATTTATCTGACACACCTAGACTAAGAGATTGCCAGTACTAGAAATAATGAGTTTTCTTGACTCCATTGTCCACCTAAAGGACCATTAAACACTCTGTAACGCCTGAAAATGTCTGACAATTATTGATTCTCTTAGCTGTTTCTAATAGAGCAGACACCCAGCTTTTGTTTCTGCTAGCTTTTTTAATGGCACTAGCTTTTTTAATTCACTAGCAAATTTACCATGTCTTTGATGTGCCTCAGAGACTGTGATGTTGTATTAGAGATGCGTTTGTGGTAGACTTGATTTGGTGTGAAGTTCTCCTGGTCCTTGTACTGTTGCTTCTCTGATAGCCTTTTCCTCTCTACAACTTTCCTATTTACCTGCAGCTTTTCCCTGGTAATTTCAAAGATATTCCCAAGGCATGTTACTGCTCAGCTCTGCTTTTCTGCGTCATCACATGCCTTATAAAATGCCATAAGATGTCAATTTTTCTTTCTTTGCTTTGCCCAGGAAAACAAATCAGTAAGCTGAGTTTGAGTGATGGGGATGAAGATTTGTGTTGCTGCTTGTTTTCTTATGCAGGGGCATGTCCTTGGTAGAAAAGCAGACTGCCTGCTCCAGTGTGCTCTGCTTCCAGTGCAGACAGCTGGTTCTAGCCAAAGGGAAGCCTACACTATTTTTCGGTGCGTGGGTGGGAAGTGTTGAAAATACTGAGTGTAGTTTTTCTAACTCTCTATTTCCTGTTAAACTTATTAA